>NC_081809.1:12599375-12912500 GCF_030704535.1 Vitis vinifera | reverse complement strand
ACCGCGCGCGCACCACGGATGAGCCAGGCGCGCACCAAGGGCAAGCCAGACAGGCACCATGCGCACCTTGAAGGCACTTGGGCTAAGGAGTGGTGCAGAGGGATATTTTGGGAATTTAAATTAATTTGTATTTATTTAAATATTTCATTATGTCTCCTCAGACATATTGATGTCTCCTCCAGAAACTTTGAAAACGGCCCGTATTGCTCTTTAAGGGGGGGGTGGGTGTCTCAAGGGGGATGAGCACCAAGAGCGAGCCTTGACCGCGCCTAGAGCGAGCCTTGACCGCACCAAGAAGGCACCTTGGCATGGCAATTGAGCATGCACGCATGGGCTCCACGACATGTGTGGCATGCAACCCGTGGCTGCAGTAGCACGGGGCATGATGCGGCCTAGCCCCTCCCCGCGCCAACACGAGGGCGCCTAAACCTTGTGCAAGCGAACCAGCCAAGAAGACCATGGGCGCAATGCCATGGCCAGATGGGGCATCAGACAAACAACCGACTAGCACCTGAGTGCCTATGCACAGCACAGGGGCGCAATGCCCTGTGCACCAAGAGGGAACAGCCATGGGCGCAATGCCATGGCTCGTTGAAGCGCAACCTGACACAGGAAGGGAAAGCAACAGGCCCAGACCATGGGCACCTCGACATGGCTTGGGCTCACTCATCAGTGTGGGGGAGGCACACTGATGCAGCTTGGACAGCTAGTGAGCAAGTCAAGGAGCTGCATAGACTGACAGGGGGCTGAGGCAATGCTGATGCAAGTGGGTGGTTTCTCAGCAGGCCACCATCTGGGTGGTGGGTGGTTATACCAGCAGTTCAGAGCGGTTCTGAGCAGTTGCACCACCACCTGAGGAGAAACTGCAGGGCTAGTCTTTTAAATAGGACTCCTGCAGCCTTGAGAGGAGATAGAGAGGAAGGAGAGGAAGAGGATCTCTGAATGCTTGGGTTGTAAGCATCATCCTCTGGCTCAAGGAACAATTTTGTATCTTGTAGGTTGAGAACTAATACAAGTTGGGAAGACATTCCTGTAACCTCGTGTGTCCTTGTCTCTCTTTGGTTTGCTGTTGCTTGTGTGTGTGAGTGTTGTGAAGACTGGGAAGGAAGGTTGGCTAAGGAGGGGTCCTTAGCACCGCACACCAGGTGAAAAATTTAGGGTGATTTTCGAGGGTGTGACACTTACCATGTATTGGCCATTCAAAGTGATTCTAAGGGATTTAAAGCAAAACTTTAGATTTAGAAGCCATTTATGAACTCCAACTACCTGTATTTAACGCACGGGAGTTTTCCACTTTTTCATCTGGACTTTTCACCTAGCTTCCTTCACCCAAGAAACAAAAAGCCTAGCCACTCATCCTCTGAGAAAACATCTCAGAGAATGTTTGGCTAGCAAGAAAATGAAAATGAAAGAGAAGGAAAAACAAAGCAAGGCTCTGTATATTCTATATATTGATATATCTATATTACATACTTCTATATCTATATATCTCTCTCTATTACAACGAATGCAAGGAAATATATATAGAGAAGTTTTTCCAACCTTCCTAGCTAAGAAATCTTATGGTTGGTGGATTACAAGGAGAAGAATGGAAATTTATACAAAAATATCTAAAAGAAAAGATCTCGTGTGGAGTTGGCAAAACAGAGGATATTTCGCACCACGCATGGGCTGCTGTGCGAAATTTCGCACAAGGAGAGGTGTTGTGCGAATTTCGCACAACCAGAAGGTGTTGTGCAAATTTCAAGGTGTTGTGAGAATTTCGCACAAGCCTGGAGCAGTTGTCTTCCGAAGGCCATATCTTCCTCATTTCAGCTCCAAATTGTGCACGGTTTGAAGTGTTGGATTCTTGACTTCCTGAGCTTTGAAATGGTATATTGTATGTAGAAAATGGACTTCGTAAAGTGCTCCAAAAGTGCAAAGGAAGACTGCAGCTGTTGTCCTCTATTTTCTTCACTTTGTTTGTTTTTCCTCTTTGCTTCTCTCCTTTACTTGGCTTGTCTTAATGATCCAAAAAGCTGTCAAAATACTAAAACTAGCCACAAATATGATTAAAAGTCATTGTTAGGTCCTTAACATGCCAATTGGGATAAAGATGGAGAACTACTACACAAAAGTGCTTAAAACATAATGAATTAAAGGCGCAAAATGGCACTTTTTGGGTTGTAATCATATAGATTATGTTTAATTGATATTTGAATTATTGAAAATTTATTTGGTTGTTTTTGGTAATTTTATTGGGGAGAAATAATTATATTTGATTATTGGAATTGTTGGGATTGTTGAAAAATTATGGAATTTTGGTATAAATTGTAATTTTAATAATATTTGGATTAGTAAGAATTTTATTTTATATTTGTGATACTTGTGAATGAGGATAATTAACCTCATTGCATTTCATTTGCATCATGGTTGTGTGAAAGAAAATAAAAACTGTGAAAAGTGCATGAAATAGAAAAAGAAAGAAAAATAAAATAGTAATGAAAAGTAAAGGCTCGTGTGAGGCGAATTAAGAAGGGAATGAGATTCCTAGGGTGAAAGGCCCAAAAATCTACCTCGGGAAGACTTCGAATGGGGAGTGTATTTGGGTACGGATGCGTATCCTTCGATGAAAGCCTGAGAAGGATAGTGCATTGTATGACTGTGTATCACATATCCACATGCATTTTACTTAATTGTTGAAAATTGTTGAATTGTTATAATTATAGGAATGAAAATGTTTGGGTTGATCAATTATGGTGGAACGTTTATTTTGTGTTCACTTGAACCTTAGTAATCCCAATTAACCCATTGGGTGTAAGGCACCCTACTGAGCAATGTGGAATGCTCACCTCTTCCTTCTTAAATCTTTTTAGATGCAGATGTAGGTCCTGATGATCAGCAAATGAGACAGTGAGGGCTTGAGGATGCCTTAGGAGATTTTGGAGTAGCTTAGAGGATTTTGTTATCCTTGGTTATGTTGGGTTATTTGAAAACATATTCTAGTGTATTATTAAACTATGTAATTGTATGTGGACTTGTTTTGGATTGAATTTCCTCATATTATGGACTTTCATTTTAGACTTGAGTTGGAGATCTTATTGTTGTTGGATTTTCTTGTTGCTCTTGAGTAAATATCTGTATATTGATAAATTAGAATGTTAGTTGGAAAGAGCTCTAGTGTGATTTATGTTTAGAAAAAAAAAATTCAGAGCATTTTGGTTTACTACCAACTTGGATTAGGAGGCACCCTTAAGGTCAAACCATTGACTTAGGGTAATGGGCCAAATTCTGGGTCGCCCGAAATTTGGGTCATGACAGAGGTCTTTCTTTGAAGAAAAGACTATGGGAGACTCTAACTTTGAAATGAGTTCTTCATAACTTGATGGCAGAAATGAGTCCCATGCGATATTTGAATTGGCAACTGATCGATATTCTGATTAAAGCACTGAGGATCTGGTCGCATCCCATGGTGAAGTAGCAAAAGTATATGGGACATTTACACCAACTAGTTGGTATTGACGAGTCCAAGTTATTGGGAGTGGCTTCCAACTGTGTCATATTTTATTTCATAAGCAGTTTTGAATCCATATACAACGGCCAACTTAGCAACCATTTCCCCATTCTCATCAAATTTGTCAAGAATCAACAATGTGGTACTCTTTGGTTCCTTAAACTTCAAAAGAAGCTTCTTCAAGAACCCCTGCTTATCCGAACTTCACACTTGCCTAAACTCCACTAGTGCTCTTATATCAAGCAACTGAGCAGTGGTATCATCCCTCAATTTTGCATAAGCATTCTTTGTAGACTCAACCCCACATGATTAGGCTTCTTCAGAAACTGAGACAACACCAATGACACTGATTCATGCCCAGTCGGGTCTTTTAATCAAAAATATTTATAAATCCTATGACCTTATACTGGCGTAGCAAAGCTACTATAGTATAGCAGTTCTAGGGTCGAACTCAGGGATGGGTTTTCACTCTATCAGTGACTCACTCTATCAGTGACAGGCTCTAAATTAGGAATTGAGTCTGATGATTTCCTTTTGCACAAACTTGAAGTTTAAAAGAAAATAAAATTGTTTTGAAAGTGGTGATTGAAACTAAACTCACATAGAACTAAGTAAAAGTGGAAGAAAGAAAGTCTCCCGGAGCTAAAGGTTGCTAGGTTCAAGTTCAGGATGCAAAGTGGAAAATTCCGGATTTTTCTCCTCGCATTGGGGATTTAACCTATAGTTATTTCCCAAATCGGTATAGGTTTGACAATGAAGATTTAATCCATAAAAAGTCAATAGAGATGGTAGTCAAGATCCATTAATGGCTTAAGACACTATGGGTGCCTTGAATCACTTTCCACTGGCTCGTACATGATAACTAATGGACTGATATGGATCTAGCAATAAGCATCCATAGAGACCTGAAGCTTATCATGTATTGGCCAGTCAAAGTGATTCTAAGGGATTTAAAGCAAAACTTTGAATTTAGAAACCATTTATGGACTCCAACTACCTGAATTTAATGCACGGAAACGTTCCACCTTTTAATCTGGACTTTTCACCTAGCTTCCTTTGCTCCAAGAAACTATAAGTTTAGCCTCTCATCCTCTGGGAAAACATCCTCAGAGGCTGTTTGGCTTCCATGAAAATAGAAAATAGTAGAGAAAGAAAGAAAGCAAAAGAGATCTCTGTATTTCACTAAGTGTAAAATTTACATAAGTTGGTCTCCTGGAGAAAACTCCCCGAGAGTGAGTTTTTCAGTGTTTACAAGAGAATTTATATAGGAAGGTAATTTTACCCTTCCTTGGATACTTCCTAGCTAAGGAATTACATGAGTGGCTGAATACAAGGAGAAAATGAAAATTTAGACACAAAAATATCAGAAGAAAAGGAGTCGGCAAAAATATCCAATTTTCGCACGTTGCATTGTGACATGCGAAAATTTCGCAAGGTGATTTTGCACTTTAGAATTCACTTTTGCACGTTGAGATTTAAGTTCACAAGTTGAAAAATCAACTTCACATGCTGGCTTTACCACGACTACACAGCTGCTATCCATTTTTACATTTCGCACGTTGGAGTTCCAATTTCGCACTGTGCGAAATTGTCCCTCAGCTTGATGCAGTTATCTTCCGAAGGCCATATCTTCCTCATTTCAGCTCCAAATCGTACATGGCTTGAATGTTTGGATTCTTGACTTTCTGAGCTTTGAAATGGTATATAGCATGTAAAAAATGGACTTCGGGAAGTGCTCCAAAAGTGCAAAGGAAGACTGCAGCTGTGTCCCCTGTTTTCCTTACCCTGTTTTCCTCTTCTCCATTGTTCTTTCCTTGCTTACTTTGAACGACTAAGGCAAAGGATTATGAGGCTCCAAAGCTTGGTTTCTTCATAAATTTGAGCTTCCAAAAGCTTTGCCATGAATTATATATAGCTCTCCCTCATTCTTAAATTGCTTTGGTGAGCATAAAGCTATCAAAAAGCACCAAAACTTAACACAATTTGATTAGAAACGATTGCAAAGGTCCCTAACATGCTAATTGAGTTAAAAGGTAATAATTACTACTCAAGGGTGCTTAAAAGAGCTAATTACAAGCTACAAAATAGCATGTTTTGAGTAGTAATCAGACACCCCAAAATCAAGGCCCCACCAGCTATAATTGCAGGATTCTCAGCTCCAAAGTTTATCACATTGTCAAAGAAACCCATTGGCATCAAACTCAAAAGTGCCCCTTGGAGTGGAGGTGCTCACTGGTAAAAGGCTTTAAGTCCATTACAGGACTAAAATGAACTTTCTTGTCAATCTTTTGTTGAGAAAATTTGGATACAATGGAGAAAGGAAACACTCTCACACACTCACTTTGATACAATAAAACTCTCAAAGATACAAAATAAGAACAAGAAGAAGAAGAACACAAGAAAGGCTCAAACAAGTTCTTGGAACTTTGTCCAAAGACTCTATTTCCTCCCACCTCTAGAAATCTTTGTGGGAACTAAAAGGAAATAGTCTTGGGATTGATCAAGCCTTTTCACTTTTCTACATAAGATTTCAAAAAGAAGAAAAGTCATATATAGCACTCTTAGGGTTGAAAAAAGGTTACAAGGATGAGAAAAAAAAAACCCATTGTCTTCCTCAATCTCTTCATCTTTGTAACATTCAAAATTAAATCATAAGTTTAATTCACACATTAAACATGATTTAATCTCAAATGTGTAACTCTCTTACACTTAACCTCTTAAGTTTATAAAGTTACAAAGATGAGAAGACTCATTGTCTTCCTCAACCTCTTCATCTTTGTAACATTCAAAATTAAATCATATGTTTAATTCACACATTAAACATGATTTAATCTCAAATGTGTAACTCTCTTACACTTAACCTCTTAAGTTTATAAAGTTACAAAGATGAGAAGACTCATTGTCTTCCTCAACCTTTCAAGTTTTGTAACATTTCAAAACTTAATCATGTGTTTAATTCACACATTAAAAGTGTAACCCTTCTTACACTTTATTTTCCAAAAGTTATTTTCAAAAGTGTAACTCTTCTTACACTTTATTTTTAACCAACAATATATATATATATTTATATAAATATAACAATCCCCCACTTGGTTAAAAATAAACATAAACCCTTATAACCTTAATAGTGAAAATGCATAAAATAAAATATCTTTCGATTTGAATTTTACCTTAGTGTAATTGTCACAAAGCTCCGTTGAAATCCCAGGTTGCTTGTAGCATTGAACCAGTTATTCCTTGTAACGAAACCGGTAACAACACACACACTTCCACTAACCACACGAGTGCCTATTATTTTCTTGCTTAGCACTTTTATGGCCATGTGCTCAATCCATTCATGAACTTTCTTGAAAGAAACTCCAACTCTCATGAGAGGCGGCACCACCCCTAAGTTCACATCGGTGAAATTCTTCCAGCATCCTTGTTACCTTTAAGATGCTTGTCACACATAGACTGAATTTCATTAAAAGCTTTAAGCTTAACCCTCCAACGGTAACAACCAGCATTAATCATCACAGATGGAACTCACATGTTCTAATGCTGCCACAACCCACTTATCAATGACTTGTTTTTACCCATTGAACTTAAGACTAGTCATTTCGTAGTATTAAGTTGGGTTACCATCATTGGCGAGTTTTATTTAAGGAGTTTTAGTCCCATCCCTCTAGATGTTATCCTTACTAAATCTCTTGTAAGAGGTTTAGTAAAAGGATCCGCCAAGTTTCCACTTGACCTTACAAATGAGATTGAGATGATTCCATTTTGAATCAATTGTCTTACATACTCATGTCTAATGCTTATATGTCTAGACTTCCCATTGTACACTCCACTGTACGCACGAGCTAGAGTGGCTTGACTGTCACAATGTATTGACACTGTTGACACATTATTTGTAGTAAAAGGGATGTCCATCATGAGATCCCTAAGCCACTCAGCTTCTTTTCCAATTGCAGCTAGAGCTATAAACTCTGCCTCCATGGTTGAGTGTGATATACAAGTCTGTTTCTTGGATCCTCAAGAGACATCCCCACCACCAAGTGTAAACACCCAACCTGTGGTAGATAAATTATCTCCCACACTCGATATCCAGCTTGCATCTAAATACCCTTCAATTATAGCAGGAAACTTTGAATATTGGAGGCTTAGTTCTTTGGTATTCTTTAGGTAACCAAGAACTCTACCAATAGCTTTCCAATGTTCCATGCTTGGATTGCTAGTAAACCTACTTAGTTTACTAACTGCAAATGAAATGTCACCCCAATTCACTGAGCAGCATACATAAGACTTCCAATTGCACTTGCATACTCAAGTTGAGCCACCGATCTACCATCATTCTTTTCAAGTTTTATACTTGAATCAAATGGAGTATTAGCAACTTTAATCTTGAGATGACTAAATTTGCTAACTACTTTCTCAATATAGTGGGTTTGGTTCAAAGCATAACCCCCACTATTTCTTTTCACTTTGATACCCAATATAGTATCAACTTCTCCAAGATCTTTCATCTTGAAGGTTGTGGATAGAAACCTTTTCGTTTCGATTATTCCTTTCATGTCATCACTCAAGATTAACATGTCATCCACATATAGACACACTATGACCATATAGTCATCACAAGTCTTAGAACATAAGCACTTGTCCACATTGTTGTGTCTAAATCCATCCGAAAGAATAGCATGATCAAATTTTTCGTGCCATTGTTTGGGAGCTTGTTTTAAACCATATAATGATTTGACAAGCTTACACACTTTGTTTTCATTCCCCAGTAGAACAAAACCTTCCGGTTGTTCCGTGTAGACCTCCTCATTGAGATCCCCATTCAAGAATGCCGTTTTGACATCCATTTGATGAACAAATAGATTATGAATTGATGCCAAAGCAAACAATATCCTAATCGATGTTGTTCTAGCCACCGGCGCATAGGTATCAAAATAATCAATACCTTCTCTTTGTTTAAACCCCTTAGCTACTAATCTAGCCTTAAAGGTTTGAATCATGCCATCAGTGTGATATTTCCTTCAAAATACCCACTTGCACCCTATTGGTTTAGATCCTGGTGGAAGGTCTACCAATTCCCATGTTTGGTTGGACATAATTGAATCCATTTCATCATTGATAGCCTCTTTCCAAAAAGCAACATCTCTAGAAGCCATAGCTTCTTTGTATGTTTTGGGATCCTCCTCTATTTGAAGTACTATAGGAATTTTTCTTATAATATCTTCTCTATTTCCTTCTACTAAGTAAAAGGAAATTCTTTGAGAGTCAATCTCATCCGATCCCAACACTTTCTCTTTTCTAGCTCTTTGGCTTTTCCGAGGCACAATGGGTTGCTCAACAACCTTTGAAGGTGTCTCCTCTTGAGACTCTCCAACACTAGTAGGTACTTGAGAATTGCTATCACTCAACAAATTCTCAAAGAACTCTACCTCTCTTGATTCAATTATCACATTAGACTCCAAGTCTAATAGCCTATAAGCTTTGCTATTTGAGGCATAGCCTACAAATGCACACTTAATGGCTCTTGGACCCAATTTTGTTTTATTTGGATCCGTTTTCTTGCAATAAGCAAGACACCCCCACACTTTGAAGTAACCTATATTAGGCTTCCTTCCTTTCCATAACTCATATGGAGATATCTCTTTTTTCTTCATAGGAATTCTATTCAAAATATGGCAAGCAGTCAACAAAGCTTCACCCCACAAATTGAAATTCAATTTAGCATGCAATAACATAGCATTCACCATTTCCAAGAATGTTCTATTCTTTCTCTCCGCTATGCCATTGTGTTGAGGTGTATAGGGTGCGGTGCACTCATGTATTATGCCATATTCTTCACAAAAAGAATTGAATTCACTAGAGAAATATTCACCACCTCTATCACTTCTAAGCACCTTAATATTTTTTCCTAGTTGATTTTCAACTTCGGCTTTGTAAACTTTAAAGGCATTGAAAGTTTCACTTTTGTTTTTCAACAAAAACACATAGGTAAATCTAGAACAATCATCTATGAATGTAAGAAAATACCTATTTCCACCTCTTGTTAACATGCCATTAAGTTCACAAAGATCACTATGTACTAAATCAAGCAAATTAGATGATCTCTCAACACTATGAAAAGGCTTTTTAATCATCTTTGATTTAACACATATTTCACATTTTTCAAATTTCTTGGTATCACAAGCAATCAAACCACATTTCACAATCCTTTTAATAGTGCTTAAACCAACATGTGCAAGCCTATTATGCCACAAAAATAAAGAATCACATATAAGCGGAAGTAGAAGCCATTTTAATGATATTGTCATTGGTACAAAGTTTGATCATCCCATCACAAGAATACCCCTTTCCCACAAAGTTCCCCGATTTGGATAAAATTAGCTTACCGGATTCAAACACTGCTTTGATACCCGATTTGCCAAGCAAATCCCCACTAACCAAATTTTTATTCATATCGGGGACATACAATACATTTATAAGGGTAACCCTTTTTCCGGAGGTAAAAGCAACTTCAATAGTGCCCTTGCCAAACACCTTGGATCTTCCTTCATTGCCCATTTGAACCTCTTGATCTCCCTTTGCATCTTCAAAGGTCTTGAAAAGAGATTTGTCATAGGTAACATGAACTGTGGCACAAGTATCATACCACCATCCTTGCACATTTCCTTGGACAACGCACACATCGCTTAGTGTTGCAATGATCTCCTCATCAATTGCATTCACCACAGCCCCTTTTTGGTCCTTTCGGTACCTACACTCCCTAGCATAATGCCCGGGTTTTCCACACACAAAACAAGGACCTTTCTTGCCCTTAAATTGCTCTTGATTTTTCTTGGGGCTCATATAATTTCCGGAATTCCTTTTGTTATTTTTACCTCTAGGATGATTGGCCTTTGAAACCGCATTGGCTTTGTTAGTCCCACCATTGGACTCTTCCACCATTTTGTCTCTTGATCTCGATTCTTCCTCAATGCGAAGATGTTTTTGAATCTCTTCCAAGGAGTAATCTTCACTCTTGTGGAGAATCCTCTCCGGTAACCTTTCCAACTTGATGGTAATTTAGCCACAATAGCACCAACTTGGAAGGCCTCCGGAAGTTCAATTTTGAGAACTTTCAACTTATTCACAATTACTTGCAACTCATGAATTTGTGGTAAGAGAGGCTTTTCATCAAAAAATTTGAAATCTATTATTGAGAAATAAGAAACTTTTTAGTACCTTCTTCCTCGGCTTTGTACTTGTTTTCAAGAGCCTCCCAAATCTCCCTTGCAGAATTGGTGTTGGTGTAGAGATCATATAGCCTATCGGATAAGGCGTTCAAAATATGACCCCTACATATGAGCTCATCCTCCTCCCTCTTCTTCCTTGACGCCACCACTTAAGGTGTGTCATTCTCCTTTGGTTCCGATAATGGTGCCAAGGTAGGATCAAGGATGTAGAAAATCTTGAGTGCTGTGAGAAGGAATCTCACCTTGTCTTGCCACCTAGTGAAGTTGGAACCATCAAAACGATCCAACCTCACAAGGTCTTAGTTCATAATCTTGATAGTTTCTCCCTCCATTGAGAATAGAGTCTTTGATTGTTGAGAAAATTTGGATACAATGGAGAAAGGAAACACTCTCACACACTCACTTTGATACAATAAAACTCTCAAAGATACAAAATAAGAACAAGAAGAAGAAGAACACAAGAAAGGCTCAAACAAGTTCTTGGAACTTTGTCCAAAGACTCTATTTCCTCCCACCTCTAGAAATCTTTGTGGGAACTAAAAGGAAATAGTCTTGGGATTGATCAAGCCTTTTCACTTTTCTACATAAGATTTCAAAAAGAAGAAAAGTCATATATAGCACTCTTAGGGTTGAAAAAAGGTTACAAGGATGAGAAAAAAAAAACTCATTGTCTTCCTCAATCTCTTCATCTTTGTAACATTCAAAATTAAATCATAAGTTTAATTCACACATTAAACATGATTTAATCTCAAATGTGTAACTCTCTTACACTTAACCTCTTAAGTTTATAAAGTTACAAAGATGAGAAGACTCATTGTCTTCCTCAACCTCTTCATCTTTGTAACATTCAAAATTAAATCATATGTTTAATTCACACATTAAACATGATTTAATCTCAAATGTGTAACTCTCTTACACTTAACCTCTTAAGTTTATAAAGTTACAAAGATGAGAAGACTCATTGTCTTCCTCAACCTTTCAAGTTTTGTAACATTTCAAAACTTAATCATGTGTTTAATTCACACATTAAAAGTGTAACCCTTCTTACACTTTATTTTCCAAAAGTTATTTTCAAAAGTGTAACTCTTCTTACACTTTATTTTTAACCAACAATATATATATATATTTATATAAATATAACATCTTTTGTCCAGAATCACATGAGCCAAACTACTCCAGATGGATGATTAGAACATAAGGTACCTTGTGAACTATGAGCTATGCTTTTGGCAAATCCCTAAGGGTTTGGGACTAACCAGGTGTTCCCTTGTATTAACTGAGCTATCCTTCTGTACATGGTGAAATTCAGTTCCTCATTAACTTGATCACTGGTTTGCCTTCCACCACCAAACTATATAGTTGAAATTGAGCCAGTTGAAGTTGAACCCTCTAACTGATCGGCATAGTTAATCCCAATTTCAAACTTGATACAAACATGCCCATCAGATGAATTTGACTTCAAGGTTGCCCATCTCCAATCATGTCTTCCTTGACTTCCACTCTTTGATAACACCCGAAATGTCACTAACCCTCCTTCCTCATAACCGGCATGATCAGGCAGTGCTCTTATCAATGTTGAAACCGCATGTCTTTCCATGTACTCACTCATATTAGTTCTCAAAAAGAATCCTTCAGTAGTCTTCCCTCTCTTTATGTGTCCGAAGGTGAGGTCTATCCAATGATATAGATTTTCTGAAACAAAATATGATTCTAGTGCTTCTTTATGCTTCCTGATGAACCCTCTGACACTGCCTTTTTCCCAGGGAGGTGAGAAGTGATCTACTCTTCATCTCAGTATAACCAGCATCCTTTGCAAGTGATTTTGCATGTAACTCAATTGTTGATAGACTAGAGGTATTCAAGAACTCCTCAGTAATAGATTTGAATGCAGGAATTATGCCATCAGATACTTGGGTGATCATTTATGCACCTTCTACACCAGTAGATTTAGCAATATCAGCAGGTTGAGGAGCAGATACTTTATTCTTTAATAAGTCGACTGCTTTGTCTAGAATGCTACTACCCTTTAGAAACAGGGTCATTAGCAGGGGAAGAACCTTTAAATGAATCCTTCCTTGATTCCTTCTCAAGTATTTGTCTCAAAAGCAAACAATGGTGAATCAGGTCCTTCAACTAGTACCAGCATCAAAAGTTGCAACTAGGTATGTTGCAACAATTCTTGGCAAATATCAATAGCAAGAAATCTTATACTAAAAAACCTTTCAATTTCTAGAGACTAGAATACTGACAACACAAACTCATACAACTTCAAACCCAGAGGATTCATTTCTTCCACTGATGAATCTCCACTCAGTTTAGCCTTTGCAGAATCCAGTGGTATTATTTGTATGCTAGGGCTAGAGTGTTGTCCCTGAAATAGAATCAGTAGTGCAAAGGCCCATAGAAATTGAAATTTTTTTGGCTCTAGTTCAACCATGTTATGCCTAGATATTAAATTCCATTAGTATTACCTTCTACCTTCTCTGTCTTTGTAACCACCGCCATTATCCTGTCTCACATAGACTTGTGGATGCATAAACTCATTTAGGGAACCTTTGGAAAGATTTCTCCAAAGGAACATTATTACAAGTAATCTCCCCAGAAACCTGGGCAAGTTGGCCATCCCTATAAGGCATCCACCCAATATTGCACACTCTTCTGCTGCACAGATACAAGCTGAAACCAAGAACAAAGAATAAAACATCCCAAAATAGAGCATACCTAAAGCAAATAAACAAACCATTGAACAAGGGCTCATTGCATGTTGTAATCAATGGGCCTAGAACAAGTGAATCTAATAAGAAGCAAGAGTATGATTCTCAAATATCTAGCTCATAGGTGAATCAATGAATCAACTATGCACAGAAAGAATCAAAGAAACTAAAATAAAACCAAAACAGGTCATGCATAAGCAATCTTAAATTCAACAAAACAAGTGTATGGCCCTTGATGTCCACACCCAAACAAACTATGCCGAAAATTCAGTAAGAGAATGAGGAAGAACATAATATAAATGAAAGCATAGAAGATAACAGGGGTCATACCTGAGCAATCTCCACTCAAGCAAAGAATTGTTTGGCTTCTTCTATTTTTTCCCCCATTTTTCTTGGTTGTAAGACCCCAAAGTGCTCTCTACTTCTTCCTCAAGTTGTTATCCTTCTCTTCTTTTCTTGAAGCCTTTCTTCTCGAGCCGAAAGTGTCCCCCTCAAGCTCTCTATGTAACTCTCAAAAGATGTTCCTCTCCTAGTTTTCTTTATCATCAAAAACCCACAAAGCAGTCCCTTCTCTGTTCACAACCCCTTCACTCTCCAAAAGTCCTCAGCCCCTAGACTCTTTATTTGTCGCTGGTTTTCTTCTCTACCCTTTACTTTCAGTTTTAGATAAGCTATTTGAATTAATCTTTGTTGTTTAAATTTTATGCTTATCAGATTAGGAGTCTTATCTAAGTTTGAAAATAAAGATAGCTATCTATTTGGTAGTTATCCTAATTTTATTTTATTTTAGTTTAAATTCTGGTTTCCTAGATTTTGAGGATTCTATTGAAGAGTCCTAGAATAAATTATGGTTGTATGTTATTCTTTGGAGTAATGAAGATTTAATTATGGTGCATACTAGTTTTTCCTCCTTCTCAATAACATGGTATCAGAGCTGATTCTTAGTTAAGGAAAAACAATGGTTAAAACAGCCATGGCTAGAGCAAACAGAGGTAGTGTCATTGAGGAATCTGCGGATACCTCTCAGATGCCCTCTACAATTGCTCCCACCATAGTCACTCCAGAAAATACCCCATTGCAGATTACAACAAAAAAACTGAATTGGAAGAATTTTCTCCAATGGTCAAGAGCAATTCTGATGGTGATCCGAGGATGAGGAAAATAAGGCTACCTTGATGGCATGATCTTAGAACTAGTAAAGACAGATCCTTCATACACAACCTGGTTTGCAAACAAAAATATTGTCATGTCATGGCTTGTGAACTCCATGAATGATGATATCCAAAACAACTACCTATGTTATCCAACCGCAAAAAAATTCTAAGACTCATTGAATCTCTCTTATTCAGACTTAGAGAATTCTGACTAGTTTTTTGAGTTAAGAAATATGGCACGAAATTTAAACCAAGGAGATACAGACGTGGGCACCTATTTTACCTCTCTTTCAAAGCTATGGCAAGAACTAGACCTAGTAGATGAATTTTAATGGACATGTACAGAAGATTGTGAATGGTTTTAGGCAAGAATTAACAAGGAGTGTATTTACAATTTTTTGGCTAGACTCAACCAAGACCTCGATGTTGTTCATAGTCAAATTCTAACCATCAAAACCTAAAATTGAAGAAGTGTTTTCTGAAGTACAACGAGAAGAGACACCCAAAAGAGTGATGCTCAGTCCAACAAAGACCACTGTTTTGGTCCATCTGGTGATAATTCTAACCTAGCTGCTCGTGGATTTGATGAAGCTCATGGAGATGCCGTGGAGATACTCATAATACACGAAGAAGTGGTAATCTCTGGTGTGAACATTGCCAAAGATCTAACCATAATCGTGAAAACTGTTGGAATTTGTACGGGAAGCCACAAAATTTGAAGGACAACAAAGGAAACAGGAGTACTTCTCAGAACCTAGAGGATTCCAGACTGCATCAGAACCTGAAAACAAGACTAGTGAGAATTTGTTAAATGTCTCATTAAATAAAGACCAACTTGAACAGCTTTACAAGCTCTTAATGTAATTAACTACTACTGTCTCACCTCCATTAGGACTTGACACATCTTTCTTGGCCCAAAAAGGCACTTTTCGGACTGCTTTAAGCAATACCACTGAAAAATTGGACCCTTGGATCATAGATTCTGGTGCTTCAGATCATATGACGAGGTATGCAGGTTCCTTCTCTACTTATAATCCTGATTCAAGGCATATTAAGGTGAAAATTGTACATAGTTCCCTTGCAACAGTTGCAAGGACTGGTACAATTGTTCTAAACCCTCATATAACCCTTTATGATGTTTTACATGTTCCTAAATTGGCTTGCAACCTACTGTCCATTAGCAAACTCATGAAAGATCTTGATTTCTCAATCTAATTCTTACCATCTCATTGTGAATTTGAGGAAGTGACTTCGGGGAAGAGGATTGGGAATGCTAAAGAGCTTGGTGGACTTTACTACTTTGAGAATAAACAAGCATCCACAAGAAGTTGTGCATCTTCTTCTTTGTTTAGGAAAAATGAAATAATGTTGTGGCATTTTAGGTTAGGCCACTCTAATTTTTAGTACTTGAAACATTTGTTTCCTTCTCTTTTCATAAATAAAGATGTTTTTCCATGTGAAATTTGTCAACTTACCAAGCACCAACGTTCTTCATATCCATCTCAAACTTATCAACCTTCCACACCATTCACCATGATCCATAGTGACATATGGGGTCCTTCACAAATACAAAGCTTAATGGGAAAAAAAAAGTGGTTCATCACATTTATTGATGATCATACAAGAGTAACATGGGTTTATCTTTCGAAAGAAAAAAGTGAGGTTGAACGAAACTTCAAAAATTTCCATCTCATGGTCCAAAGGCGGTATAATACAAGAATAAAAATCTTACGTACTGATAATGGTACTGAATACTTGAACACTTTACTTGGGGGGTATTTGCTGGAACGAGGAATCATTCACCAAAGATCGTGTGTAGGTAACCCTCAACAAAATGGAATTGCAAAGAGGAAAAATAGATCCAATCTCTCATGTTTACTACTAATGTACCAAAATATTTGTGGGGGGACTCAATCTTTACTACTTGCTACCTTATTAATCTCATGCCAACCTGTGTTTTGAATTTCAAAACACCATTAGATATATTCACCCACTTATACCCACAAATTCGAACTATAGGCTCCTTTCCCTTAAAAGTTTTTGGTTACAAGTCCTTTATGCGTATTCAAGACACCAATCAAAACAAGCTTGACCTAAAAGTTGTGTCATGTATGTTTGTAGGATATTCGCCCACACAAAAGGGATATCGTTGCTATTCTCCTGAAAAAAGAAAATATTTTGTCATTATAGGTATCACCTTCTTCGAAAATCAACCTTACTTTCCCAAAATTTCACTTCGGGGGGAGAATGGGAGTAAAGAGAATTTTTGGGACTTGTTTCAAATCATAATGATTACTACTCAAAAAGTGCTATTTGATAGCCTATAATTAATCCTTTTAAACACTTTTGAGTAGTAGTTTAGGCCTTTTAACTCAATTGGCATGTTAAGGACCCTTGAAAGGGATTTTAATCACTTTATGCAAGTTTTGGTGTTTTTGTTAGTAATTTGATCACCAAAGCAAGTCAAGACTGAGGAGAGTTATAAGGAATCTTGGGCAAAGCTTAGAAGTCATTTGCCAAGAGTAAATCCGGATTGCAAGGAGAAAAAGTAAAGAGAATCTGCCATGAAGCATATTCTTGATGACAGTCGTAGCAGCCACTTTTGGAGCACTTTCTGAAGTCCAATTGATGCATGCTATATACCATTTCAAAGCTCAGGAAGTCAACAATCCAATTCTTCAAACGATGTGCAATTCGGAGTTGAAACGAAGAAAGTGCAGCCATTGCAAGCCAATCACTCCGAGCTGAAGGAAGCATTTTGCAAAGTGCTGCGAAATCACCCTTTTGTTGCGAAGTGATTTCGCAGCCTTTTTGTACAGTAGGGTGCATTTCCTTCTGAAGTTGCCCGACATATACCGCGAGAGGGAAGCTGGGAACCTCAAGGTGGAAGCCAACTTCGCAGCCCTGCGAAGATAGCACGTTGTTGCGAAATGATTCCGCAGCCCTCTTGAGTGTCTGCGAAATCTCGCAAACACCATTTTCTCTTGCAAAATGGTTCCTGAAGCACCCCGATATTTGCTACCGACATTGGGAGATATTTTACATCAGATTTTTGTTGTCTAAATCCCAAAATACTCCTTGTAAGCCACCAATTACAAGATTCCTTAGCTTTTAAGTTAGTAAAAAGACTAAATATCTATGTAATAATTAGTTTTATATTATGTTCATATATACCTCTCGGGAGCCTGTTCTCAGAGAGAGGAGATCCTTTTGTAAAGTTTTGGTAAGCAAGTAAAGTTTATTTTCTTTCTACTGCCTTACCTTCTCACTTTGTATTTTTTAGTTAATACTAAGTTATGAACTCTCTGAGGAGTTTTCCCCAGAGAATGAGTAACTAAACCTCTAATTCCTTGGAGCTAAGGTGGCCGGGGGAGGTTCCAAGTGCAAGAATGCAAAGCTTTGTGGTTTTAGCTATTAATGAAGAGGAAGTGAAATCCTTTAGTGATTTCTATCTTTTTAGTTAACTTAAAACACTTTGGAGTCACCTGGGCCAACACTTGGTAAGGCAAGTGATTTCCAACCATGGAAATGCACTAGTTTACCCCTTGCGAGCCTCTGGGAGGTGACTTCAGGGTAGGATTTTCTGGAATTGCCAACACTTGGTAAGCTTTTGGACTCCAAATAGACATCCATTAGTTATCTCTTGCGAGCTTGAGAAGGGAAGTCCAAGGTTAAAGATCACCTTGAACGGTTAAGGCTTAGTGAGAGGCTTAAACCATTGCAAGTTGCATCAGTGAGAGAATTAAAGTGAAATCTAATTGAAGGATGTATCTGTACAACACCGGTTAGAGAATTGACTATATGTTGAATCTCTAATGCGAGGAAAGGAACCATCTGACCGGAGCTATGTCTTTTGCATGAGGAACCACCCCAGTGAACCTAACTCTCCAAGGAATGCTTTTCTTCCTAAGTTATTCCAAACATTTGTTATGTTAGTTAGTTTAAGTCTAAACCTTTACCAATCAAAGTTTGTGTTTTACTTCTTAAGCTAACCTTGAAATGAAACAAGACCAATTCACTTGGAATTGGTATCATTGAGAGCTTGTTAATCTTTCCCAGTGGACGATCCTAGAGCCACTATACTATAGTAGCTTTTTCTTTGCTACCCTAGTATATGGTGTTATAGGTTATAAATTTTGTTGATTACCCCCTCAATCAAGGAGCACCAGCTGGACACGAATCAGCTGAGACACCAATTGGGCATGAATCACATAACACCAACACCTTTTCCAATTTCTAAACCTAAACTAGAGTCAAAAAAAACTCCTATTGCCCAGACCAATATCTTGGAACAGCCACCTTTAAATCCCTCAATCACTCAGCCAATCTCACTCAAAAACCTACCAACAATTTCTCCAAACCAACCAGCAACAACAATCTCACTCGAAAACCTATCAGCAATAGCTCCAAACCAACCAACAGCATCCGAACCTTCTGAGTTTTAGTCCACAGTAGTAGTCGAATATTTTCAAGTTCAACCCACAACAATAGCCAAACCTTGTCAGCTTCAGTCCATAACAACAATTGAACCTGTAGTGCCCACAATAAACTATAATATTAGGCTAGAGGAAGCTCAACAGCATCAACAAGAGCTTCGTGTTTATTCCCGGCTATCCGACCAAGAGAAGAAGAGTCCATGGTTTTTCAGCCCTGTCAAGAGTCGGATCCTACAGTTCTTCCTAAGGTAAATGATCTTAATTTTCTAATTGTAGTAAGAAAATGAACCAGGTCTTGTACACAGTATCCTATCTCCAATTATGTTTGTTACAATCATCTATCACCTTCATTTCAAGCTTTTATATCAAAACTTGCAAAAACAAAGACTCCAAGTAATATATATGAGGCCTTGAACAAGTCAAAATGGAAGAAAGCAATCATAGAAGAAATGGCTACTCTTAAGAAGAACCATACATGGGATATTGTTAACAAACTAGAAGGAAAAACACCAATTGGATGCAAATGGGTGTTTGCTATAAAATACAAATCAGATGGATCCATAGACAGGTACAAGGCGAGATTGGTAGCTAAGGGATTCACACAAACTTACGGAATTGATTACCAAGAAACATTCACCCTGGTTGCCAAACTCAATACTATAAGAGTTCTACTATCCCTTACAACAAATCTAGACTAGCAACTTCAACAACTAGACATAAAGAATGTCTTTCTCAATGGAGACCTGGAAGAAGAAGTCTACATGGACTTACCACCTGGTTTTGATAAGGAGCGGAAAGAAGGAAAAGTTTGTAAACTAAAAAATTCTCTTTACAGACAAAAATAGTCACCTCAAACATGGTTCAAAAGATTCACAAAGGCCATTTTACAGCAAGGATATAAGCAAGCTCAAACTAATCACACCTTGTTTTTTCGTCAAAAAGATGGTAAAATTACTAGCTGAATTGTATATGTGGATGATATTATACTGACAAAAAATGATTATGTTAAAATGGTAGATTTGAAAAAAAGGCTAGTTGTTGAGTTTGAAGTTAAAGATCTTAGATCTTTGAAGTATTTCTTAGGAATGGAAGTAGCAAGAAACAAGAGTGGCATTTTAGTCTCTCAAAGGAAGTACATCTTAGACTTATTAAAAGAGACTGGGATGCTTGGTTGCAAGCCAATCAATACTCCAATGGATCCATTGAAAAAGATTGGTGAATCAAAAAAAATTACTCCCATTGATACTGGAAGATATCAATGATTGGTGGGAAAATTAATATATATTTCCCATACAAGACCTGATATTGCTTTTGTCGTAAGCGTGGTAAGTCAATACATGCATGCGCCATGCGAGGAGCATTTGGAAGCTATATACAGAATTCTAAAATACCTTAAAGGGTCTCCAGGAAAAGGTTTATTTTTTAAGAAGGGTGAAACTCGTACCATAGAAGGCTATACAGATGCAGACTAGGCAAGTTATATGGAAGATAGGAGGTTTACTTCCAACTATTGTACATTTGTTTAGGGCAACTTAGTAACTTGGAGGAGTAAAAATCAAACTGTAGTTGCAAGAAATAGTGTCGAGGCAGAACTTCGGGCCATTGCTCATGGCATATGTGAACTCTTGTTGTTGAAACGTTTGCTAGAAAAGTTGGGTGTACCAAGAATTATGCCAATAAAGATATACTACGATAATAAAGCTGCCATAAACATATCTCACAATTCGGTTCATCATAACCGAACTAAACACATGGAGGTTAATTGCCAATTTATAAAAGAAAAGATTGAATATGGAACTGTCTACATGATCTATGTGCCCACAAGTGAGCAAGTTGCTAATTTACTTACAAAAGCTCTCACAAGAAGACCGTTTGAATAACAAATTATCAAGTTGGGCATGTTCAACCTGTACAACCTAACTTGAGGGGGAGTATTGGAAGTTAGAGTCAAATATCATTTGAATTCCTTTAGTTTTAGATAATTTATTTGAATTAATCTTTGTTGTTTAAATTTTATGCTTATCATATTAGAAGTCTTATCTAAGTTTGAAAATAAAGATAGTTATCTATTTGGTAGTTATCCTATCTTTTTTTAGTTTAAATTTTGGTTTCCTAGATTTTGAGGATTCTATTGAAGAGTCCCAGTATAAATTAGGGTTGTATGTTATTCTTTGGAGTAATGCAGATTTAATTATGGTGCATACTAGTTTTTCTTCCTTCCCAATAACAAAAACACATGCTCTCTAACATCACCCCTCACCAAAAATGTGTTGTTCTCCCACCAAAAATGTGAGAAAAGGCTCCTTTTTCACGTGTGTTCCCACTCGATGGCGCGACTCACTTTTTATTTGTGAAATTTTGATTTTTGAAAAAGGTTTTGAGTCACCACTTATTTTTTTTATTTAAAAAAAAACAAAATAACAAAGAAACCCTAAGTGTGACTCCCAAAAAAGAAAAACAGGATTGTGAAAAACTGAGCCAGGGTCCGAAGGATAGGTTACCTATCAGGAAGGTATAGTGATAAGTCTTAACACCCCTCTACGCCCTAAAAATTAGGTCTCTACTAATTAAGTCGGGTAAGTGTGGCAATTGATTGGCTAATTGATGGATATCGACAAATGAGAATAAAGTATCGAAGCAAGTGATGCATGATAACAAAGAATAAATGAACAAAGTAGAGAAGGAAGCGTACCTTAACAACAAGTCGTGCACCTCATGGAAAATGGGGTTAGTAAACGAGTATAGAATAATCACATGTATATCATAGAGTAAGCCAAAGTCGACATGTATCAATCAAGTATAGCAATTGAAATTGAGAGTGTCACAAATATTGGGCCCCACCATTGCCCAATTTATTTGCATAAATTAATTTTCTAAAATTCCATCTTCCTGATAATCATGAAAAATGATCATAAGAATTTGGAGAAAATTCCATCATTTGGAATTATAGAATTTATCTATGTTTATTAAAATCGAGAAAAGTGTTAAAAAAAATCAAAGAAAATAAGAAAATGCGTGCCCTGAGGGAAATGGCAACAAATTTTTTATTAAAATTGATTTTTATTAATCTAGAATCTCCTAATGATGAAATTTAAATATATATATATATATATATATATATATATATATATATATATATATATTAGTGGAAAGAAGTTACAAAACCCAATTTAAGGCATGTAAATCCACACGATAATGAAAGAAACGCATCATGAGGAGGATAGTATGCAACAAAGTACCATGCAGGAGTGGGGTCCGAGGGTATGACTGAGACTGCACCACTGGTGGTTGCATGAGGAAACCGCTGCGGATTGCTGGTAGGCTGGAAAGGAACTGGCCATATTGATTTCAGACTCCATGCTCACTAGGTTTTGGCGTACAACTTCATCAGCAAAGGCACTCCAACTCAACTCTGGTGTCTCAGAATTACAACTTGAATCATCAACAGAAGCTTGTGGTGGAGCAGTAAGGTCCAGTTCCTGATCAGATTTCCTGCGCTGCTGCTCAGTTCCATCAGTTGGAGATGCATTCTCAGATTTATCAATATACTCAACTTCAGCTACTGAGTTGCTTTTCTGCATGACGATCACAAAAGGTCTAAAAACAAAACTGCTCTGCTCCTTCCACTTTTAGTTTCTGCACCCATTGTTCCCCAACTGGTAAGCTATCACTTGTTCCAGCAAGACTCAAAATTGGCACAGTGACTGTAAACTCATCTATGCAGTCCAGGCGAGTTGCAGCAGGATAAGGCCCATATTTCCTGTTGCAGTCCCAACAATGCTGAACTGATCTCACCACCAAAACTCATGGGACCTGTTGGACCTGTTGGAACAGAGAAATGATAACCCAGGTAATCAGAACAACCTTTCCTGTCCAAAGTGTCTCAGAGAAAGATTGGAATATGGCCATTCCGGCTACTCATAGTTGTGGCATCCTTTGTGGTGGCGTCCATGCATAATTTGCAAGAAGTGCATGTGCTGCACCACTCCCTTTGTGAGCTCCTCGTTCCCATTGACATCTGACACTTCTTGAGAATCCTTGGTTTCAGAAACCGACAATTTACTCTTTGTCCCGACAGAAGGGCTACTCTCCGGGAGAGGAGGATTTCTACTAGATCGAGCAGGAGAGGCATCAGGTGACCGCTTCTTAGTTTCGGCAGTAAGAACAGATGACAGAACAGCTACTGCAGTGGCTTTCTGTGATAAACCCTGGCCTCTACCAGATGGCCTTGGTGCAATAGCTTTATGAAGATATTCTAATCCATTTTCTGGAGGACTGGAATCAAAATCAGGTTCTCCTTCAAGCAAAAAGGCTGGCCTCTGGAAACTACTGTAATCTTCATCATTGTCACTATCTTCACTGCACTCTTCTGGATCAGCATAGCTGTTTTCACCATCAACATTGAGACTATAAGCTGGGTCCAATGGATTCATGTTTTGCTGCAATGTTTCCTTTGAAAACTCTGATAATTCAGACAAAAGCAGGTTAGGACTTCTAACTAAGCTTTTGATTCATTTACGCTAGCACTTCGGAGAAAATTTGACAATGCAATAGCTGCGGATGAGAAGGGCGCGAATGGAATTCTAGAACCAGATTTTCTCAAATAAAATGGGAGAATCAGGTATGAGTAAAGATACAAAACTCTGTGAATCTGTCAGGTCTTGAGAATTGGTTCATCGTAAGCAATGTGATTCCCTGGGTTGCAAGAAGAACTGACATTTTCTCATTCAAGGTAGAAGAGAACCCAAGAGAAAGGCCAAACAGAGAGCTGCTATATGATTTCACAGAATATGTAAAGTGGACAGGTAGATTCCCCAAAAGAATTTGCTCCAGAAAGAGTCTTGTCCTGAATAGGCATTGCCTTGAAGAGTTCCTTGAAATGTGATGTTGAGTAAAGCCTTTGAAGACCATGGTGCATCAATTTCAGACTGGGCTTTGGTTTGAATATTAGGGCAAAAAACCATTATCGCAACCATCCACTCCAACAGAATTACCAATTGGTCAGTTTCTCTAAAAATCACCTTGTGAATCAATCCACAAGACCGAGGCATCCCATCATCAGAACTTCCTAAGTTTTCAGCAAGTAGGCAAGCATTTGTGATTGAGTCAACTCCACCAATGACAACAAACCCATCCAAATCAAACTTCACAGCTGTTTCTTCTTTTCCATGAATCTCAACTGGCATTCTTTCTGAAAGAATCATTTTCTTATGATGATCTAACAGTGAAACCCTTTTGTAAAAATGGCTCGGAGTTTTGGCTATCATCTGATTCCATTGCATTACCAGAATGGTTGCTTTGGTGAGGGAGGATTCAACAGAAACCACACATTCATGGCTCCAAAATTCAGCTTACCAGTAAACAGATGGAACACACGCTTTTCTGGTTCCTTGGCTTCATTTCTGGTCAGATTCTGGTGCCTATCCTGGCGGCACCCAACTTGCTTGATCACCAAATCCAACTTCAGACGCAAGGTCAGAATCAACATCATTCCTCGATAGATCATCAGCATAAATTCCCAGCTCCCTAGAATAGCCATTCGCCCAAGCAGAATTTTCAGTGCTTTCCTGAGATCCAGATGTTTCAACTAGTAGAGGCAGTGCCTCTGCATCAGATTTAGTAGATGCATTTGAGTGATCCGATGCCATAGGTATATCAGAAACATCTCTCCCTTGGGGAACTGACCCTCGATGCAAACATGTTCTCAGATAGCATTGTTAACCTGTTCCCCTCCACATTTATATTGATCCCAGCTGCTCAGAGCATCTCATGAACTGTCTGCACCAGTTCTGCAGCCGACACTCAACCATACTGGAGTTCTTTACCAGGTGGCAGCTATGAAGATGCTGTCCTGCCTCTTTCAGAACTTTCAAGCATGTCGGCATGCATCCTATTTTCAATAAGTGGGGGACCACTCTTCAGCAAGGTTGCTGATGAGGAAGTTTGATTATCCTTGGTATGTTCCAGAATGAGGAAATCTGAAATGAGAGAAGGGTCTCAGACATTCCTGGTGCAGTTTCCACTATGAATCTGTAGAGCGAAGCCTTCCAAGGTACTTTTCCTCGAGGAACAGCTCGAACCTTTCTTGCTTTGCCAGATCCTGAATAAGCTTCAAATTAGCCTCAGCAAGTCCTTCACTCTCTTTTCAATAATCCAACACTGGCTTTGAAACCCTATGGAATCAATTTGACAGAAGCATTGCCAAACCCATGGTGAACATCAGAGTTATTAAGATATCACTGAGGGTGCAGGGTCCCTTCAATGTGTCATTGAAATTTTCCAGTGCTCCAATTAGTAGACTCCTCGGAGTTAGAATCTGATGCCAAGAAGTCCTCTAGAAAAAGAAATTGAGCTTCTTTTTCAAAAACATGAGGCTGTTGTGAGAAATCATTTTCTAGTAAAGCCCATCATTGGAACTCGTATACAGTTATTTCACAGTGAATCTCATGGCCTCCGGCTCTTCAATGAAAGACCTGAAATCCTTCTAATGTATGAACCCATACTTGTTGGTGCTCATAAATGAACTTAGAAGCATGGTTTGCCTTGATTTGTTACTTGGCAATTGAATTTGAATTAGGCTGCTGGCTTGAAGTTTGCTGACTGTCTACAAGGACCGCCGTTCCATTTTGGCTGAGGATGACATTGGATAATTACTAAATGCAGCAGGATATTTCACCAGCTCAGTTTTCTTTACTGGCATCTTCATCCGTTCAAACTCTGCTCTCAAACTTCCATTCTGTTCTGCCAGCTCAGAAATTAAATCAATCTCTTCTGTGAGCCTTTCTATCTCAGTCATGAGTGTAATGATCTCCTGTGAGAGAAGTGCATGAAATTCCTACTCATGCTTTTCTTGATATTCAAGCTGCCTGGGTTTATCCTCAGTTTCCAACAGAAGCTGATAGCTGAGGTGCAAATTTTCTCCAAACTTGAAGGTGAAGGGAGTCTCAATGAAAAGTGCCTTGATGTGCTCTGCAGATAGGAACCATGAGGTGGAAATAAAGTCCACCTGTACGGTTTTATTGACTGTCATATCATAACTAAGGTCGTTTGAAACCTTCCATAGTACCTACATAAAATCATAGCTTGAACCGATGAAGCTGATTCTTGAATCATTGTAGCTATCCACAATTCTCTTCAGTGAGAGCTCGTTTGGCATATGGATAAATCATTGAGATATATATAATTTTCCCAGTGATAGGAGAGCCTTCTACTGCAGAAAGAGACTTCTATGGCCTTCTTCAGCTTGTGTTGCTTCCCATATAAACTAATCAAAGAAGCAATTGAAGCATCATCTGCTCTACAGCCTAGCTTAACCAATTGATCATTAAGACTTGGTGCTCTAGATTTATCACCTTCTCTAATAAATTTGCTAATCGGTTGACTCGCCACTGATATACCACCAACATTCTTGAGCAAAATTTTGAAATTTCTTGCATCTCACAAGCATTGCCTATAAGAATTTACATGCAATATATATTTGATCCAAAGTATATAAACTTTTGCAACATGAATCAAATTTGAAAAAGACTTAGGATCATCTACTTACCTCTAGCCATTGTTTTGAATTTCTGTAATTGATGCAAGTCTTTGATTTTCCAAGCTCTAATCTCTCTTATGAGATGGTGTATTACTGAAGATAAAAACAGCAGAGAGACAAGTTCGAGACCAAGACTAATATATATAAACTATGGCTTCCCATCAAACCACGTTGTTTGTGATTTGCCACCACTATCAACAGTTTATGGAACACTTCCTAAATTGTAGGGAATTGAGACGATTTGGTGGAGGACTCGGTCAAGGTGTTGACCACTTCAAAGTTGTGTGAAATGTAGCAAATAACATTCTCCTACTTGGTCTA
This sequence comes from Vitis vinifera, assembly GCF_030704535.1. Taxonomy (NCBI): domain Eukaryota; kingdom Viridiplantae; phylum Streptophyta; class Magnoliopsida; order Vitales; family Vitaceae; genus Vitis; species Vitis vinifera. Next base: position 12,885,619 of record NC_081809.1, on the reverse strand, counting down.
CACCTTTAACCTAATGTCTCATCTTAGTCCATCAATTATCCACATTAAGTAACAAATACATGAATCATGGCGATAAGTCCTCTATATAACGAGTGTTACCTTCCATGTATTACACTGTATTCATTTCTTAACATTATACTTTATGTGGCAATATTACTTAATGAATAAACCCTATGTTCATTCTTGGTCCAATGAAGTTGAATTTTTTCAAAATTAAATAAAGGTGCACATCAATATGAGAAAACATCATAATAAGAGTTTGTACAATAGAAACTACATAAGGGAACTAAGTCCCATGTTCACTACATGATCCTTGAATTTCAACAGTGGCATGCCCTTAGTCAAAGGATCAGCGATCATCAATTCAATGCTAATGTGCTCAATAACCACTTTCTTTTCTTTAATACGCTCTCTTATGGCTAGATACTTAATGTCGATGTGCTTACTTCGATTTTCACTTTTATTGTTCTTTGCCATAAAGACTGCACTTGAATTGTCGCAATATATACTCAATGGCCTAGATATTGAATCCATAATTCTAAGCCCAGAAATGAAACTCTTAAGCCATACACCATGCGAAGTAGCCTCAAAACAAGATATGAACTCAGCTTCCATAGTAGAAGTAGCAGTCAAGGTCTGATTAAAACGATCCTCCAAGATATAGCTCCACCGACCAATATAAAAATGTATCCAGATGTTGATTTACGTGAATCAACACAGCCAACAAAGTTTGAATCTGAGTAGCCAAAAACCTCTAAATTGCTTGTCTGTCTATACATAAGCTTGTAATCTTTGGTTCGTTGAAGATATCTGATCACTCTCTTTGCAGCTTTCCAATGGTCCAAACCTGGGTTACTCTGATATTGTCCTAATATTCCAACAGCAAATGCAATGTCAGGCCTTGTGCAAACCTAAGCATACATCAGACTTCCGACTGCAAAAGCATATGAAATGTTCTTCATTTGTTCCCTCTCAAGATCGTTTTTCGGGCATTGGTTCAAATTGAACCTATCACCCTTCACTATAGGGCAAACACTAGGTGAACAATCCTTCATCCGAAATCTCTCTAAAACTTTATTGATATAGGTTTCCTGAGACAAACCTAAGATACCTTGAAATCCGTCTCTATGGATCTTAATGTCAATGACATAAGATGCCTCACCCATATCCTTCATGTCAAAATTTTTAGAGAGGAATTGTTTCACCTTATGAAGTAAACCCTTATCATTGGTTGCAAGTAAGATGTCATCCACATATAAAACAAGAAAACAAACTTTACTCCCACTAACCTTAAGGTATATGCATTGATCCATAACATTTTCTACAAAACCAAATGAAGAAACTATGTTATGGAATTTTAAATACCATTGGCGGGATGCTTGTTTTAAACCGTATATGGATTTCTTAAGCTTGCAAACCAATTGCTCACCATTACTAGAGGGGAATCCTTCAGGTTGTTTCATGTAAACTTCCTCCTCTAGCTCTCCATTAAGAAATGCAGTTTTCACATCCATTTGTTGCAATTCCAAATCAAAGTGAGCTACTAATGCCAATATAATACGTAAGGAATCTTTCTTAGATACAGGAGAAAAGGTTTCTGTGTAATTGATTCCTTCTTTCTAAGTGAACCCCTTTGTAACAATTCTAGCCTTGTATCTCTCAATGTTGCCTAATGAGTCTTTCTTTGTCTTAAAAACCCATTTACAACCAATGGCTTTTGCACCAATAGGCAACTCAACAAGGTCCCAAACATCGTTGCACCTCACGAAACTCATCTCTTCCTTTATGTCATTGTACCACAATTCTGATTCTTTGCAACTCATGGCTTGTGAAAAAGATTCGGGATCATTTTCAGTTCCTATATTATAGTTAGATTCTTGTAGATACACTACATAATCACTAGGAATCGTTGACCTCTTAGTTCGAGTAGACCTTCTTAAGGTTACACCAATATCTTCTAAGGAAGTATGAGGTTCAACTTGTTGTTCAGAAGTGTCAAGTAACTCCTAATCAACCTGAACTACTGGAACGTTGTCAACAGCTTGTGGAACTTCAATGACTGGTTGAAGTTCAGCTATTGTTCATTCTACACCCGTTTGAACTTGAAGGGTGTTATGAACAACAAACAATCTATCACTTAAAGTGGAAGATTGAGACTTTGTATGATCAATATCAAAAACTATGTTTCTAAATTGATCGCTCCCACTGACTAAGTCATATTTCATAAATTTAGCATTTCTTGATTCCACAATCCTAGTGTTGTGAGATGGACAATAAAATATGTACCCCTTAAACTTTTCAACATATCCAATGAAATACCCACTTATAGTCCTTGGGTCCAATTTCTTCTCTTGTGGATTATAAATTCTCACTTCAGACAAGCATCCCCAAACACGCATATGTCGCAAACTTGGTTTCCAACCTTTCCATAACTCAAATGGTGTCTTTGGGATAGCCTTGGTTAGAACTCGGTTTAATATATACACTGCCTTCTTAAGTGCTTCAATCCACAAGAATCTAGGAAGTTTTGAGTTGTTTAGCATACTCCTCACCATGTCCAATAAAGTTCGGTTTCTTCTTTCTACTACACCATTTTGGTTTGGAGAACCAAGCATGGTGTATTGGGCAACAATCCCATGCTCTTGAAGAAACTTCATAAATGGCCCAGGTGATTGTCCATCTTCCAAGTATCTACCATAATATTCTCCACCTCTATCTGATCTCACGATCTTAATTTGTTTACCACATTGTTTCTCTACTTCTTCCTTGAAAACCTTAAAGGCATCTAATGCTTCATTTTTGTTATGAAGTATGTAGAGATACATGTATCGTGAGAAATCATCTATGAAAGAGATGAAGTATTTCTGACCATGAGAGTCCATGTCTAGACTACATATATCAGTATGTGAGAAAATAAAGGTTATGCTTAATTAAAAAAAACACCCAAGATGGGAGTGAATTAGGTTTTTCAAAAAAAATTTCAACACAACAAATTCAAGCACAATATAATCAAAAATAAATAGATGGAATTAGAGAATTCAAACTTGGATTTTATAATGGTTCGGCACTTCCTTGCCTACGTCTACTCTCCTCAATCTCCTAACCGAGTGAGGGTTCCACTAACTTGAAGCTTCAACCAAGCTTCCAATCCTTTACACTTAGATTCCAGCTCCAATGGGCTCTTACACAATCTCTTCAAGATTCAAATCTCTTGAAGGCTTTAACACTCAAGTTTTACAAAAAAGAATCCATCGACCTAGCTCAAAGAAAGCTCAAATAAAAAACAAAGCTAGGATGACTCACAAGGGTGTACTAAAAGATATGCAAGTGAGGATTTAATGCACTAAGAAATAAATGAGAGCTTTAGGCTAAGAACAGGTAGGTAGACAATTGATTGCAAGTTTTCTCTATCTCATAAATGAAGTAGAGCTCTCAATTTATAGGTTTCTAAGCTCGAGATCCAAGAAAAGAAAAAGGCAGGCTCGACCGGTTGAGCTGGGGGTCGACCGGTTCACTAACTGTTGGAGCATTTAATGCTTTGGCAGCTAACCGTTGCCTTGACCGGACCTCGACCAGAGGTCGATCAGGAAGGAGGAAACCTCAACCAAGAAGAGAAAGCTATTGGATGAGAGAGAGTATTTTTGGCACTCCTTGACGGGACCTCGACCGGACAAGGGCAACCGGTCGACCGGTTCCCCAATCAGTTGAGGCGGTTGAGCCAGTTGGCCAAAGCCTTGACCAGTTCAGCCTTTTGGCCCCAAAAACCTATCTTTTTCAATTCCTTTCTTTTCTAACACTTAGGCAAGGTCTTTAGGTAAATTAGTATGCCAATTTTGAAACGTTTTACCTAAATTACATTTGATAAAACTCGGGTTTTAATAAAATTAAAATTTTAAAGAATAAACCGAGGTTTCAAAGATGCATGAAAAGGTATGAAAAACCTAAGTGCACCCATGCATTCATCTTACATTCATTTTCTATGATCAAAAGACTTCCAAAAGTCTCGATCTTGTATCCATTTGGTCATTTGATGAATTTTCGAATTTATACCTAAGATTCTTTACCATTCAAACCAATTAGTCACTTAACCATGGTTTGTTATCATCAAAACCTGATTAGGAGAACCCTTGGGCTAACAGTATGTATGATCTCTAATATGGCAAAACTCCTAGTGGCACCTCTCTTTGACTTGTTGGTCTGCTTTCCCTTAATGCAGTCCACACAAGTCTCAAAGTCAGTAAAATCTAGAGTACTAAGTACCCCATCATTTACCAACCTTTTGATTCTATTTATGGAGATATGACCTAATCTCCGGTGCCATAATGTAGAAGAATCCTCATTTACAACACATCTTTTAATGCCAGTTTGGACATGTAATTAATTATAAGTGGTATCATTTTGTAAGAATATGCGATAAAGACCATCAGACAAAATACCATTCCCAACACAATCAGATTTATAAATCAAACCGAAAGATGTTTCTGAAAAATGAAAGGAATATCCAAACAGTACAAGTCTAGAAACTGAAATCAAGTTTCGTGAGAAACTTGGTACATAAAAGGTCCTTTTCAATTCCAAAACAAAACCACCATCTAAATTTAAATAACATGTCTCTATTGCCTCCACATGCGAGCCTATCTTGTTTCCGGATAAGATGAATTGCTCACTCCTTACTAGCTTCCTTAGGTTTTGCATACCCTGCAAGGAATTTGAAATGTGGATTGTAGATCCAGAATCAATCCACCATGTGTTGATATTTACATTAACCATATTAGACTCATAACAAAGAAATGAGGTAGGGTTACCTTTCTTTTCAAGTCATTTATGGAATTTCAAACATTTCTTCTTTACGTGTCCTTTCTTTTTAGAGAAGAAACATTTTTCGTCTTTCTTAATGTCAAGTTTGGGAGAAATTTGTTGCTTCCCTTTCTAGCTGGCTTGAGATTTTTCTTTCTTTCCTTTCTTTTGCATCACCAACATGGCACTTTCTCCTTGCTCCATCATTAACCTTCCTTCCTCTTGAACACACATGGTCATCAATTCATTGATAGACCACTTATCTTTATGTGTATTGTAAGAGATTTTGAAAGGTCAATACTGAGGCGGAAGAGTGTTAAGGATAAAGTTCACTAAGAAGGATTCAGACATTTCTACCTTGAGCTTCTTCAATTGAGCCACTATGTCCCTCATTTCCATGATATGTTTGCGTACACCTCTTATTCCGGTGGGCTTCAAGGATGTGAATTTCATAATTAGGGTGCTTGCCAAGGGTTTATCTAAAGTGACGAATTGTTCGTCAATAGCTTTTAGCAATTCGCGGACATTCTCGTGCCGCTCGATTGAACCACATATACCAGCACTAATTTTTGTCTTAATATACATCACACTAAGGTGATTAGATTTCTCCTAGCATTCGTACAGTAAAATTTGATCAGGTGTGTTGGTATCAATGATCTTAGGTGGTTCATCTTTCCTTATGGCATAGTCTATGTCCATACACCCTAATTGAAGAAGAACTCTCTCCTTCCATAACTTAAAATTATCTCCCCTGAGTTCGAGAACCTCACAACGATTATCAGAAATGCTAGGTAAAACTGCACAAAAAGATTACAAGCTTATTAATATTTGAGGCTTTAAATAAATTCATGTTTTACCAATGTAAAACACACTTAAAAATTGAATCTAATTTTATTAAAAATTGCCTATGGGCTAAATCTTTAATTCAATCAGATTCATTATCTTTATGATAGATTTTATCAAACTATTTTACTGAATTTATAAAATTTATTATGAATATAGTTTGATATCTTCTCTATAAGCTTTATGATAAACCATTAAATTAATTCTTCCTAACTCATGTGGGTAAATTAAGAAAAATTAATTTTTAACATTTTATCCTAATTAATTATATAAACATAAAAAAATCCATGTGGGGTAAAATCGTCATATTTACATATTTAATTACAATTAATGTTCATTATGTGATCCTTATCCACTTAATATATAATTTTATATAATTAAGGATGTTGTGGCTATTCCTTAATTATTTAAAATTATATGGTTCACTAGACATTAAAACTATATGATATAACTTTAATATATCTATCACAAATTTAGGCAACATTTCATGCAATTAAAGCTACAAATTTACACATACAACATACAAATTAGCATAAAATAATTTAATTTGCATGTATAAAATCACATAATAATTTCGTTAAAATTTTTTTTAAGTAAAAGAGATTTCAAATTGTAATTGGGTGCCCAAGCCCATATAAAAACACAATCCAGTTCCAAGCCCAACAAAATTTATTTCAACCGGACATAAGGAACTAAACTGGCCCAATTTCTTTAGTGGGCTTCATTGGAAACCTAATCTCTCTCTAGGTTCTCCATCAACTTAATATCACATGCACCGAACCCATGATCCTATTTCTTCGCCACCCCGTGGACTGCTTCATCATCGGCAGCGACGCGCTCGCCGCCACCCACGTGGACTGCACCATCACCGGCTGCCCCACACTGAAACTCAGCGTGGCAGCCTTCCAACACCAGCAGCAGTCCAAGCTTTGGAGCCGCTTGCATCACACGGGAACAGCCTTCACCGATGCCCTACAGCCGCCTCCAACACCAAGCTAGAACAGTCTTCACCGATGCTTCCACGCGCGGCGGCATCACCAGCCAGGAAAAGCCTCACACAGTGCTTCCATGCGCGGCGGCCTTCCTTCAGACTGGCACCACCGTAAGGTGCATGGGTTCTGCAGCCACGCACAGGTAGGCGGAGACTGAATGCACCTGTTAGACGGCGCCTCTCCTAACGGCAACACCGTGCTCGACCTTAAAGCAACCTACAACTTAATGATGCAGGCCTGGCAGTGCTCCGAGAAGGCTTTGCGTGACTCAAAGTCACAGTCAGCGCGGGTTTTTGGGTATTCCTTGATGTCGGCTAGCGTTACAACCAGTGCGGAGAGCACATGCAGAGGCATGGTGTTTTCAGATTGGGTTTTCCTTTCCCAACGTTCCTTGATCCCCACTCACGGCTGTGACTCTCACACACGTTCGCTACGAGTGAGGTGACCGCTTTGGTCATTTCCTCGCATGGGTCTCACTCGTCTTCATCAACCTTGGTGGCGGAGAAAGCTAAAAAAAGTTTATAAACCCACCGCAATGGCGTCACGGCTCACAACCGCTGCACCAGTTGCTTTGGAAAATTTGAAAGCCCTTCTCTCACTTTTCTCAGAACCAGATTTCAAGGCTCTACCTTTTCAACCCTCTTCATTTATGGATTTTCTTTTTGCAAATGATTTAAGAGATCATAAAAGTAACAAGATTTCTTATGCAAAAAATCAATACCAAAGCAAAGGTAGGATTCATAAGGCTCTAATACCAAATGTAAGAATTTACATGCAATATATATTTGATCCAAAGTATATGAACTTTTGCAACATGAATCAAATCTGAAAAAGACTTAGGATCATCTACTTACCTCCGGCCATTGTTTTGAATTTCTTGTAATTGATGCAAGTCTTTGATTTTCCAAGCTCTGATCTCTCTTATGAGATGGTGTATTACTGAAGATAAAAACAGCAGAGAGGACCAAGACTAATACATATAAACTGTGGCTTCCCATCAAACCACATTGTTTGTGATTTGCCACCACTATCAGCAGTTTATGAAACACTTCCTAAACTGTAGGGAAGTGATACGATCTGGTGGAAGACTCAGTCAAGGTGTTGACCACTTCAAAGTTGTGTGAAATGTAGCAGATAACATTGCCAACTGCTTAATACAACCTGAGCATCAAATCAAGGGCCATAGTATTGATTTGGTTCAAGCCCTCAACAGTGTCATCAACATAATCAGGTCTCCTAGATTCTTCAGGCATTTTGACTCTCATCCACCTAGGATGATTGTTCTGGTGACATAATGTTGTTCCTCCTACTAGGATGTAAGGAGTTCCTATCAAGTATCTCATTTTCACCATCAAAAGCAAAAGATTATCAGCACCAATGGGTTCACAAAGTATAGACTCCCCTGGTCTACCACCACCTTCAATAGAATCGCCATGAGGTGAGGCAGTCAACGCAGAACTACCTTTTGCTTCAGTATGATGCCTTTGTATAACATAGAACAGGGCTTCCTTCCTGGAATTTTGACAACATGGGTGACTTGTTTAAAGAGTCATCCTTCAAAAAATGCATGCTTACATGGAAGTCAGGGAAGTTCATCACAGCTGATGGGATATCAAAACCCTGATTTCCATCTGGAGGATATTCATCAATACTAATGCTTTGAGTTCTCCATGACAGTTGTAACTCAGACAAAGTCGTTGACTGTGACTTGGCCACCAAGAGTCCAACAAATCAACTGTAGTTTCCTTAACAACAGCTTGAGCCTCATCTTCATTGGTCCAACAATCAAACCAGATCACATAAGCCCTTACCTTTTGATCCTCAAACCAAATGGCCTTCTCCTTAGAAAGAGCCCAAAGATATGAAGAGAAGAAGAAGATATGTAGAGTACCTGTTTGAGAGAAAACCGGAGGGATGAAAACTGAGCGACAACAACAGCACCACTAATAAGTGCTCTGTTTCTTATATACAAAAAATTAGAGATTAGTTACAAATTACTAACAACTTTCTAATTAGCTACAAACAACAAACAGCCTGTTAACTACTTAAACAACTCTACTTGACATCCCCCTCAAGCACATAGGATGAGAAAGAACTGTGAGCTTGCTCCAGAGATATAGGAAACGTTGAGTGGAGAGAGCTTTGGTCAAGATATCATCAACTTGATCTTCAGATGGAAGAAATCGAACATCAAGAGTTCTCTGTAGGACTCGTTCACAAACAAAATGATAATCAATTTCTACATGTTTAGCCCGAGAATGAAGGACAAGATTTGCAGGCAAATAAGTAGTGTTGAGATCATCACAATAAATAACAGGAGGCTGAAACAGGGGAACAAAGAGTTCTTTAAGTAGGGACTGGATCCAAGTGAGTTCAATTGCTACATTGGCCAAGCCCCTATATTTGGATTCAGTATTGGAGCGAAAAACCACCTTTTGTTTAGAAGCTGACCAAGAGACCAGATTGCCTCCAAAAAAATATACAGTAGCACTGGTGCTACGCCTATCATCAGGGCATAGTAAGAAAGAGCTCAGAGATATGAAGAGAAGAAGAAGATATGCAAAGCACCTGTTTGAGAGAAAACCAGAGGGATGAAAACTTAAATTGAGCAACAACAACAACACCACTGATAAGTGTTGTGTTTCTTATATACAGAAATTTAAAGATTAGTTACAAATGACTAACAACTTTCTAATTAGTTACAAACAACAAACAGCATGTTAACTACGTAAACAACAACCTGTTAACTACTTAAACAACTCTACTTGACATCCTTTTCATACTGAAACTATATGACCACAGTACTAGAAGGTTCTGGAGCCTTCTCAGGATTTATCTCAAGAGCAAACAAATGGTGAATCAGTTCTTTCAACTGGAACCAGAGTCCTCCCCAGTCAAATTGTTTGGTCCCAGAAACCATGTCATCAAACATAGCAACAGCTTCTGAAGGAGCAGCCATTGATCTCACTTAAGGTGATTTCCTTGGTGGTTTTCCTGTGACTCACTGCCATGGTATTGATAGCAGTAAAATCATGGTAGGGAGACGAAGAATTTGAGGAAACAGAAAGTGTCGTTCCCTTCTATTTTCTTATCATCACATATCTTCTAGATGAGCTTAAGAACTATTAGTGCATGATGCTACTAAGACTCATGAAAGATGGGAATAGTAAACCCATTGGTTTGTCATGGATCCCAAACTATACCCAGGTGAACTACAAGTTTTGAAAACCACCTCTTGCAACTTATTATAACTGGCTCTCCTTCAACTATCGCTATGTAAATCTCTGCATTTCCACTAATCAAAAAGTCGAATAAGACTACAACTGCACACCTAGCTAGCTCCATATGTGAACCCAATGGTGTTGATAATCTCTTGCTTTTGATGGTGAAAATGAGATACTTGATAGGAACTCTTTACATCCTAGTAGGAGGAACAACATTGTGCCACCAGAACAATCATCCCAGGTGGATGGGAGTCAAAATGCCTGAAGAATCTGGGAGACCTGATTAGGTTGATGACACTGTTGAGGCCTTGAACCAAATCAATACTATGGCCCTTGATTTGATGCTCAAGTTGTATTAAGCAGTTGGCAATGCTTGTGAGATGCAAGAAATTTCAACAAAGTCGAGTAAATATAGACCAACAAGGAACGATGAAAATTTGAGCAAAAAAGGCTCCTAAACACAAGCTAAAAAAAGAGTGGGTTGAGAGGAAAAATATGTGCTAGGGACAACATAGAGGGTTCATAATATCGCAAAGACACATATATAAAAAATAAATAAATAAATAAACATAATTGATGAAAAAAAAAAAAAACCTTTACTATTGATATGCTAGGATCAATATTCCTTAAAAATCTTTGACTTCTTACCAATATTATTGAGAAGGAGAAGTGGTTGTACCATCATCATAACTATCCCAACATAGTATCTAAATGTACATCTGAGCACCCAATAGCAATGGTGGGAAATCGAGGGTCTCTCTTTGGTAAGAACTTGAAGTATCATGTGTCTATTCCAATATAAGGGCTCTATTCCAATAATGTTATGAGTCAAGTCAAGTAACCACCTACATATAGTGACAACATGTGTCTCCTAGAGCTAACCAATTGGCACTAGTTCGCCATACTTCTCTTGAATACTAGTGAGAGCTTTTTCTAGAAAAGGAAGACCAACAAGTCTTTCCATGGCTCCATTTAGTACTTGTCAAGAGCAACCTCGACCAACTCAACCCTATTTGGGAACCTACGCCTATACCCATGTGATCCAAAAATAGAAGGGTTATTAAACCAACTTTCAATTTCTTCCCTTTAGAAAATTTTAGTAAAATTTAAGTCATTCATATTACTAACTCAGAAAAACTAATAATACAAGTGCAAAAAACTTGGTATATTTCTATATTTCTCTATAGAGCATGTACAACATCGAAATTATATATGCTAAGAATCAAATTTTCCAAATAAAAATCTAGCTACAATCTAGGAGATGCATGCCTAAGAAAAGGAAAATAAAATTTAAAACAGAAAGTGGGAAACAAATCCCGGTTTCAATACAAAATCAAAATCCCAACAAATTAGGGATATTCACATGGAAATCAACACTCCCCCTCAAGCGGGGTTTTAGATGTTCAGCATTCCCAGCTTGGACTTCATTTCTTCAAAGTTAACTCTAGGAAGATCTTTGGTGAGAATTTTGGTTATTTGAAGAGTTGTTAGCATGTATCCAAGAGTGATAATCTCCTCATCAATCTTCTCTTTAGTGAAATGATGATCAATCTCTGCATACTTAGTCTTGTCGTGATGAACAGGATTTTTAGCAATACTAATTGCAACTTAATTGTCCTAAAAACAATTCTTTTTCATTGTTAATCAATAGGAAACCGGAGTTCTTCCAATAGACTCTTAATCCACATGCCCTCACAAATTTCATTGGCTAAGGCTTTGAATTCAGCTTCAATACTACTCCTAGCAACAATAGTTTGCTTTTTGCTCATCCATGTAACAAGATTACCCCAGACATATGAACAATAGCCAATTGTAGATCTATGATCTATAGGATAGCCAACCCAATCTACATATGTAGATCATAATTTCTCTATTAGGATTCTTTTTGAAAAATAACCCTTCTCCAAGAGCCCATTTAAGATATTAAAGGATTCTATAGACAACATCTAAATGTTTTTTGGTAGGATTATTCATAAATTTGTTAACCAAACTAACAAAGAATCTAATATCTAGTCTTGTGTGGGAAAGATATATCAACTTCCCTACGAGTCGTTGATATTGTCCTTTGTCAATTGAAATACTGTTTTGATTTAAGCTAAGCTTGATATTGAGTCCATAGGGATGTCTAAGGGTATACACCCAAGCATACCAGTCTCCTCTAGAAGATCAAGAATGTATTTTCTTTGTGAAATACAAATCCCTTTCTTATACTTTAGATTTTTTGCTTTTTAGTAATTTAGTCAAATTATTCATACTAAATCATATTGACACCTTAATACCTTAGTAATTTTTTTTCTTACCTCCATCGCATCACTTGTGGTTAGATCACCATTTAAAATATAATAAATGTTGAACTAGTATGCATGTTTAACTAATGTACTCATTCTTGGAAGTGTTTTTAATATAATCATTTATTCTTGTCATGTTAGTAGAATGAGTAAAGATAAGAAGAAAAAATTGACAGATTTTTAGTTAAAAATAATTATAATAATTTGATCCAAAATCATTATATTTTTTAAAACAAATTTAATGTATTTTTAGGTTTTCTGTAAATTATTTCAAAATATCATAAAATATGGAGAATATTTTGATAAATTATAAATTATAGAAAAGTGTATGGTAGCTTTAGAGAAAAAAAAATATACATATGTATAATAAATATACATATGTATTATTATTAGAAAAAGGCTAAATGAAGAAAGTTCAAAAACTCTTCATCTTAATATCTTTATTTAGTTGATGGGTTCTTCCTTTTACCTATGTATCAATAAAACTCTTTTATCATGTATTTATAGTTCTTTTATTGGTTTTTTTTCTTAATTGAATGGTGGAGATTCAATCTTGAAATCCAATTATTAATAACAAATGTTCTATATGGCACCTCTTTAATACCATAGAATTTTCCTATATATATAGATTTTTTTATTAGCTTTGATTTTTAGAAACTCTGTTTTTATTTAAATGATGCTACTTATAATCTAGGAGAGAATACCGTTGATAGTTAAAATAAGAAAATGGACAACTTTAATATTCCAAAGAGGTATTTATTGAATTTTATATATTGGTTATTGAAAGTTCATGGTAAAATCTACATCATTAAATGATCATATAAAACAATATGATCAAATGCAAAAGAATTAAACCAAATACAAATAATGAGATCAAAATACAAAAAAATGAAATTAAGATACAAAACAATGGATCAACTTTGTCCGAAGCAATGAGACTTAAATATACACATCGAGCAATGTGATTAGTTGCACTTTTTGATACATATTATAGTTACACTCTAAAAGAATTGAATTTAAGTACTTGGTGTGCACTTATTTATACTACTATTAAAAGTACGAGTTGTTTGTCTATAATTTTTTCCACAAATACCCTTTATTGATTTAAATAATCTCATAAATATCCTTAATTTAACAGCCAAACCTAAATTATATCAAAGCCTAGTTATTCGAACCAGCCCAAATATTACCCAAAGTATAATAAACCCCTTGAAGTAACTCTCTCAACTTCACAAGGGAAAGGTGCCACCGTTGATAGTCGCATCCCTCCATCTTCCATAGCTACTGGTTGAATCATGACAACAACTTGGGAAAACAAATGTGTCTTCCACTTCATAGCCCTATTCCTCGTTGTGAGGAGACGATTAGAAACCTTAGCTTCAAAAAGCCACCAATGATTTATTGCAATTTCAAGTACAATGCATTCAATCTTTTCAATTAATTCTTTATCATTTCTTATTAAATTATATCTGTTCGTAATCATTCTGTCTATTATGCATGATGGGTACGATTACAACCATATATATGGATCTCCTCTTTTTTGGTTCTTCTAACTTTCCACATTCTCTTTCCGTTCTTTTTCCTTAAACTTCCATGTTCACTACCCTTTGAATTTGTTGCATTCATTATTTTATTTTTTTTATTTTTTATTTTTTTAACCTTGTGGGAATTTGGGTTATTATTTTAATTTTTCAGGTATTACATTACATTAGAGAGAAAAAGCAAATATCGAGAATTAACTGAATTACCAAACCCGCATATGGTTTTAAGGTGATTTATTAAGGAGCATAGGGAAATGTTGCATCGTGGATATGATGAATACATATAAGTGTTGGTCAGTATAAAAATTGTAAGAAGAAAAATTCAAGCCAAGAAAAACTAAGTACCATTTTTTATATTTAGTAGATTTTTGTTTTGCATTTATAGAGGTTTAGACAATCTTTATAGGTAATTTTGCATTTATATCCAATGTTCTTATATAATTGAATATATTTTAGATTATCAGAATTCATAAAATATCTCATAGGACTAATTTGAGTCAATAATTAATAGTGTGTTTAACGTTGTTTCTATTGAAAGTATTTTTAATAGAACTGCTTTGTTTAAGAAAATCACTTATCAAGTGTTTTTCCAAAAAACACTACAAGTGATTTTTCAACACTAAAAATAAATTTTCAAATTTATAGAAGTATTTTCTAAATTTTACCAAATACCTTCTTTTTTTTTCAAAAACACTTTTTAGGTTGAAAATGTTTTTTAAAAACACTATCAAACCAACTCATCTCAATAATCAATCAGATAATAATTGATTCAACTATAATAGGACTAAAAGTTTTTAATTTAAGATATTCAACTATAACTACCTATTCGCAGTTCCTTGATCAAGAATATAGGTGATATATTAGCAAGTTATCATTTGCTAACCTCCATTATAACCCTCATTAAGGTTCTCTCTAGAAAATGGAATTTGTAGAAGAATTTTAAAATTAAACTTAATTCTAACTTATATGACTAATTCTTTGGACCAAAGAGTGTTTTATACTCCTTACAAATTTGGAGTTTGTTTGCATTAGATAGGAGTTTTATAAGAAAAGATGCAATGTTAAAGCATCAAAGATGCTATAGCCAAAAATCAATGATATTGGTAGAATTATTGGTTGAAATATCGCATATTGGGAAAATGAAAAAAAGGAGGCAAAATCGGTGCAACTAGTTTTTTGACGAAGAAAACAAATCAACTTGTTTTTTCAAAAAAAAAAAAAAAGAGAAGGGGGGGGGGGGGGGGGGGGGGGGTGTGAATTTAGGGATCATAAAAGATCTAACTACTAATAGAACATATCACCAAATATTGACCATTTATTACTGATTTTCTAAACAAAAGAAAAACCCAATATTGACCATTTATTACTGATTTTCTAAACAAAAGAAAAACCCAACATTATCCTTTTATTTTAATTTTTTATTTATATATATTTTCATATTTTTATTTTAAAATTTTGCAAAAAAAAAAATTATGAGCACTTTATTTCTGATTTTTCATTATATTTACCACTTTAGTTATGTTGATTTTAAAAAATTAAAAATTAAAAATTAAAAAGAAAAATTGAAAGATAAAGTTATTGACAAATAGAACATATTTACTACTAATAGAAAATATCACCAAATATTGACCATTTATTACTGATTTTCTAAACAAAAGAAAAACCCAATATTGACCATTTATTACTGATTTTCTAAACAAAAGAAAAACCCAACATTATCCTTTTATTTTAATTTTTTATTTATATATTTTTCATATTTTTATTTTAAAATTTTGCAAAAAAATAAAATTATGAGCACTTTATTTCTGATTTTTCATTATATTTACCACTTTAGTTATGTTGATTTTAAAAAATTAAAAATTAAAAATTAAAAAGAAAAATTGAAAGATAAAGTTATTGACAAATAACTAAAATATCCAAAAAAGAAAATTATAAAAGATCAATTTTTAATATTTTATAAAATATAAGCTTTACATAAAAATTAATTTGATAAGATAAATTATAAATACAATTTCAAATAATTTTAATAATTTAAATAAAATTACAAAAAAAAATATTGAGAGACTTTTAAAATGGACTTTCAAATAAAATTATATAACATACCATTTAAAATTTTGAATGATTTAATTTTTTTTCTTCAAAACACAATAAAACATATTTCAATAAAATTAAAAATTTTTGTTGACATATTTTAATTTTTTAAAATAAATGAATATAAATGTATTGAATTTTTTTTAATAGTTTTAGTAAAACAAGAATTTGAATAATTTTAATTAGCTAAAGTTATTTACTTCAACTATTTTGTATATATATAATCTATGCAGCTTATTTTGGCCTCTAAGCTCAATGCCTTGGACGATCAAGCCAGACTTTGAATTAAGAACTAACATCTCCATCATCTCCCTTGTCATTGGATTGAAGTAAATCCTCATCTCCAACCACCCCTCTCCTCTTTCCTCTTGTGTTTGTCCAGGCCTTACTTTACATTCTAATTCTGGGGCTTTAAAAAAACAGTATTGATAGCATCTCTAGCCCATCCCCCATTTGACCTTGAACACAAGTAGTGTTTGGGGACAGCAAAAGTTTTTTTTCTTTTGAATGATGTATAATAAAATGGAAATGAGTTTGAAATTTGGTTTGGAAAATTGGTTTTATGCCTAAGAAAGAAATATTTGTGATAAAAGCCTGAAATATTCATTACTCTTCATGAATTTGAATTTAAATATAACCTCTAATGTACTAAACCACCCCTTATGAAATTGGTATAAAATTTTTGATAAAAGGTTAAAAAAGGTTATTTATTATAAGAGAAAAGTGTTGTTTATGAAAGGGAAAAATATACTCATGGTCATTTTGATGTATTCCAGGACAATTACAATAGGAAACAATAGTTGAAAAAAGGATAATTTTAATACTAAAACCTAAGCATTCAACAATACTAATGATAGCTCAAAACTAACTTACATATACAACTCATTTGGAATTATTAAAATGCCCAATTCATAGACATCAAATCAGCTTAAATTGATGCCTAGTTTTCAATAATAACATACACAAGGAAAAGGAAAAAATGGAGTTTAAACCAACCGAAATTCATGCCAAATTCAAACGCTAAAACATTAGTAGTAAACTTCAGGATGATATTTACATTTTCAATACTATTAGGTGTTATAGTCATATTTGGAAAACAAATTATGTATGAAGAAAAGTTATAATTGAATTATGAACGCCTGTTGGTATCGACATTGGGAAGAAGTCTTTTGTGACTGCTTTTAATCCCATTAATGTGTGTTTATAAACCAACAAACCTGTACTTACCACTACAAACCCAAGACAAATAAACTAATAAACAAGTTTTCTGTTATTCTTTTATCTTCAATACCTGTTTTTCTCAGCCAAAATAAAGCAGGGATTGTGGCTCACAAGGCTCACCAAGCTCAGGCCGCCACACCCCTCCTCATCCCAAACAAATTAAACTGGCTGGAAAGGAGTGACCCAAATTCAGGGGCGTGGAGATTTACTGTAATGCTTGCTGGTATGCTGCAAATGGCATACCAACTACTTACCCTGCTCCATGCATTGACCATCCAACACATCGAAAGATCTTTTTACACAACCTCACAGGTCCCAGTATCTTATAAACAGAAGAAACTAACAGAATTAAAAGAGGTTTTCCAGTTCTAACATAAAACTTAGCTGCTTTTAACACACCCTCCATAGTGTATCATTTACCTAGTCAGGTAGTATATGACTAGGAAAATGACCACAAACGATGCAATAAGCGTAAACATCCTCCGGCTTGATTTGGTCTCAAACACCTAGTCAGATCAAACATATTCATCATGCCCAGTCAAGAAAAAGCATGTTTTCGAGAAAGCAAAATATTACACCAATAGATAGAGGTTATCTAGTCTACTTACCATCTTGAACCGTTCCATGGTTCCTGAGAGGATTCCCCTTGATGCATCCATCTCATTCCCCTGAATCGTGAACAGAATCATGTGAGAGACAATAAATTAAAACACATGGAGCAGGTTTCATTACTTCAGCACACATACCACACGATCAAGCATGCGATTGTGGCTCTCTACCTCTTCATGTATATCACCCGTCAACTGTTGAAATGACAATATAAAATGCATTAGTGTTTTCTTGGGGTGATAACAGGTATTGTTACTGCAGCCAAAAAACGTTAAATTCTTTATATCACTCATCAACTGTTGAATTAACAATGTAAAATGCATTATTCTATGCTTGGGATGCAGCTCAAAAGTTTAAAAGATGCACGAATGCATCATCTTATAATAAAGGATGTCTAATGAATCTAGCTGACTTATTTGCAAGTTAATTACATTGTTAGTAAATTTGAAGTACTAAATCTACTGTTATGGCAATATACAGAGACATTAGTGCTTGGAGAAAGAAACAGAAAATTTTGAGTTTTTAGTAACTCCAAAACTTCCTAATTCTCCCTCTCCTCTCCTAAGGATGAGTTTAAATTTTGAAAAACTCTCCCATTCCACACATTAACCACCTCCAACCAAGAAGGTAACTGATAAAGGTAGTGATGATGTTCAAAAAAAGGCACTCAGCAAAAGATAAAACAACTTCTAATGTTCAAACCTCAAAACATTCAATCAAAAATTCTCCTAGAGCACTTAAGCACCCCAGGGGGAGTTGGCAGTCAAACATCTCTTATTACTACTCAAAAGTATAAAGAATGCAGTATCTTTCATCTCCTTCAGAATAAAGTATTCCAAAAACACTCCATTTGGTTGTGAGGAAGATAGAGGAAAACAATAAAAAATTTGGAATATTTAAAGATCCATTCCAACCCCCAATAGTTGCCAGTTCTAAACTCTAAAGTTCCCTTCTTTTTCCCTTTTTTGTTTGTTCTTCTCCACCTTCTTTCCTATTAAATGGAAAATAAATGAACCGAACAGCAGAGAGAGACAGAGACAGAGGAAAAGAGCTCTTAACAATTTTTGGGTATTTGACGAGAGTTGCACTAGAATGACCATTTTACAAGCCAGTGTGAACTTACTCGCTTCAGCATAACAACTCTATCTTCCAGTCCATCCACTGCAGTTTCATTATCAACTTCATCAATTTCATGGGAGTAGGAAGACGAGGCCCTGATACCACCCTCCTCAATGCCATCAAAAGTGGCGGCCCTATTGCCTCGGTGATCCCTGTATGGAAAAAATAAAATAAAAGGACCTGCAGAAAAACTACAAAGAGATGGGAGTTCAAATAGAAGACACCAAGATGAATAAGCCACTGATACCAAGGATTATTTTCTTGACCTACATTCAAGATACTGAA
Source organism: Vitis vinifera (assembly GCF_030704535.1). NCBI lineage: Eukaryota > Viridiplantae > Streptophyta > Magnoliopsida > Vitales > Vitaceae > Vitis > Vitis vinifera. The sequence goes on along the minus strand of NC_081809.1, from coordinate 12,866,609 downwards.
AGAACTATAAACACGTTAATCTTTGATGGAAGTTTGTGCCTAATAGGGATGAATCTCCAAGATGTACTCAAAAAAGGAATGGAATGAAATAAAAAAAATTCTGAATTACTCTACAAAAAGTACATAGATAATTTTGTAACTCTGTATGTTCTCTAGTCATAATTTTAGAATTTGGGAAGTCTTTTTAGTAGAGATTACTCCTTAAAAGAAGTTTCTATATTTCTAAACTTTCTATTTTCTAAAAGGAAAGCATCTTTTTTTCTAAAAATTCTGTTTGAATCATTTTTAGAATTTATAAATCCTTTTTATTATAAATTCTTATTCTTATTATAAGAAGTTTCTATAAATTTTTAATGCTTAAAAAAAGTTTATATTTTCTCTTAATGTTATTATTTAGAAGATTAAGGAATTTTTGAAAACAAGAGTCATAATAAGTCTCACCTAGAACAAAAGTAATGGAGTCTTCTTACCCTTGATAATGAATAATGTTAATTACTCTATTACTTTTGTTCTAGGTGAGACTTTTAAAAGATCATAGTGAGACTTTAAGATTCTTATTTTTCTTCTTCATCTTTTCTTTCCCTATCTTTTATTTTTATTTTTATCCCATTGCTACAGATGGACATAGCCGTTCAAGATTGAAAAGACGAGACTTAGAAAATGATCTGTAGCACTATTCCTACGAAGCACATCATATGATCAATGATAAAGTTGATAAGAAGTAATTCACAACACCCTAAATTTGAGTTCATAATAGAAAATGAAACATATGGCTTTTTACTGGATATATTGCTAACTTATCAAAATCAAGAACTATGTGTCCCAGCATGTTAGTTAGAGAGAGAGAGAGAGAGAGGGTTTAAGTTATAAATTATAAGCAAGAAATAACTCAATGTGTCTGCTTATGTCCTAGCAAATACAGAAACAATATCTACACCAAATATAGTAATAAACAAGGTGAATATATATACCAGATATAGATGAAAAAGTAAATTAAATGAAATATTGTCATGTCTATTGCATGAAGCATAGAGGTGGTCAACAGAAATAGGCTTCAAAAAAATCAGCATGTAAACAAGAGAGTTTGAGAGGGTAAAAACGAAGTGGAAAACACAACACAAAACGATAAAATTCTTGTTTCAACAACTTTAACAAAAAGAAAGTAGGCACATGCATGTCCACGCTACCAAACAGGAGTAAGTGTTGGGGACTGTTTCGATAAAAATTAACTTGCAAACAAGGGAAACTTTAAATTGGAGTGCAGTAGCATAAAATTATAAATCGCAAATCAAAGATAAATGGTAATTTGCACATTACAAATATGCACAAAAAAATTAATAGATCTGATCTAAGAGCCTCTATAACACCAAGCTATACAGATAAATCACTTTATCACTTGTGTTATGATTTTCAACATTTCACATAATATTTGAAGATTCAAAAGGAGCATATATAACTAGTGTTATTGTTATGATGCCAGTGATGTAATCCAAGACTTGAAGCAAAAATTGCGTAAAATAATAAGCTTAAAATTTATTCAATCTTAGCAACATGCAGTATCAAAGGATCAGATAAAATGTGAAGATCACTTTTTTTTAATATATATTTTTCGAAGTTAGAATCTTCTGTAGATGAATCTGCAGACAACTACAAATATCAGTCACCAAATAAATAAAACTAAAGGAAATTTGATTCACAATAATTGAAACGTATAATGTAATTGTAACGAACCTTCTGGAATTCATGTCTTATGAGATCACGGATTCTCCTTCTCTGCTTATTCCTGTAGTAATCACAGTGTTATAAGTGCTTCTACACACAATTTCCATTCAATGAGTCAAAATAAGTCATGAGCATGATCCAACAAAGAAACTTCAACAACAAATCATGAAAGAAAAAGGGGGGAAATTGCTGATGAAAAAAAATAAAATTCAACAAATTTACAAATAAAATTTGGAACTGTTTTATATAGTTCAAATTGCAGGGTTCATTCACAAGAAAATCAGTAGAGAAATTGCTCCAAAATATATGTTAATTCAATCTAATAAATGAAAAGGATAATGTGAAATATTCAGATCTGCAAGAAAGTGTGGGAAAATGAAGAAAGAAAAGGAAAGTGGAGAGAAAGTTGTTACCTTTGGAGGAAAGTTGAGAATCGCCAAAACAGATAGAGAGCTGTGGCAATAGAAAGCTAGGATTTATACAAAGTGAGTGATCCATTTTGGGCAAAACGATAATCGGTGGGTCCCAGTGAAATCGTAATAATTTTAACCTGTTTGGAGATTAGGTGTGATATCAATTCAACCGTCAATTTCCAGTTCACTTTTGTTTATGATGGATGCAGATATGGAGGACGGCTACTCCACTTGTTCTGCTTAAGGGTGATTGCACCCATAGGTTGGTCAGATTGAAGGGCAATGTAATTCTAATTTAACTGTTTTTTTAATACAATACATCTTTCAAGTTGAATTTTTTAAATTTGGATGAATTCCAAATTAACTAGTTAAACTCAAACTTATCTAGTTAAGATTGGTTGGATTTATGTCATTAATATAAGTTTAGAATTTATATCATATTCAAGCAGGGTTAAGTTACCCAATAAGTTTGTCCAAGCCCCAGTTCACATTGAGATCAATGGATTATGCATCATTAATATAGCTCTGGAATCTACATTGTATTTAAATTAGCCAAAATATTTGCTACCTTATTTACTACTTTCTCTAGAGATTTAACTAGAGTCTTTCAAAATTCTTATACATTTCATGCATATCCAGGATACAATGAAGGCCCTGTATGGATTGGCTTTTTGGAAGTCAAAACCTCCTTTTAAGTCCAATGAAAGTTTTCATGTCTTTGGATTAATTCAATTAAGAGAGCTTCTGCTTAAAAAAAATGTGTAGATGAAAGTTTTCATGTGTTGGAATAATTCAATTAGGAGAGCTTTTGCTTCAAAAAAAAAAAAAAAAGTATGTAGCTTAAAGCTATTCCAAACAAGGCTGGAGATTGTTTATGGGAGTTTCTATTTTGTACTAAACTGTTTCAATTGCTTCTTTCAGATTTTCCTTTAGTCTCCAAATGTTGCAGAAGGACCATATGCATGTCAAAATGATTGGTGAGTGGTGGTGGATCGGAGTGGGTGTGACTCTGATTAAAAGCACTTTATCTAGTTCATTTGTCCAACTTTTGCTTTGTTCATGGTTCCTATAGCAGTTCAACTTATATGGACATGGAAGTGTAGTTGGGTATTCATAACATGCTCATTCCTGGCAAATCTCTTCTAGGTTAATGATTGTGGAGGTTTGTGGGGAAGTAGATTATTTAAGATGGATTAATTTTGGTAAATTTGGGAAGAGCCCAAGGGTGATTGTCTACAAAGGGGAAAAAGGGATTAGGAGTTAGCCAGGGAAAACATCGAAGAGGAGAAGATTTTCTCTCTAAGGCTAGTTTTAACTGTCAATGACAGCTTCACAATGAAATTGTGGTCGGATATTTGCTACAATGATTAGGCATTGAGAGATTCCTTTCCCCGTGTTTGGCAATGCCATGACCAGTGTTGCAGGGCGGTAAAGATCAATTTGGAGTTTGCAAGGTGGTCAATGTCAATTTGTAGTTGGCAAGATGTTAGAGGTCAACTTGGGCTTTGCAAGCTGTGAACAGGGCAATTTGAAGTCCTTGTTCCATGACAACTTTCATAATTAAGAATTGGAGAGTGTGGATCTTTTCCTACAAAGGATTCAGTCAATGAAGGTGTATACAGGCTAAAAGGATTGTTTGAAGCTGGTTGCACCAGGAACATGAAATTCTTTGTTATATCCTTCTATGCATCCTTGGACTGGCCAATTGGTCTCCTATGAAGGAGGATGGAATCATATGAAAAGAGGTTGGAATTTAGTTAATCTTCATTGACTGCACAAGTTTCATGAAAAGTGGCTAATCACATTCTGGACAATTGCAGTTTGGCACATGGATTTTATGGAGCTTCTGAGCTTTCTCAATTTAGTCTCTTGTAGGTGCTTCCTTGGTTGGTAAAAGAGGTTTTACTTAGATGGCATGAGAGTTTCGTAGACTAAAAATGTAAAAAGGCATGGAGAAGGTTCCACAGTGCTTGTTTTGAATCATTTGGATAAGGAAGAAGGAATAGGACAACTTTTGGAGAGAATGAGAGTTTAGTTCAATCTATGAAAGACTCTTTTCCTAGATCCTTTCTATGGGTGCACAACAGATTCTTTAGGGTCTTCAAATTTCTCTCCCTCATATTTGATTGATTATGCAAGAACATGTTCGCTTTGTTCAGGATTTTATTGTCTTTTCCAGCTGCTCAGCACCCTTTCTATGTGTCTTGTCTTGTACACATTGCAAGCATCCTCCTCTTTGTTAAGTGCTTCTATTGAATTTCGTTTACCCACAAGAAGACATTAAATTTGGAAATAATTTGAAATTTTTGCTAAACTTTGAAAGGATATGAAATTTTTGTTATTATAGTGTTAACAAATTTGTTAGGATCCAAAGTTTTATGATTAGAATTTGTTTCCATCATTAAGGGCTCATGGGAATAGGAAGGGCACCAATGGTAAGTGTATCAATGACCTCTTCTCTGGTTTAAGATAAAAACCTTTTTCATATAACATCACAACAGTTACCCGCAGTTTAGCCCAATTGGTTAGGGCAAACACTGGAAAGTGTGGTCCCAGTATTGGTTGAATTTTGATACTGATAATACCCTGAATTTACTTAGTATTGGTTGTTGTGAAACAATCAACATCCCAAGGTTTGGGTCCCCATGAAGAGTCCTAAGCGTTTGGCCATGGAAGATTCATTGGTTATCAAAAATAAATAAATAAATAATATCAAAACGGTTAATTATATGAGTAATCAAAATTTATAATTTCTCTTCCAATGGCTTTTGTCTATATATTTTAACGTATTTGCCTAAAGTTAGTTTGAGAAGCACCTTCCCTTTGTCAATCACAAGATAAGACCTAAGTGACCCATGAATACCTATTCCTCACCTTCTCCTACTACAATAGAGGAGGTAAATGTACTCTTGTTGTCATAGATGTGCCCAACACCATAAAATCTACCACACAATCCTTCACAACGGGGACTATGTTCACCTCAAAGGAAACCACTATAGTTAAACATCGGTATCAGCCAAATTTGCCTTGGGTTTTGGTTCCTCATTCATCTTCCTATGTCCAAATTGTGTTGCATGATAACCATGCTTTCCATAAACAAAGTGATTTCTCCTCTTAAATTGAATGTGACTTGTTCACAAAATTGGGGTTACATTTATGATTTCTAGTTTCTTTTTTTCTTTTTTTCCTTTTTTTGATAAATAAGAGTGTATTAAATAAAAGTGTATTTTTTTTTATCTAGTTGTTCTTGTTGTTTTTATTTTTCTTAAGCTTATCTACTACCAAATTAGCCTTCAAAGCGAGTTCCTTGCCCTTCTTGACCTTGTCTCTGTTTCTGTTCATTCCTAATTTGGATTATTATGTCTCCCAAAGACATTGGTTCCCTCCTACACTTTTTCTTTGGTTTTTCCATATATTTTTGCAGTTTTCAATGAGCAGTTAGCATCAAAAACTTCATTAGAAAACGTGCTCAAGATCACATGGCAGACTTGCTTGTTTCCCCTCTTCCAAGCAACAAATTTTGCAAAACCTAGTTGTAGTTTAGGTCAAGTCAGAATGTTACCTAGGTTTACTACATCTATGGCAAAAAAACCCACATTCTTGTCATCTTTTGATTGCACAAATCAATTTTAGAGATATCAAGTTTGACTAGAGCAAGGAACCTTCCATTTAGATATACTTTTAAGTCGTTGGTGTAATATGTATGAAGCGTGAAACAAGGATGCAGAACATTGTAATAAAAAAACTACAGAAACTCAATTATACTGTAGAGAATCTGAAGAGAACAAAAACACTCATCAAAGAAGGATGCAAAGTCCAGCCATTGCCTTTAAAGTAGATCTCGAACTGTCTGATATAATATCTAAATGCAATAGGATTAACAACGGTCTACCACTAGGGTACAATAGCTGACCATCTTAGATGGAGCATTTCAACCACAAACCACCTCTTAGACACTCCAGCTACAAATAGCACGAGTGTTTCTCTAGAAAAGAAACACTTGGAAAGAAATTATAAAATAGAAAAAGTAGTATGCTCTTCTTCTCCATAAAATGGCTAGGTTCTTTTTTGTCTGGTTTTTCCCCAAAAAGTGAAAAATGATTTTCATTTTGGTGAAATTGTTGATTTTGAAGGATAGAAATTAGCAACAATAAAAACTTAAACAAGAATAAAAATGGACTAGGCAAAAAGGCCTGATTTGATAAAAAACAAAGGTTCAAAACTTGAAATAACCGATGCAAAAAGCGGCCTTATTTGGGTCCACCCATGAGGGCCCAAACTAAGGGGAGATTCCTCTTGCATGTGGAATGCACCTAGTTAAATGGTGTTCCAACAAAACCCTTGAATTCCAAGGGAATGCGCTTAGACCTTGTGCCCTTAGACCATGTGGCCTTCACTTTAAAACCAAACTAAGGGAGATCCCCATGAGGACCCAAACTAAGGTAGATTCGTCTTGCAGGCGCAATGCACCTACTTAAATGGTTTTCAAACCAAGCCCCTGAAATCCTAAGGAATGGGCTTATGCCTTGTGCGGACATGTGGACCTTCAATTTCTCTCCTCAAGCTTCGTGATGCTTAGCAAAAGGGTTCAATTATAAATAACGTTCCACTCCTCATCCATTTCCCATGTGAAAACACCAACTTTTCAATCATGCAATCTTCCAACAGTTTTGGGTTGAATCATGTTCAAGTTGACATCCATAACTCGTCAACCAATTTGGGTTGGCGTAATTCATCAATATATTTATCAATTTGGCATGATTATAAGTCGTTTAAACTGTTTAAAATTTTAAATTCACATTACCATACCTAAAAAATTGATTTACATTGCTTCCATCCAACATTTTCCCTCCCTCAAGTCAAATAAATCGGAAACAGAAAAACACAATTTCTGGCATCACGCACCTATATTTCGCCACCACAAAAAGGAAAGTTTTGAAAAAACAAATAAATAAAACCTCAATCCGAAGAAACCCAAAACCCGAAACTAGGGCTTTGAGTGACCAGCAAAAAAAAAAACCAACAAGCAAATGCTTCCTCATCAACCATACAATTACTTCGTTTGGAATCTGGAACAGAAAGATAAAGAGGAGAGGAGATTTACCGGATTCGTAAAAAAACCACAACGGATTCCTCTGATATTCTGCTTTCCACTTGGTGGGCATCAAGGAAAATGCGAAAATGATACGTCGAGAGAAACAGAGGAGAGAATCGTCGTTGCCGGCCGTGTGGCTTTGGCTGTGGGCGGCGTATGCCGGGAGAGATGACCAGAGACAGAATGAGATTTTTCTTTTTCTTTTTTCTTTTTCTTTTTCTTTTTTTATTTTGTTTTTATTAAATTGATTAAATGGATATAGTCATGTTGTAATTATAAAATAGATAAAACGGCAGACGTTCTTTCCTTTATGTTTTTACTTCTTTCTACGGTTTATTTCGAGAGGGAATATGAACTTTTATTGTAATAAAAATATTTCAAAATTTTTAAACGTGCATTAGAAGCTTAAAGATTTATTTTAAAGGATCAATTATGTAATGGCATCGGAATTTGAAAATAAAATAAAAAGGGACAAATTGGGCTCGAGCCCTCAATTTTGCAGGGCTTGTAATCTCAAATCGTGTTCTTTGCCCTTTAAAAGTCCCGATCAAACTCACCACCATCTACCCAATGGTATGGATGCCTAGTCAACAAACCACTTCAAGGCACGGGGCACATCGGTAAGTCAAAACCCAAATTTATGTATCTTATGCAAATATTGGTTCAAAGGATAGATAAAATAATATATATATATTTTATAATATCATGAGGTAATATATCCAATGAGATATATTATATTAATTTATGAAATAAATAAAAATAATATTAATTTATTATTGAAAATTATATCCATCTATTTAAAATAATAGGATTAGTTTGAAAAAACATATGTATATGCTAAAATATCATTTTAAATAATATATATATATATATATATATATAAAATAAAAATTATATTACATCATAATATTTGTTGTTAAAAAAAATGAAATCTCTTTATATTTAGTATTATTTGAAAACTATTCAATAATTTATCATTTAGTATGTATTTGATTATTCATCATTAAAATATTTAAAATTTATAAGCAAAAATATCATATTATGTTATTAAATACATAAAAAATTGTATATATTAAACGTTCTATTAAATAGTACATATATTAGTATTGTTTTACATTATATTTTTAAAAATCCCAAATCTCAATTTAAGATTACCATATCTCCATTCTCACTACTTTTAAGTTATTACATATTTGGTTGACCATGGGATAACGTAAATATTAGGATAATTAATCTTATTTTATCATCAATCAAACTATTATTTCAATTTTTATCAAATTCATATTACATCCAATCAATTAAACATAGTCTCTGATTATCATCCTTGCATGCAAAAAAACCCTATGGAAGCCTCCATTTATTGTGTCAAAGCCTCACATCCCAAAATCCATCATAAGGATCAGGATCTAGAAGGGAGCATGGATCTAAGATCCTTAGGTGCATCAAAATAAGCCAGTTTTTCAAAAATAAAAAACAATCTTTCTAAGGAGATTGAAGTGAACATACCAAAATTTAGATGTTTCAAGATTTTTTTCAAGCTAATATAAAGTAACCTCGATATCATAGGGCCTTCCATTCGATGACTCTTTCTCTAGATCCAAGCATAAGAAAAGTGTGGTTTTCTCTTACTTGAGGAGATAGAGGATTTCTTTCTTGAAGATGGAAGATCACAAGATTGTCTAACTTTAAACCCTAAGAATGTTTATATAGACCACCAAATGGGCTTAAGTGACTAAGACCCAACATATAAGCTTAAGTCACTTAATCCAACCTACTTCCTAATTAATTGATTGATCAATTGATGGGCTCCAATTAAATAAATGGTCCAAATAGAAATCACAAACTATTTAATTATAAGTACTTGTGCAACATTTTTCTTATGTACCTTTAAGCACACTCAACATAAAATAAATTATCAAATATTCTGTCATAAAAACATGTGAGCTCAAGTAGGAAACACTAGAACTACTAGGAAAATATTGGCTCTCTCAAAATTTGATTTTCAAGTTGACTTAAACCCTCCATAGGAAAAGGTCAACTACAATCTAACATCCTATGACATTAAATTCATATACAAATATATTAATTAATTTTTGGGTCAATAACCTATTATTCATTGCAATCATACTCCCATGAATTGATGTTTGTAATTTAACAACGTAGTAGTTATACCTCTTAAGATTACCTCTTCAATTCTTGAGTCTCAAATCCATCTATATCATGATCAACTATGGTTATGGATTTTTTATCACGAATGCTTAATAATGTTGAATCAACTTCAAAATTAAATTATGAGGGAGACAACATTTTCCTATGTGTCCAACTGGTCCTCGCTCGAACTCTTTATTCATCATGGCATTTTTTTTAGGATTTGAAGTTTTGGGTTCTTAAATGTGCATAAGGGCATTTTGGTAAAAATGTAAGATTGCATTATACCTTGTGAATTATCTTTTCAGATAAGGCTAATTAATTAATTTGAGCTTAGTAAGACTAATTAATTAAGTAGGACCTAGATGGGCTAGATTAGGTGACCCACGCCTAATTTCAACTTGAGTCACTTCAACTTGAGTCACTTAAGTTCATAGGAAGCCTTATAAATACCCCTTAAGGGGTTAAAGTTTAAGAGTTCCTCCAATCATCTTTCAAAGAGCCATTAGAGAGGGAAACCATAGTGGTCTTCTAGAAAGAAAATTTTCTCGTGCTTAAACCCTTGAAGGAGAGATTGGGTCGTAGAACACCGGGTAAACAACTTCTACAGTGGTTTTTTGACATATTCATCAGACTGCAAATGATTTAGAAATGATCTAAGGAGTTTACATATAGTAGATTGCAGGTCACAAACCTAAGTTTTTATATCTCATTGTAATATCATAGGATATTAGAGTGCAATTGATTCTTTATAGTGAAATGATAAATCAACTTTATAATTAGATTCTATGGGAACTAATATTTACTTGTTAGCTTGAGTTTGTATTTCTTGATGACACAATTTATAAGGGTTAGTTATGTTCTTTATTTCACATGTAGGCATAAACCTTTAGGGGTATAGGGTTTCACTCTTGCCATTTAGTCTTCTATTCTCTAGAAGGACCCTTTCAAAGGACTCTACCCCTCACGTGTTAGGATTTGGAAAAAGCTATCGAGTAAAAAGGGCTCTTGGGTTTGTGAGATCAACCACATATTTGTGCATCTTCATCAACAAGATTTTATTTAGGAACATCTATATCTAAAGTAAAAAATACTTATTTATAGATATAATGTTTTTTATATGCATATTGCTTAGATCTAAAGAGTCATAGGGATAGTTTGCATCCACCCTAATAGATCCAAGGCCCAGAATAAAGATTTCTATATATTCCCTAGAGTTAAATCAATAATGAGTTTCTCAACTCTACTCACTCCCTTTTAGGGATATGCCTTAATGTTGGGATTGAGTCCTAGAAAGTATAACATGATGTAACAAAATGAGATTCATTCATAAATTTATTTATTTATGTTTATTGGTTTCCCTTTGTTATCTTATTTGTATTAATTTGTTATCTAAACATACACGCCTATATCACTTGCATTGTATATGACTTGGGTGTTGGGATTAAGCCACCAAAAACAAGACATGATGTAACAAAGTTAGATTTCACTGTCCCAAGGTTATCCTTTTTATGCATAGACATTGATTTGAACATTCAACCTATATCTCTAACATTATACATGTTTTAAGTGCATTAGGAGTTGCATAGAAGATACAAATCACAGGTCTCTTATAAGTAGATAAATTGTCCACAACTAGTTTATGGATTTAGGTAACCGAACACAGACTATAGTCCATTATTTTCTAATTGGAGGGATGACTTGTCTTGACCGTCGGGATAAGTTTCCCATGGTAAGTACACTAGTATATGTGATGCACACTCAATAGAACCTATGGTGAATCATGACGAAAGGTTATCAATTGTCATAATTCTCCAAACTATTATATTGCCTGGACTCTTAACCTTGAGAGGATATTAAGTTTGTGCCAAAATCAATTGAAGGTTTTAACTTGTGCATAAGACCCTAAAGTGGTCATATATCTCTAAGGATTGATTCACTATTGATGAAAGTTGGTGGTAACAAGTATTTTCAATAGAGGCATTATGATATCTCATAGGTTTGAGATGACATGTCCTTTTGGGTGATCTAAAGAACATGTGATTATGAAATATATGGTTGTAGTAATTCCCTTAGTGGAATTTGATATATGTTCCTTAGAACTAGAGTATGTTAGTTAATCACGTAATAAGTGGGATCTAAACTCAAGAATCGAAGAGGTAAACTTGATAGGTAATAGCATTACCTTGTTGGATTATGAATACTAGTTCGTGCAAAGTCTACATGTTGTGGATAGTAGATCACCGACCTAAGCTTCGTCTTGTTGTTATGTACATAGGGTATTGAAGTGTAGTTCATTCTCTGTAGTGGGATGTTGAATTAACTTTAAAATTAGATTATGAGGGGGCCAATACTCCTATGGGTCTCAATGGTCTCTGCTTTGAGCTTATATTCCATGATAACATAGTTTATGAGAGTTGGATTGACTATAAGTTCACTTTTATGCATAAGGGTGTTTTGGTAATCATGCAAAGTTGCATAGGGGATAATGAACAAGGTTTCTAAATTGGATTAATTAATTAATTAAATGACTCTATGTGGTTAATTAATCAATTATGACCCGTTTTGAGTTAAATTAAGTGACCTAAGTCTATATGGGCTCTAGTCATTTAAGCCTAGTAGGGGAACCCTATAAATACCCTCTAAGAATTAGGGTTTCTTAGGACTTTAGTGTGACTATTTCCTTCCATCTCTGAAGAGAAAGAGCCAAAGCTTCCTCATTTCCAAAGCTCACCATTTGGAGTGTCAAGGTCGTGGTTAGAGTCATTGGGCGGAAGACTTTGGGTGTACAAGACCTCTACAAACTATAGACTTCTTCTCTTTACGAATTTGATCTAGAAACATCCAAATCTAGGTATGAGCCTCTCAATCTCTAAATCTGTATTCCAATATGGTTTTCGATATCATATTTTTTTGTTTCATTAGATCTAAAGAACCCTAGAGATAGATGCATGCACGCTACCAAATCCAAGGCTTAGAAAGGAGTAATCTAGAGTTCCTAACATTAGGTACATTAGGAGTTACATAGATGACACAAGTCATGAGTTCCTTACAAGATGATGAGTTGTTCACAATTGGTTCATGAATTTGAGCAATTTAGTAGAGATTATTATAGTACACTACCTCTTAATTTGAGGGATGACTTGTCTTGATCATCAGGACGAATTTTCCTTAATGACTATAGTAGTATATATAGTTACACATTAGACTAGACCTATGATGAATCATAAAGTAAGACTATCAATTATCATGATTCACAGAGCTACTATGTTGCATGAACTTTTAACTTTTAGAGGATATTGAGTTTGTGTCAAAATCAATAGGAGACTTTGACCTATAGATGAGACCCTAATGTAGTCATATATCTCGATTAATTGGGTCAATGTTGATGGAGGCTAGTGGCAATAGATATTCTCAATAAAGACATCATGATATTTCATGTTGTTAAGACAGCATGTCCTCTTGGGTGTTCCAAAGGACATGTGATATAGAAAACTATGACCATAACAATTCCTTCATTTGAATTTTGGCATATACTCTTTGGAGTTAGAGTATGTCAATTGATCACATGATAAGTGAGATATATAACTCAAGGATTGGAGAGGTAATCTTGATAGATGATAACACTACCTTATTAGATTATGGATACCAACTCATGAGGGGTTTGCTTATAGTGTATAGTAGGGCACAACCCAAGTTATATTCGCCATAATTTCATAGGATACTAGAGTGAAATTGATTTTTTTTAATGGAGTGTTGAATCAACTTTAAATTGAATTATGAGGCACTTATTATTTTCCTATGAGTCCTAGTGGTCCTTACTCGAGCTCCTAATTTTTTGAGGCATTTATTTTGAGGGATTTGGGTTTCTAGTTCATGAGTTTGCATTAGGGTGTTTTGGTAAAAACACAAAGTTGTACTATATCTTATGAATTATCTTTCTGGTATGGACCCAATTAGGTTAGATGAGGTGACCAAAACCCAATTTGGACACGAGTCACTTAAGCTCATAAGGAGCCTTATATATACCCTTGTTAGGGGTTAGGGTTTGCGAGTTTTACCTAGCTATCATCTTCCAAATAAAGCCTTTAGAGAGAAACCCTAGTTATCATTTAGAGAGAAAACTCACTTTTCTCATGTCTTGCTTCATAGAAAGAGAGATTAGGTGGAAGAGCATCGGGTAAGCAAGCTCTACTATGTTTTTGACAACTTATGTGGTTTGGAATTGATTTGGAAACATCCAAATCCAAGTATGTTTATTCTCTTCTCTATATTTGAGCATATAAATGGTTTTTGAAGTCATTTTTCCACTTAGATAGTTTTCTAAAGAAGCCTAAGATAAATTCATGTATTTTATATGATCTAGGGCCAGGGAACGAAGTAATTAAGAATTCCTGACAGTTGGTATTAGAGCCCTAGAATAGGATTTTGCATGTTAGATCTACTTTAGGTGTCTTAACTTTATTTTGAAGGGTTGTTTGTTTCATTCCATGGCCCCAATGATGAATATTTATGGTTAATTTTTAATATTGATTATACTTGTGATTTCTTTTACTTTCTCTTATATTGGGTTGTAAGCTTCCTGTTTAAGAGCATAGGATTTTTCTACATTGTAAAAATCTAATTTTTAATTGCTAGATTGATTGTAAACTTTGTTTTGAGGAGCATAGGAACTTTTGCTATAAAAGTTCCAATATCTCCTAATTAAAGGGATGATAGACTTAGGCAATCCATCTAAAGTTGTAGTGCACTATTTCCTAATTAGAGGGATGACTTGTCTTGATCATCGAGATGTGTTTTCCATGGTAAGTGCACTAGTATTTATGGTTACACATTGGACATGACCTATAGTGAGTCATGACATTGATTATTAGGTAGTCATAACTTCACTAAGCCATTATTCTGCATGAGCTCTCAAACTTGAAAGAATATTGAGCAAGTGTTGAGGTCTTCAATGACTTTGACCTATGGATGAGACTCTAAGGTAGTCATATCTCCTATGGATTAATTTACTATTGATTAAGGTACGTGATAATAGGTATTTTTAAGATATGCACCATGATATCACATAAGTATGAGATTGTGTATCCCTTTGGGTGATCATAAGGAGACATGTGATCATGAAATCCATAGTTGTAGTAATTCCTTTAGTGGATTTGACATATGCTCGTAGAGAGTTATAGTATGTCAATTTGTGAAACCAAGGTTTAATTAATCTTGGTTTTGATGATAACAAAACAAGGTTTAGACCTAATGATTATATTTCAAGTGTGATTAGGCAAAACAATTTCCAAAGTGGCAATCACATAGACAAATCAAGCCAATGAGAAATCATGAAGAAGAAGACCACCTCAAAGAGAAGTCTTTTTCAAGACCCAACCTCCATAAGATCTCTTTGTAAGGTTGTTGGTGCACTAGGATTTTCATGCATTACATTCTTTACTTATGCACCAAAATCATCCAAAAGTTATTTTGTTTTAAATATTTTAAAATTGGATGATTTCATGTTTTCAACAAAAGCCTTATGTCAAATGTTTTTCAACTTATTTAAAAGGTTTTAAGTTGAAAAAATTGGTTGTTGAGCCAAAAACGGCTCAACCGGTTGAACCGAATGAACAACCGGTCGATCGCCAGCTCAACTGGTCTAAGAGCAGGTCGACCCCCAGTTCAACCAGTCAAGGGTGTGAACAGTAACCGGTCGAGAGGTGCATAAAACCTTCTCCTTCTTCCAAAATGGTTGTTTAACCAGATGAGGAACCGGTCGACCCACACCTCAACCGGACGAGGTCTGGTCAAGGTTTGGTTGAGGTCCAACAGTCACCTGCCAAGCATTAAATGCAACAGCTAATCAATCGGTGGACCCCCAGCTCGAGCGGTCGAACCCCCAATGGCTAGTTTGGCTTTTTTCTCAATAAAAAGGCTTCAAATCTTCATTGTTTATGAGTTCAACCTTCCCAAACCTTTCTTGAATATATTTGAGTCTTGGAAGAGTATTTTTTAGTGCATCATTGTTCTAAAACTTGCATATCTTTAGTGCACCATTCAATCCTGATTTTTTTGTATTATTTAAGTTTAAAGTTTTTGTACTAGGATTTTGTGAGATAAATTATTTGTATATCTTTGAGAGAAAAATTCTCAAGTGTGGGGTATCACTTGAGACGTTGTTCTAGAGTGGGGTATTTCTTAAGAAGTGTAAAGGGTGCTTGGAGCCAAAAGTCCAAGAGGGTGGATTGAAACCATAATCCAATTGTATTGCTTGAAGGCTTGGTTTGAAAGCCTTGAACTAGTGAAACCTCAAGCTTGGGATTGAAACTAGAGAAGAGTGGATGTAGGCCAAGTTGCGCCAAACCACTATAAAATCTTGTGTTTGCATTCTCTCTTCCCTACTCTTTTACTTTATATGCAATTGTCTTTATATTGTTTTATTATATACTTGCATATATTTGCCTCTTACATTCACATAGTTTAAATTTGCAAAAAGAGACCATCACCCCCACTCTAAGGTGATTACCATAAGTTGGATTAGCCTAATCTTTCTAACACAATTGATTACATAATAAGAGGATTTGAGACTTAAGAATGGTAAAGGTAATCTTGAAAGGTTGATATTATTCACCTTGTTAGCTTATGAACACTAGTTCATAGGGGAGTTTGCATACAGTTATTAGTATGTCACATCTGAGGTTTTTTTTTATCTTGATCTAATATCATATGATATTGAAGTGCATTTAACTCTCTATAGTGGAATGTTGAGTCAAATTCAATATTGGATTTCAAGGGAGTCAATACTTTTTTATGGGTTCCAATGGTCCTCATTTGAGCTCATATTCCTTAGTAGCACATTGTTTGAGGGACATTTGAGTTTTTTCTTTATATATGTGCATAATGATGTTTTGGTACATATATAAGGTTGCATAAAAGCTTATGAGTGGTTTTTCTAAATTGTGTTAATTGATTAATTAGAGCTTAACAAGATTTAACTAAGACTAATGGACTATATTAAGTGACTTGAGCCCAAAATGAGCTCAATTGACTTAAGCCCATAGGTAAGTCTATATAAATCCCTTGAAGGGTTTAGGGCTTGCAATTTTACCATTTAGTCTTTCAGAGAAATGAACCCTAGCCTTCATCCCCATAAAGAGGAATCCACCATCCTTACATGCCAAGGATCCGGGAAAGAGAACTATTAGACGGAAGATTGCGAGGTATTAGAGATCTACACTAACCTTTTCACCAACATGGATTGATCTAGGAACATCCAAATAACAAGTATTGTTTTCGAAATACCTATATCTAAGATTCACATTTTTTAATGTTTTTGTTGCCTCGATCTAGATCTCTACTATGATAGCAAGATGCAAACTAATGATCCAATGATCCAAGGATTGGAATGGACTAATCTAGAGATTCCAACATCCTTCGCTTTCATAAAAATAACCTTTCCATTGGACAAAGTTTTTTTACTTGTGTAACCTAAAACATTTTTATCTCTAGAGAGTATCATTTTTTTGAATTATTTTAGTTAAGATTTTAGAAGTAAGGTTAAAAAAATTATTTTTGGCTCATTATTATTAGAGTTAATCTAAGGTGGTGTTTGTTTTTTTGGCTTTTTGCTAAAAACCATTTAGTTTTAGAATTTAGGTTGTTTGTTTTTTTACTTTTTCATGACTTATTATAAACTTTTTACTAAATAGAAAAAGCCAAAATATGTGGCTTTTTCTAAATAGAAAAAATAACACAATAATTTTTTTTACTTTTTAATACTTAATAGAAATAAAATACTATAAAAACAAACAACCTAATATTTAATACTATTAAGTATTAAGGTTCTATTTAGAATTAAGTAAAAAAACAAACACCACCTAACTTTGAGGTAAGATAATTACTTTTAACCATCACATCATAGTGTTCACATTCAAGAAACTTAATTTTTTAATTAAACTTTTTTTTTAAACTATAAGTTTCTTGATCCTACCATTCATGTCATTTTTATGAGAATAATTTTTTATTTTTTTATTTTTTTATGTGATTCACAATTCTCAAACTATAGAGATGCAGTGTGAGAGTTCTTTTTCTTTAAGATCTTTTTAATTTTTTGTGTTCTCACATTTTATCTCATTGCTTTCATAGTAGAAAGCATTATTAGATTGTACAGATTTCTCTTCTTCCTCATTGCTAGATTCCCCTAGATTTTTTTATTTAACTTTAGGAGATGTCCATAATGAAGCAGTAGAAGTAACAAGATGATTATGTTCCTCATTATCAATTGAACCTAGGAGTTCAAAATCTTCATATTCAAAATCACTCTAAATTATTTGCATGACTTTCTCATATTTTTTTGTGAGTAAGACAATCTAAAATAAAATAAACTACTTTTATACCACTTGAAAAAATTGTTTTGACATATGAAAGTATCTAGAGAGGAGGTGAATAGGTAATCCCTTGGATTCTCAAATTTATAATTTTTATCCAAATTTTATGATATTAATGATGTCAATGATATCCACACAAAATAATAAAATTAAATAAACTCAAGAACACCAAATTCTAAATGTGAAAAAATATACATAATTTTTCCTGATTAGATGCATCCATGCTCTGGGACTTATACCATCAACACTTACATAATTCTTTCATGTCTTCTTTGAAGCATTCTTCTATGCTTTGCTCCTCAATGGATCTCTTGAAATCTTTATTAAAGTTTACGTGTTGAGAGCCATTATTGACCTTTTGTGATAGTCCAATGTTTTTTTTTTCAAAAAAAAATTGGGAAATAGTGGCTTAAACGTTAGAAAATGACTAGTGTCTCTTAGGGTTTCCATTTTCAATCTAATGTGTTTTTTTTATACTTTAAAAACCCTAACAATCAATTATGGAGATTTTTCCAATTTTAAAACTTTTCAAAAGTGAGTTTTTAGAATTAAAACCAAGTAGGAAATGAAAATGGGAGGTTGAATTTTAAACATCCTCGGGGAGGCATTTGAATATCCTTGGTAGACATTTGAAGACTAAGAAGACGTTTGTTTTTTTAGCTTTTTACTGTTATTTATTTTTCTATTTTTTCATAACTTATTATAAACTTTTTATTGAATAGGAACAGTAAAAATATTTGACTTTTTCTAAATGGAAAAAATAATATGTTGATTTTTCTTTACTTTTTAATATCTAATAGAAATAAAGTATTAAAAAAACAATCAACCTAATATTTAATACTATTAAACATTAAAATTCTATTTAAAATTAAAAAAAAAAAAAACAAACAAACACCACCTCACCCTATTTCCAATTTTTAACTTTTCCTCCATAATTTCCATTCTAATTTCTTATACCATCTATTCTAAAATTTTTACCAACCTTACGTGCACAATCTTACCTTGAATTTGACAACTTCAAATCAGTCTAAATCCAAATTTGATAAAGTTGACTTGTCTTAAGACCGAACAGACCCAAATAAGTAAACTATATCCTCTTTAATAAAAAAATGGAATAAAATCGCCGATTAAACCTAATACATCAATAAGTTCTATCACAAAAGAATTTTTTCAAAATAACATGTTTATAGCTTTTAACGGCAGGTGGAAAAAATGGAATAAAATAAAGTTTTATCCGGTGGAGAGTAAATTATTGGTAAGATGGAGAGGAAGAAAAGGGAGTTTGCACGCAGTTGGAATGGGTTGGGCTTTGCGGACTGGGGATTATTGGGCTGGGCTTGAGCTGACCTGCAAAGCGGTTTCCCGCCATTTTCACTCGGCCACATGTTGGCGCGCTTTTGTGGGGGTGAAGATGAAGCTTTTTGTTATCTAGGCAACTAGCTGCACTGCGATTGTGAGAAGGGCAAAAATGGAAATAATCCGATCTCAGAGGAGGTCTTCCAAGGTCGACGATGTCGTCTCAACACTCCCTCTCTACCGTTCAGCTCCTCCCCTGCAAGTCAGGCTAGAAGATTTTGAACTTTTTGCCATAGATCGGCTTCGAGGTATATCATTGCTTGATATCCGTTTGGTTACTGAGAAAATCTAGGAACTAAAAAGAAGTTCAATTTTCTATCTGTTAAGTTTCTCGTTGTTTAAAACTGAGAAAAGTGAGGCAAATCCATTTCCTCTGTTTATTCCGTATACAACCGGCGCGTTAGGGTTTCCATGTTATTTTAACTTTCAGGTCTTGCACGAAAATTGGGAGTTTCATTTTCTTTTATCTGGATTTCGGTTCGCGTTTGGTTGCCAAGAAAATTTAGGAAAAGAAATGAATTCAGAATTTTAAAAATGATTCTAGACAAAAGAAGTCTACTAATATGAGTCTAATACAACTTTTTGACTTAGCGTAGTTAATTATTTTTTTTCATTATTTAAAAAGGAAAAGACTAAGATTATTACTTTTTTATTTACTTATTGCTCTATTTTTTCTAAATCGAAGATGAGAACCATCAGGATTTAATCTTGGGATTTATATTTTAAGGTGTTTTTTTTGGGTTAATTGGAGGTTATTAATGTTTAATGCAGTTCTTAAAGGGATTTCTGATGGATTATCCCGAGGAAAGAAGCCTGACGAAATGGAAAAATTGGTAGAATTATAGACTGAGGTTCATTTTTCTTTTAATTTAGATAGTTTTTCTTTATACTTGATGACTTGTTGGATTTACAAGGTAAGCGATCTATGGAAGGCAAATATGAGGCATCCACAGGCATCTGAGTTTGTCAACAAGGATATAATTTCCCACTTTGTTCTTAGGCTCGTTTATTGTAGAACGTAAGTTTTTGTTTTTCTCATTTTCTCTATCTCCCATTCTCTAGTTTTTGGGATTTCAGGCATTCTTATGGTGTTTGAAATTTATTTATTTATTTATCAATTTCTAAATATGATCTTATCCTGGTGCTTTAGGGAAGAGTTAAGGAAATGGTTTCTTTCCATGGAGACTGCCCTCTTTCGCCACCGATTCCGTCTTGAAACTCCAGAAGCTCAGGTAGGATTTATTCATATTATGTGGAGCTAATGTACTATTCAAGTCAAATTCTGATCAATTATTGGCTCCCTGGATCACAGAGGGTGTTATTGGCAGAATTTGACCATCCTTATAAAGCAGTTAGCCATGCCGAATTTGAGGTACTATTCCATCTGCTAAATTGAGCTTTTTTCTTGTTATGTTAAATCTGTTTTATATGTGAAAGGATCAGGAAATTGCACACCTTGAAAAGACAGGAAATTGCAAGCAAAAATCCACATAAGCTTAAATTTGTGACAAGATCCCAACCTAAGGCCCCTTTTAATTTGTCTTGCAATTATTTACTGTTACCTATTTTTTCTACAGAGTGTAAAGGAAAAATTGGGCCAAGTTGCACGTTCCTTTGGGCAGTCTTTACCCAGTGGTAAGAACAGATTACTCATTCAGTTTACTGGCCATCTTTGATCTGAATAACCATTTTCTTTCTATATGTTTTTCAAAATTATGATGCTGTCCTTTAAATCTTATGTGAAACACTTGGTCATCTATAGATTTCTTAATTTTACTTAGAGGTATTATTAGAAGTACAATTTTCTGAGCCCAAATGTTTGGCAAGATTGGCTTTGAGCCCAAATCTTATGTGAAACATATCCCTTTCTCTTGAAGCCAAGATTGGCCTTAGGCCATGTTTGGCACGGTATCTAGGGCACCATATCTCCTGGGATGGAATAATAATTATATCTAGGTCCCCATTGTTTGGATCATGGAAAAGATGTGAAATTAAGCCCCCTTCTGAATAATAAAATCATATTCACGGTATGATTAACTGCACTATGGATCCAAAAGGATATGAGAACCAAGGTTTCCAATGATGTAGGCTGAGATTTGAGATGGCATCAAACATGATCTAACCTGCTAATCTGGAAAGAAATAAAAAAAACAATAATAAAAGTTAAATTATAAACTCATAATAGTAACATTTTATTTAGGTTTGTGGGGTCAGGATTGCAGGTTTTGTAGGCTTAAGTGTGACTTGGTTTTGTTATCAGGTTAGATTTAGGCTAACCCTATATATGTGGATCTTTGAAAAACCCAATCAAACCTTTGCTTGTTTGAAGCAGTTTGGTAGGTTTGAGTTTGTGATTGTTAGAGAGCATGATATACATTGTGAGTCCAAATCTTAATAGCTTAAACTTTTAAGAAAATTGATTGTCCAATATGGTATCGGAGCCTAGTTTATCTCGCATATAGGTCATAAAAGGCTTAGGTGGATTTTAATCTAGGATTGGATCCGTCATAAAATTGGTATCAAATGCCATATATGTTCATGAATCCAATTTGATCATCATATCAGTTTCATGGGTGTGGCCCTAAAAATAATAACATTTTTATCACCATATAAATGCTGGGAAATTTGTTTTTGGAACATTTAATTTATTTTCTTAAAAAAGCAATTGAGGTTGAGCTTCCTTCCTATCTCTGTATTATTTTTTTTTTCTTTTGGTCCTTTATTTTATGTTCTTCAATTGTATAGTTTATCTTATTTGTTTTATATTCACTTATTTTGTTTTCTTTAAAAATGTAATTCCTTCTAGAGTCTAGACATTATGTTTTATACATTTGCTTCAACTTTTTTTGCTTTTGGGTACAGAAAACCTTAGTATAGTAGTGATAGTACATTTTTCTCTAATATGCTTTCTTTCTTCTGTCCTTTCCTTCTTTTTGCAGCTGATGCTATATACTTCAAGGTTTGTTTCCTTTGCTTTGTTAGTTCTCCTCAGGTTTATTAATGCAATCTTAGGTTGTTGTTTAAAGGAATATCTATCCTAGCAGAAGGGTATGGGAATAAGCCTTCTTACACGAGTAAGTGGTATGCATTCAAGATGGTTGTCCAAACATGAGTAACTGCTCAAAATCAAGCAGGGATGGCTCCCACATCAGAATTAATACAATCAGATGGTTTTTTAACCACTGGCTGTCCTGTTTTTTGGGCAGAAGATAAAAAGATTAAACAAAAGGGACGTTGAATTCAATGCTCACTGCCATGCAGTTGGGTTGCCTTATTTATAAATCTTCCTTCCCCTCCCTAATGAAGGTACCGTTTGAAGAAGTCCCTGAACTTGTAGCTGGCCGTAGAGTGTTTCTTCAGAAAGGGCATGCATATGTTGCTATGAATCAGGTGGACATTAATGGTTGCTTTTTCATTGGTGCACTTAATCTATAAAATGATCAACCTTCTCACTCTAATTAATGTTTATTTGCCTTATTTTTTTCTCAGGTGGTTTCTCTCGTTGTCACACAATTTCGCAGCCATCTATCTAAGGCACTTGTGCTGACAAACAGGTAACATTGGTGTTATACTTTTGAAACCATCTTCATTGCTTCGAAAAACAATGGATACATTTATAATATGAATAGGCATGTACAGCCACATGCAATTAGAAAACTGTGCTACTTAGCTTTCTTATTTCATCACTATAAAATCTTTTGGATATATTGGTTATATCTTGCCTATTGCTGCAATAAATATACTTATTTGAAATTATTTGTGCTTTTCTTGTTGAAATGTGCCTTAACTTTATTGTGTGAGAAAGATCCTGCATTCTATTATTCATATAATATATTTGCCAGTGCTCACTACATGATACCACTATAAATAGCTTTTAGCCTACATCTGTTTCACCATGAGGCAGAAGTTGAAGGTTTTTATTAGGTTTATTCTTGTCGTAGGTTTGCAGATCATCTTTGTTTTCTGAAAATATGGAGAACAAAAAGACATTGTTTGGCAGTGAATATGCAATCATTTCCACTCATCACATGGCTCCATCATCAAATATAACTCAGAATGGGATTGCATTCTTTAGATTTGAACTCAGAAGATGCATCTTTTTCTTGCAGAAAATGGACTTCTACCATCAGAGAACAAGAGAAGGAGCGGCTGACTCCTGTGAGTATTGCCTTGCGAACCATGTAGAATAAAAAGTGTTGTTTATTTTCAAGAAAAGTGCTTGAAATTTCTTGGTGTTGTTTAGATTGTAGAAGCCTTATCTACAAGCTATTTGGGTCCAGACTATTCTCAGGTATCCTGCAATGCTTCATTTTATACATTACCATTAGGTGAAAGATTTTCAAGGTGATCGCATTCAATTTTGTTCATTGCTTCTGCAGCCAAGAGAATTTGTAGAGATATCAATAAAAGACATAGATCAAGTAGCTAACAGTTCATTTCCTTTGTGCATGCGTCACCTATTTGAAAAGGTAAGAAGTTTGACTATACTAGGTAAAAGGTACGAAGCTTGCTTATTTTGGGCTTATTAATGTTCCTCTTGCAGGTTTTCAAATTCTTATGATCTATTTTGTTTTCTCTTTAGTTGATTATATCATGACATTTATGTGCAGCTAAGGGAGGATCATCATTTAAAGCATGGAGGGAGGATGCAATTAGGTCTTTTTCTCAAGGTTTGTGGTAATGCATGTGCAATTATGTTTGAAAATGCATGAATGTGGGCCACTTTACTTTGTTTTGTTTATTTATTTATTTATTTTTATAATGTGCATTGCACTTTGAGCATTGACATCTATGATGCAGTTCAGTGGCAGAGCTAGGAATTTTTGTCAACGGGGGCAAGCAGATTATAGTTTTTATGATAACTTTTAAATATAATTAATGACCTTCATTATCATTTAACAAATTAATTACGTTTAGACATTAGTTATGATAAATAGCCAAAATACCAACACATTAGTTAAAAAAGTGTTTTAAATGTTATTATAAAAGTTTATAAAAAACATTCAAAGAAATTTATCAAAAAAATTTTAAAAAGCAATAACAACAAATTTCACTAAAAAATATTAAACAATGTAGTCATTTTTTTAACAAAATTTTTTAAAGAATTCAATAATTTATATAGTAAAATTAAGGATTTTTTTTTCAAATAATTAAATATAAATCAATTAAAAGTGCTGAAATATTTTATTTAATGATTATCTTTCATATAAAGTATCAGAATAATTGATCCTCAAAGTAAGATATAAACAACACAATCACTAAAACCCTTAAAAGTAAAATATAAGTTTGATAGTTTATGAAAGTTTAATAGTTGTTACTTATAATTTTAATGTAAACAATTAAATACACTAAATTTTATAAAAAATCAAGTAGCATGTAAACATTTAAATGCACTAAATTTTATGAGAAATCAAGCAATAAAAATTTAATATAAAAGTAAATATATTTTAAAATTTTCAAACTTGAAACTAGAGAGAACCTACAGTTAAAATACTCATTTAATAAAATATAACATACAAAATTACAAAAAATTCAATTTTGTTTGAAAATTCATAATTTTTTTTTGATAGGAAACAACAAAAGAATATATTGATAGAAAAAAGAAGTACAAGAGAAGGATGAGGAATCCTCCCACCAAAGAAAACTCAACTACAAGAATACGAAAACAAGAAATTACAATGTAATAACGAACAAACTCTCTAGACTAGACCAACCCAAAGGAATTACACGCCGCTAGCCAATCAAGTTGTAACACAATAAGGGGAGTCCCCTTAAAGACCTTGGAATAAAAAGCCCAAAGAGAAGCAAGGAAATGAATAGAATCTCTAAGATTCTCTGAATTCCTTGCTTTATCCTAAAAAATCATCGCATTTCTTTCTCGTCACACAACCCAAATTATAGTTATGCAAGCAGCTTGCCACAAAACTATTCTTCTCTTAGATAAACCAAAACCATTGTAATTGATGGACAACATGTCGGAAATGCTCATTGGGGGGACCCAATCCGTCTTGGCTAACTGAAATAATTTGTGCCATAACCCCATTGTCAAATAACAATGTAGGAAAAAATGATCTGTTGATTCTCCATGCCTCATGCACAACTTACAAATATCAGGACTAAGAGCATTGTAGGGTCTTCTCAATTGTAGTAAGTCATTAGTATTTACCTTCTTGTGTGCCACCAACCAAACAAAGGACTTGACTTTGAAATGGACTTGAGAATTCCAAACGAACTTAGAAGGGAAAACTGGAGGAGAACCAGAACATTGGGATAAGGCAAGAAAGAAAGATTTGACTGTAAAAAGCCCTGAAGAAGATAAAGACCAGGAGCTCGCATCTGAAACCGAAGATGACAAATGCAAACAATCAAGTGACCGCATGAGGCCTTCTAAATCTTCTATCTCAGAATCGGAAAGGTTGCAACGAAAATTAAAGTTCCAAGATAAGGGACAAGTAAATCCGAGAATTGAAGAAATATGAATATTTTTATCCTTGACTACTCTAAATAGTCTTGGATATTGGGATCCCAAAGGTTGGTCCCCCCACCACAAGTCTTCCAAGAATCGAATTCTTTCCCCATCTCCTACCACAAATCGAGTAAACTTGGAAAACTCCTGAAAGACTTGTGCAGTAGCCTTCTAAGGACAACGATGTGACCATCTGACTATAGTGTTGGCATCTTAACCATTAGAGTGTGATCCGTAAATGCTTAAAATAACCTGATGTCATAGAGCTAAACCCTCCCTAGGGTACCTCCACAACCATTTCCCTAAGAGAGCGACATTCCTTAGAGCAATCTTCCCAAATCCCAAACCCCCTTTTGCCTTCGACTTACACACTACATCCCAACTAATAAGATGATCTTTTTTACCTTCTCCAACCATTGACCATAAAAAATCCCTTTGTAATCTCTCAATTTTAGTAGTCACTAAAGCGGGTATCTTAAATAAGGAAAGGAAGTAGCAAGGCATGTGGGTGAGGCAAGATTGGATAAGAGTTATCCTACCTCCAAAAGATAAATAAGCCTTTTGCCACCCATCTAATCTTTTCGAGATCCTCTCAATCATTGGATCCCAAAAACCACAAGCCTTGGGATTCCCTCCCAAAGGAAGACCCAAGTAGAGTATAGGCCAACCAGAAGCCTTGCAATCTAGCAACTCGGCCAACTTAGAAAGATGATTCTATTCAAGATTGATGCCATAAATATTACTCTTGTCAAGATTATCCTTAAGCCCAGTGATATGCCCAAACACTAGCAATAAACTCTTGAGAGTTTGCAATTCTTCCTCACTAGTGTTAGAAAAGAAAATGGTATCATCTGCAAATTGCAAATGGGACACCCTTGTACTGTTCCTACCCACCTTGAAACCCTTCAACGAATTTCTTTCCTTTGCTCTCAATAACATCTTGCTCAGTACATTTGCGACTAAAGTAAACAAAAAGGGGGATAAAAGGTCGCCTTGTTTTAAGCCTCTAAATGCCTTAACCCACCTTTTAGCGTTTCCATTCACTAAGACTGCAAAAGATAGCGTGGACAAACAACCTCTCATCCATTTCCTCCATCTAGGACTAAACCCCTTCTTCTCCAACACATGATCCAAAAAATCCCAACTCACATGGTCGTAAGCCTTTTCAAAGTCGATTTTGAATACAACTCCTTCCTTCCCTAAACGTCTTTTCTCATTCACTATTTCATTGGCTATGAGAACTGCATCCAATATTTGTCTCCCTTGAACAAACGCGCCTTGAGTAGAATGAATAGTTTCATGTAGTACCCCTCTTAGACGCCTTGATAACATTTTGACTATTATCTTGTAAAGACTAGTGATCAAGCTAATAGGTCTAAAGTTCAAGATTTTCTTTGTCATGCTTTTTTTGGGCAACAAAACTATGAAGGAGGCATTAGGATTTCAAAAATTTCATAATAGAACAAAAAATTTCAAATATGTTAAGATAATTTAAAAAATTTCAATTTTGTTAGGATTTGCCCTAGGCTTTGAGTGGCTCTACCACTGATGCAGTTCATTTACTTTGAGTTTGCTGCCTCAAACATGTACAACCTTTTTCTGCATTTTTTTTTACTTACATACGGATGTGCTGAAGAATGTATGTTGATATGTTGAGATAAACATGGATAAGCATATTTATGTGCTGAAGTATGTATGCATATATGTAGAGATAAACATACATAAGCACATGTGCTCTCATGTGCACACGTACACATATTTGTACTTGGGTTGAAATAGGGCTGTTGTAGACGGAGATTTTGGAGATCTCTAAATATCTAATGCTGGTGAAATCATAAAGATCTTTTCCTGTGAATTATATTTTTAATAGAGTTTAAATTTTGTAGGGGGTTGGATTGAAATTGGATGATGCCCTTGCTTTCTGGAAAGCTGAGTTCTCCCAGAAGGTAATTATGGTGCTACCGAAGTATTTAATCTTCTATATAAATTATGCTTTCTATGGATTCAGTTGTTTTTGCAGAATTATTCTGTCTAATCTTAGTACTGTGTATACAAGTTGGAACAAAGCAACAACTACTTTTGTTTTTGGCTACTTGGCCAATGGATTCACGATAATATATACATTTATGATAAACTGGCAGCAACAACATATACACATGGTCTCTAACCTTGAATATATGCAATGAGCTGTGGAATAAGTAGATCACTCATTAAATAACAGATTGGCATAAGTGATGGGAATCAAGATCACTCATTTCAAGTTTATTCTAGATGTAGACATAGAGGATGAGAAGGATTCCTATTTGCACTCAAACTAGGATTCCTATTTACTTTAAAATTAGGATTTCTCTTCTTATTAAATTAACTTTTAATTTAATTCCAATTTTTATGTCTGTAGTCTAGTATTTCAACTAGGCTTAAAATTGTATTTCCTTTGGGATTGGCATCTTCAATTACTTACAAATAGGACTCATTTTAGTAATATGAATCATTATTACTTTTGATAAATATTCAGAAAATTTGTGTCTTCTCTCTCTCTCTCTCTCTCCATATTCTCTCATAATTTCTCATTTAATTTATCCTTCTTTTCTCATGTAATTCCTTTCTTAGCCAAATTTCTCCTGTTTGAAAAAAAGTGCTTCCATTATCCTATATCAATTTGGCATTAGTGTAAATTGATCCTTAAAAAATAAAAAAAATCTGCCATCATTAGAAGGTTTAGATCAGCCCATTCACACCCTACAAGCTTTAATTATGAGACTCTGTTTACTTTGGAGACTAGTAGGAGAATTGATAAGGCATATTCTTTCATTGAAGTTGATTAATATTTTTATTGTTTGAAAAGTCAATAATTTGTGACCCCTTCTTGAGACTTGGTTAGTGAGCTACTTTAAAGCCTTACTTGTCTTTTCCTTCCTACACTTACCTTAAAAAAGGGTAAAAAAGAAGAAATATTTTACCTTTATTAAATTTTGATTTCCACATCACATCTTTGAAGTAACCCTTCATCAAGTTAATTATGATTTAAGAAGCATATTAGCATATTTTGAAAAAATAAAATTAAAAATAGGCCCATACACCCATCTTGTAAATTTTCTATACTTTCTTAATTCATGGAGCTTCCAATCTAAGACCCAATTTATCTCAACAAAAATCTAGAGACCAACCCTATACTACCTTTGGGTGGAATTTTTTCATGAATTGATTGAATTTCATTGCAAGATGGCTGAGCAATTCTCTTGATTACAAGTTAGTTTAGGGCTACATCAAATTCAAGGACATCAGTTTGAGTCACCTATGAATGCCATTTCAAAGTTGTTGCTTAAGCGAAACTTCAACTTAAATCATATTCTCATCCATGTAGAGTAGCTTGTGTTTGAAAGATGTCTAGTTCCTATTATAATGGGAAATTACTTGAATTTAATTTGGTATGATTTCTACCCTGTGGATGTTGTTCATGACTTTGATTTCACCCATTTTGTTAGGGAAAATACTTACCGGTTAAAAGTATAATGGTAAGTCTGTCCTATTAAAACCTTCTAAGCCCACTAAAAATGATAGCAGCCATGGTTTAAGACATTAACCCAATCAACTAGTTCAACATGTCAAGCACCTAAAATTTCCACTTAAACTTGGAAGAAGTAAAACATCTATATTTTAACACAAAAGGACAAAATTCCAGTGTAATGTTAGCCTTGGTAACTAAAAATGTTTCTTATGAGTTATTGGCATATGGATGGTTGAGTTTCAAGATAAAACTCCTAAAGATCTACCTAGTGAGTTACCACCCATGAGGAACATTGAACATGCCACTGATCTAGTTCTAAAGTCTCAACTATTTAATCTCTAATACTATACATTGAATCCTAAAGAGGGAGTTGAAATAAATAGGCAAGTAGATGGATGGTTTTATTCAACATAGTCTTAGCCCTTGTGCTGTCCCTGTCTTGCTTATCCCTAAGAAGTCTAGTTCTTGGAGAATGTGCATAAATAGTCATGCCATCAAAAAATAACCATAAGTATAGGTTTCCCATACATATATTGGATGACATGTTAGACTTGATGGTAGAGTTAGATTGGTTCACCATGATTGATTTACATAATGGTTACCACCAAATTTGTATTAGATTAGGACATGAATGGAAAACTTCATTTAAGACCTAAAATGGACTTTATGAGTGGTTAGTCATGTCTTCAGGTTATCTAATGCACCTAGTATACTTATGAGGGTTTTTACACAGGTTTTGCGTCCTTTTGGTTCCTAGTGGTATATTTTAATGATATTGTGATCTATGGTTAGTCTTAAGAGGAGCGGAAAATTAGATCTATTAGAGGGTGGCATGAGCCTGGATCCATTTCTAATATTTATAGTTTTCATGGATTTGGCACTTATAAGTGATTTGTTGAGGTATTTAGTATCATAATGGCTTTCATTATTTATAGCATGATAAAAAGGGGAGTTTCATTGGAGCAAAGCAAGGCATTTGAGGAGATATAGTACCAAATGGTTAAATCACCTGTCTTGAGCCATTCAAAATTTTCAAAAGTTTTTGAGGCAACATGGCGATTCATCAAGTGTTGTCATAGGTGGTGTCTTGAGTTAAGAGGGTTATCTTGTAGCATACTTTAGTGAGAAACTCAATGAGGCTAAGCAAAGGTATTCCACTTATGATAAAGAATTCTATGCTGTTGTGTAAGCACTTGGTCATTGGAGGTATTATCTATTATCTCAATAGATCGTGATGTACTTTGACCATCAAACACTAAGGTATATTAGTTCTCAAAAAAAGTTAATGCCTAAACATGCTAGGTGGATATATTTTTTTCAAGAAAACACATTTGTTCTCCACCATCATGCAATAATTGAAAATAAAGTTGTTGAAGGCCTTAGTTAAGTAGTAACCTTTTTATAGGTTGACTGTTCATGTGGTTAGATTTGAGAGAATGAAGGATGAGTATCTTACTTATTTTGATTTTGATGACATTTATCAAGAAATTCAAGAGGCCATTATTGAGATCACATTGATTTTATCATTCATGACAACCGTTCGACCTTTTGTTGAGGGGGTTTGGCCTAATGATGGGTGGACAGGCCAGCTTGTTGATAGTAGGGCCTTGGTGTTTAAAAGGGCCCAAGATCTCCCTAGTAGTTTGGCCCATGAGAGTTTTTTGGGCTCGATCCAAGTAGATGCAGAGGAGAAAGAAGGGTGTAAGGCCTAACCCTCTTTCCTTATTAATAGCGGGGATATTCTTTGCCCTAAGTGGGGGGTGTTCCCTATTGACGAGCTTGGCAAAAGGCAATTGAGAGAGGTTTTCTCACCTGTGGATGAGGTTTTGATGTTGGAGGTGGCTTGTTTTCAAGGTACGATGTCTATCTTTTTTTCTGAAGTTGGGGGGACTCTCTTCTACTCCTTTTTGTGGGGCTGTCGGGGGCTCGTTGTGATGTAGGGTTGATTTGCTAGGGAGATCTATCGCCAATGGATAGGGAGGATCCGCTGATGGTAGAAGATGTGAGAAATGGCCCTCTTTCTATGATTTTGAAGGATGGGTAGAGGGTAAATCTTCAGTCAAACTGTGTAGCGGTGGAATCAAGACTTTCGATTGGGGAGGAGGAAGAGGCTTACGTTATGGGGGAGGGAAGTGCCCTAGAGGTGCAGAGGCGGTATATCCCTTGTTTCCAAGGAAATTTTAGCATATTAGTGGCTTTTAGCAAAGTTTTGGGGCTTCCAGTGGATGGTTATGAAGAGGAAATTGTAAGCCTCTTGGAAAAATTGGAACTAAGAATAAAATGGAAGGTAGTAAGGCAAGGGACCAAAAAGGCTAAGGTGAGTGGTTCAAAGTTGGAGAGGAGGCTTCGGAAATTGGAACGCTCAGTTAGTTTCAAGACCAATTCGAGGTGTGGGAGAGGAAGAGGGATAATTTATAGGGATTTAGTCAGGGTGAGTCAATGAAGCTCTGGATTATTTCGTGGAATGTTAAAGGGATTAATGAGGGGAATAAGCATGGTGTGATTAAATCTTTGATTCACTTGTACTCGATCGATCTTGTATGTCTTCAAGAAACAAAGGTTCAACAGATAACAACCAGAATAGTGAGGAGCCTAGGTGTGTGTAGATGTTTGGCCTAGAGAGTAGTGGATGCTAGAGGTCAAGCAAGAGGAATTGTGGTGTTTGGGATAAGCGGGTGTTGGAGCTTCTTGAGATGGAGGTAGGTGCCTTTTTAGTGTCGTGCCAATTTATAAATTGCGAAGGTGGTTTTGTGTGGATGTTTTCGCATGTTTACAGGTCTATTCTCGTTGAGGAGAGGGAAGATTTTTGGGCTGAGTTGGGTGTGATTATGGGTCTTTGGATGGATCCTTGGTGTATTGGGGGTGATTTTAGTGTGGTGAGATTTCCAACAGACATGAGGGGCTGTTTGAGAATGTTAGTTACAATGAGATGGTTTTAAGAGGTTATCGATGAGTTGGGCATTAAAGACCTTACCCTTTCCGATGGTGAGTATACATGGTGTGGTGGTTTAAACAATAGTTCAACTTCTAGGCTGGATTGGTTTTTAGTCTCTGATGATTGGGAAGACTAGTTCAGTGGATTGGTTTAGAAAATCTTGCCCAATCCAACCTTTAATCATGCACCAATATTGTTGGATGGGGGAGAGATTAGAAATGGAAAAATTCCATTCAGATTTGAAAATGTGGTTAAAGGAGGAAGGGTTCAAAGATCTCATAAGGTGTTGGTAGAAGGGATATAGTGTTCGGGGGTCTCACAGTCATATTTTGGCGGTTAAGCTCAAAAGTTTGAAGTAGGATCTCAAAGTGTGGAACAAGGAGGTTTTTGGGAATGTGTCCACTAAAAAACTTCAGGCTTTGGAGCAATTAGGTCAGTAGGATGCAAACGAAAGAGAAAGAGCCCTCATAGTGGAGGAGGTTGAGGAGACAAGGAGAGCTGTAGATGAGTTTAAAAAATGGTCAGAGTTAGAGGAGATTTTCTGGAGGTAGAAATCAAGAGGGCTATGGCTAAAAAAATGGGATAAAAATACTAGATTTTTCCACAAAATAGAAGGAGGAATTTTTTTGGAAAAGTTAAGGGTTAATGGTGTTTGTCTAGAGGGGGAGAATAGTATGGCAGGAGCTTTTCAATTGTTGCTATCTGATACAGGGGAGTGGAGGCCAAGCATAGAGGAGTTGGCGTTTAATTCTCTGTCCCCTGCAGATTCAGCAGCCTTGGAGGTTTCTTTTTCTAAAGAGGAGGTTTTTTTTGCCTTGTCCAGTATGAGTAGAGATAAAGCCCTGTGTTTGGATGGTTTTATTTTGGCATTTTGGCAGGACCGCTTGGATGTTGTAAAAGATGAGGTTTTGGGTTTTTTTTTGGTGATTTCTATGAGTCGGGGTGCTTTGAGAGAAGTTTAAATGCTACTTTTGTAGTTTTGGTGCTTAGGAAAGGGAGGGTTGAAGAGTTAAAGGATTTTAGGCCTATCAGCTTGGTTGGCGGTTTGTGCAAGTTGTTAGCCAAAGTTCTAGCTAATAGATTCAAGAAGGTGGTGGGCTCTTTGGTCTCGGATTTTCAGCATGCTTTTGTGGGGGGTATATAGATCTTAGATGCAATTTTGATAGCTAATGAGGCCATAGATTCTGGACTTAAAGCTAACTTGAGAGGCTTGCTATGCAAATTGGATATAGAAAAGGCGTATGATCATGTAAATTGGAACTATGTTATAGCGGTGATGGATAAAATGGGTTTCAGCTCCAAGTGGTTAGGTTGGATTAGATGGTGTATTTCTACGGTCCGTTTCTCTGTTTTGGTCAATGACTCTCCTTTTGGTTTCTTCGGCAGCTCTAGAAGGTTGAGACAAAGAGATCCTTTGTCTTCTTATTTATTTATTTTGGTGATGGAGATCCTTTCCTATTTGATTTCAAGGGCAAATGATGGTGGTTTTATTGAGAGTTTTCGAGTTAAAGAGAGGAATAATGCGGGTGTTGAGGTATCCCATTTGTTCTTTTGCAGATGATATTCTCATTTTTTGTGATGCAAGCAAGGAAAACTTGGAGTACTTGAGTTGGGTTTTTATGTGGTTCGAGGCATGCTTGAGTCTTAAGATTAATTTGGAGAAAAGTGAATTGATTCCCATTGGGGAGGTTCCAAATTTGGAGGAGTTTGCTGAGGTTTTAGGTTGTAAGGTGGGTTCTCTTCCATCCACTTACTTAGGCCTCCCCTTGGGTGCTCCTTACAAGTCTAGTAGGGCATGGGAAGGTGTGGAGGAACGGTTCCCAAAAAAGCTTGCTTTGTGGAAGAGACAATATTTGTCAAAAGGTGGAAGGTAAACGTTGATTAAGAGTTACTTTATTTAGTTTGCCCATTTACTTTATGTCCCTATTTGTTATCCCAAAAGAGTGGCGACCAGATTGGAAAAAATGCATAGAGATTTCCTGTGGGAAGGAGGAGAGTTGGAGAAAAAACCTCATTTGGTTAATTGGTCGATTGTGTGTTTAGAGAAGCAAAATGGGGGTTTGGGTTTTAGAAGCCTTTCTCTCTTCAATAAGGCACTTTTGGGTAAATGGTCTTGGACGTTTGTGAAAGAAAGGAACCCTCTTTGGAAGCAGGTAATCGTTGGTAAGTATGGGATTCAGGAGGCGGAGTGGTGCACAAAGGAGGTGAGAGGGAGGTATGGTGTAGGAGTATGGAAGACAATTAGAAATGGTTGGGAGGTCTTCAAAGATAAAACAAGGCTTCAGGTTGGTTTAGGGAATCAAGCAAAATTCTGGAAAGATAGATGGTGTGGTGATTTGTTATTGACGGATGAGTTCCCGGGTCTTTATGCTATAGCTTCCTTCAAGGATGCTTGGGTGGTAGATATTTGGGATGGGGGTAGTTGGGGACCGAGGTTTATTAGACAATTCAATGATTGAGAGTTAGAAGGGGTAGATTTCTTATTCGGGAGGTTGCATAATTACTTCATCGTTTCGGGTGCTTTTGATGCTAGGTTTGGTTGGAGACTAAGGATGGTGATTTTTCAATTCGGTCCTTTTACTCCTCTCTAGCAAGTAGGAGGGTGGAGCATTTTGTGCACAGTACAGTGTAGAACTCTTAGACCCCCTGTTACAACTAGTTTTTTTGCTTAGGAGGGAACTTGGGCTAAGATTTTGACACAGGATCTACTCATAAGGAGGGGATGGAGGATGCCAAACAGGTGCTACATGTGCAATGCTGAAGAGGAAATAGGAGATCATTTACTTTTTCATTGTCTGAAAGCAAGTACATTGTGGCAGCTGGTTTGTGCTCTTTTTCATATTTAGTGAGTGATGCATTCTTCTACGAGGGGGGTGCTTCCAAGTTGGAATGGTGTCCTAGTTGGCAAAAAAGGGAAAAAGGCTTGGAAAGTTGCTCCTCTATGCATTTTTTGGTCCATTCGAAGGGAGCGAAATAGGAGAGCTTTTGAGGATAAGGAATGCTTAGATCAAACTTTTAAAAGTTTTTTTTTTTTGTATTTATTTTGGGATTGGGTTTACATGGGGGATAGCATTACTTCTTTGATAGATTTTGTGAATTGGTTAGGTTTCCCCGTAGGGTGCGGTTGTGTTATCACCCTTATTGGTTTTTTGTATATGCATACATTGTGTATACCTTTTCATTAATACAATACTCGTTTTAGTTATAAAAAAAAAATCATCCATGATGGCTACTTTTTTAGAGGGTATAAACTGTGCATTCTTTGTATTTCTATTCAAGATTTCTTGATTTAGGAGTTGTATAGCAAAGGTCTAGCTGGTCACTTTGGTAGAGGATAAATTTTATTGTCTTCCTTGAAAAGAGATATTTGTAAAATTGTGTTGCAATGTTGAACTTGTCGGCTAGCTAAGGTAAAGAAGAGAAACATTAGGTTGTACACATCTTTAACCATACAACACACACTTTGGAGGGACCTTAGTATGAATTATATCCTTAGGTTGTTAAAAACACCTCTAGGACATGATTTTATTTTTGCTGTGGTTGATAAGTTTTTTAACACATTTTATCTGTTATAGCAAAATAACTGATGCCTTCACATTTGGCCAAATTATTCGACAAGTAAATAGTTGGGCTTCATTGGTTACCGACTAGCATAATGTTTGATAGAGATATCAAATTTGTTAGTTATTTTTGGAAGACCTTTAGAGAAATTTTGGCACCAATCTGAATTCTCCTTAGCTTTTCATCCTTAAATTGATGATCAAATTGATGTTGTTAACCATGTCTAGGAGACTTGCTTAAGAGTTTTTGTTGGAGAGAAATAAGGTCATTGGGATATGATATTGCCAACAACAAAGTTTGCCTATAACAATTATGTTAATTATTCTACAAGAAAATCACAATTTGAGATTTGTGACCATTCTTCTCATGATGGTCAAATAGAGGTTGTTAATTGTAGTCTAAGGGATGTGGTTAGGAGTCTTGTTAGAGAGAAATGAGGTCATTGGGATTCAATATGGCCAAAAGCTGAGTTTGCCTATAATCGTTCTACAAAAAAATTGCCATATGAGATTGTTTATGGTCATTTGGTTAACCTATTGATCTCATGCTTTTATAGTCCAAATCAAGACCTTCTAAATTTGACGAATTTTTCCTTGAACTCATTCATGATCTTCATGCTAATATATGATATAAAATTGTATTAAATAATGAAAGTTATGAACTTTATGTTGATGTGCATCATAGAAATCAAGAATTTAATGAAGAGGATTATTTCATGGTCTCTATTTGTCTTAAGAGATACTCCAAACATTCCTTCAAGAAGTTGTTTCCTCAAGAAAATGGATCTTTTTGTATCATTCACGAACTTAGGCCCATTGAATATTTACTTGCCTTACCAAATGACATGGACATTAGTCTAATTTTCAATGTGAAGAATATATTTCTTTCTCGAGGTGCTTGTAAGGCCCTTAATCAAATATTGTCTTTATTCGTCCCACTATAACTTTAAAAATTCCCGTTATTTGCTCCATGTGTGGGACCAATAATGTCTTTATTGGTCCCACACATGGAGCAAATAGAGGACGTGCTAGATGATGAAGTTAATGAATCTTCTTATGTTATTTATCACCATTATCTTGCCAAATGGTAGGGTAGACTAGTCTCTAATGTGACTTGGATTATAGATGAAGAGTTTTGAAGACTTAATTTCAATCTTCTCAAGTAGTACTTGTTATCGGGAAGGAAGAAAAAATAGTATGCATTGTAATTAAACCTTCATGACTCCAAAGAATAACATACAACCCTAATTTATACTGGGACACTTCAATAGAATCCTCAAAATCTAGGAAACCAGAATTTAAACTAAAACAAAAAAAGGATAACTACCAAATAGATAGCTATCTTTATTTTCAAACTTAGATAAGACTTCTAATTTGATAAGCATAACATTTAAACAACAAAGATTAATTCAAATAACTTATCTAAAACTAAATGAATTCAAATGATATTTGACCCTAACTTCCAATGGTCCCCCTCAAGTTGGGTTGTACAGGTTTCAATGCCTAACTTGGTAATTTGCTGTTCGAACGGTCTTCTTGTGAGAGCTTTTGTAAGCAAATCAACAACTTGCTCACTTGTGGGCACATAGATCATGCAGACGGTCCCATCTTCAATATTTTCTTTCATAAAATGACAATCAACCTCCACATGTTTAGTTTGGTTGTGATGAACTGGATTGTGAGATATGTTTATGGTAGCTTTATTATCATAGTACATCTTTATTGGCATAATTCTTGTTACACCTAACTCTTCTAGTAAACGTTTCAACCACAAGAGTTCACATATGCCATGAGCAATGGCCCAAAGTTCCGCCTTAGCACTACTTCTTGCGACTATAGTTTGTTTTTTGCTCCTCCAAGTTACTAAGTTCCCCCAAACAAATTTACAATAGCCGGAAGTAGACCTCCTATCTTCCACAGAACCTGCCTAGTCTGCATTTGTATAACCTTTTATGGTCCGAGTTTGACCCTTCTTAAAAAATAACCCTTTTCTCGGAGACCCTTTAAGGTATTTTAAGATTCTGTATACAACTTCCAAATGCTCGAATGGAGCATGCATGTACTGACTTATCATGCTTACGGAAAAAGTAATATCAGGTCTTGTATGGGAAAGATTGATTAATTTTCCCACCAATCATTGATATCTTCTAGTATCAATGGGAGTACTTTTTTCTGATTCCCTAATTTTTTTCAATGGATCCATTGGAGTATCGATTGGCTTGCAACCAAGCATCCCAGTCTCTTTTAATAAGTCTAAGATGTACTTTCTTTGAGAGACTGAAATGTCACTCCTGTTTCTTGCTACTTCCATTCCTAAGAAATACCTCAAAGATCCAAGATCTTTAACTTCAAACTCAATAGCTAGCCTATTTTTCAATTCTACCATTTCAGCATAATAATTTCCTGTCAGTATAATATCATCCACATATACAATTAAACTAGTAATTTTACCATCTTTTTGGTGGAAAAACAAGGTGTGATAAGCTTGAGCTTGCTTATATCCTTGTTGTAAAATGGCCTTCGTGATTCAAATCATGCTTGAGGCGACTGTTTTAGTTTGTAAAGAGATTTTTTTAGTTTATAGACTTTTCCTTCTTTCCGCTCCTTATCAAAACCAGGTGGTAAGTCCATGTAGACTTCTTCTTCCAAGTCTCCATTGGGAAATGCATTCTTTATGTCTAGTTGTTGAAGCTGCCAATCTAGATTTGCTGCTATGGATAGTAGAACTCTTACGATATTGAGTTTGGCAACCGGGGCGAATGTTTTTTGGTATTCAATTCCGTAAGTTAGTGTGAATCCCTTAGCTACCAATCTCGCCTTGTACCTGTCTATGGATCCATCTGATTTGTATTTTATAGCAAACACCCATTTGCATCCAATTGCTGTTTTCCCTTCTGGATTGTTAACAATATCCCATGTATGGTTCTTCTCAAGAGCAACCATTTCTTCTAAGACTCCTTTCTTCCATTCTAACTTGTTCAAGGCCTCATAAATATTCTTTGGAGTCTCTGTTTTTGCAAGTCTTGATATAAAAGCTTGAAATGAAGGTGAGAGATGATTGTAACAAACATAATTGGAGATAGGATACTGTGTACAGGACCTAGTCCCTTTTCTTACCGCAATTGGAAGATTAAGATGATTTACCTCAGGAAGAACTCTAGGATCCGACTCTTGACAGGGCTGAAAAACCATGGTGGACCCTACTTCTCTTGGTCGGATCTGCCGGGAATAAACACGAAGCTCCTGTTGATGCTGTTGAGCTCCCCCTGGCCTAATATTACAGTATGTTGTGGGCACTACTACAGGCTCAGTTGCTGTTGTGGACTGAAGCTAAGAAGGTTCGGCTGCTGCTGTGGGCTGAAGCTGAGAAGGTTCGGTTGCTACTGTGGACTGAAATTGAGAAGGTTCAGATGCTGCTGGTTGGTTTGGAGCTATTGTTGATAGGTTTTTGAGTGAGATTGTTGTTGCTGGTTGGTTTGGAGAAATTGTTGGCAGGTTTTTGAGTGAGATTGGCTGAGTGATTGAGGTGTTTAAAGGTGGCTGTTCCAAGGTATTGGTCTGGGCAGTAGGAGTTTTGTTTGACTCTGGTTTGGGTTTAGAAACTGGAAAAGGTGTTGGTGTTATGATTTGAAACAAGTCCCAAAAATTCTCATTTCTCCCATTCTTCCCCTGAAGTGAAATTTTGGGAAAGTAAGGTTGATTTTTGAAGAAGGTGACATCCAGAGTGACATAATATTTTCTTTTTTCGGGAGAATAGCAACAGCATCCCTTTTGTGTGGTTAAACATCCTACAAACACACATGACATAGCTTTTTGGTCAAGCTTGTTTTGATTGGTGTCTTGAATATGCACAATGGACTTACAACCAAAAACATTTAAGGGAAGGGAGCCTATGGTTCGGATTTGTGGGTATAAGTGGGTGAACATATCTAATGATGTTTTGAAACTCAAAACACGGGTTGGCATGCAATTAATAAGGTAGCAAGCAGTAAGGATCGAGTCCCCCCACAAATATTTTGGTACATTAGTAGTAAACATGAGAGATCAGGTCACTTCTAATAAATGTCTATTTTTCCTCTCAACAATTTCATTTTGTTGAGGGGTACCTATACACGAGCTTTGGTGAATGATTCCTTGTTCCAACAAATATGCCCCAAGTAAAGTGTTAAAGTATTCAGTACCATTATCAGTACGTAAGATTTTTATTCTTGTATTATACTGATTTTGGACCATGAGATGAGAATTTTTGAAGGTTTGTTCAGCCTCACTTTTTTCTTTTAGAAGATAAACCCATGTTATTCTTGTATGATCATCAATAAATGTGATGAACCATTTTTCTCCTGTTAAGCTTTGTATTCGTGAAGGACCCCATATGTCACTATGGATCATGGTGAATGGTGTGGAAGGAAGTTTTAGATGGATATGAAGAACATTGGTGCTTGGCAAGTTGACAAATTTCACATTGAAAAACATCGTTATATCTGAAAGGAGAAGGAAACAAATGTTTCAAGTACTGAAAATTAGGGTGGCCTAACTTGAAATGCCACAACATTATTTCATTTTTTCTAAACAAAGAAGAAGATACACAACTTGCAGTAGATGCTTGTTTATTCTCAAAGTTGTCATCCTCTTCCCCGAAGTCACTTCCTGAAATTCACAATGAGATGGTAGGAATTGGACTGAACAATCAAGATCTTTGGTGAGTTTGCTAATGGATAGTAGGTTGCAGGCCAATTTAGGAACATGTAAAACATGATAAAGGGTTATATGAGGGTTTAGAACAATTGTACCAGTCCTTGCATGTGTTGCAAGGGAACCATCTACAATTTTCACCTTAATATGCCTTGAATCAGGATTATGAGCAGAGAAGGAACCTGCATACCCCGTCATATGATCTAAAGCTCCAGAATCTATGATCCAAGGGTCCAGTTTTTCAGTGGTATTGCTTAAAGCAGTCCAAAAAGTACCTTTTTGGGCCAAGAAAGATGTGTTAAGTCCTAATGGAGGCGAGACAGTAGCAACTGATGGCGTTAACAACTTGTAAAGCTGTTCAAGTTGGTCTTTATTTAGTGAGACATTTAACAAATTCTCACCAGTCTTGTTTCCAGGTTCTTATGCAGTCTGGAATCCTCTCGGGTTCTGAGAAGTACTCCTGTTTCCTTTGTTGTCCTTCCAATTTTGTGGCTTCCCGTACAACTTCCAGCAATTTTCACGATTATGGTTAGATCTTTGGCAATGTTCACACCAGAGATTACCACTTCTTCGTGTATTATGAGTATCTCCATGGGCATCTCCAAGAGCTCCATCAACTCCACAAGCAGCTAGGGCAGAATTATCACTAGATGGGACTGAAACAGTGGTCTTTGTTGGACCAAGCATCCCTCTTTTACGTGTCTCTTCTAGTCATACTGCAGCAAACACTTCTTCAATTTCAGGTAGAGGTTTGATGGCTAGAATTCAACTATGAACAGCATCAAGGTCTTGGTTGAGTCCAGCCAAAAAATTGTTAATATGCTCCTTGTTAATTCTTTCCTTAAACCTTTCGCAATCTTCTGTACACGTCCATTGAAAGTCATCTGCTAGGTCTAGTTCTTGCCACAGCTTTGAAAGAGAGGTAAAATAGGTGCTCATGTCTGTATCTCCTTGGTTTAAGTTTTGTGCCATATTTATTAACTCAAAAAAGTGGGCAGAATTCTCTAAGTCTTAATAAGAGATTCAACGAGTCCCAAATTTTTTTTGCGGTTGGATCACGTTGATAGTTGTTTTTGATATCATCATTCATGGAGTCCACAAGCCATGACATGACAATATTGTTGTTTGCAAACCAGGTTGTGTATGAAGGTTCTGTCTTTATTGGTTCTAAGATCGTGCCATCGAGGTAGCCCTGTTTTCCCTGTCCTTGGATCGCCATCAGAATCACTCGACCATTGGAGAAAATTCTTCCCATTCAGTTTCTTTGTTGTAATCTGTAATGGGGTATTTTCTGGAGTGACTACAATGGGAGCAATTGTAGAGGGCATCTGAGAGGTATCCGTAGATTCCTCCGTGACACTGCCTCTGTTTGCTCCAGCCATGGCTGTTTTAACCATTGTTTTTCCTTAACTAAGAATCAGCTCTGATACCATGTTATCGGGAAGGAAGAAAAACTAGTATGCACCGTAATTAAATCTTCATTACTCCAAAGAATAACATATAACCCTAATTTATACCAGGACACTTAAATAGAATCCTCAAAATCTAGGAAACCAGAATTTAAACTAAAAAAAATAGGATAACTACCAAATAGATAGCTATCTTTATTTTCAAACTTAGATAAGACGCCTAATCTGATAAGCATAAAATTTAAACAACAAAGATTAATTCAAATAACTTATCTAAAACTAAAGGAATTCAAATGATATTTGACTCTAACTTCCAACAGTACCATACCAGTAATTTATTGGAGGCTAAGTCCTTTTTTGTTGGGGAGAATTGATAGGATCAAGATTATTCATTTCAAGTTTATTCTTGATGTGGACATAGAGGATGGGAAGGATTCCTATTTGCCTCAAATTTTAGAATTCCTATTGCTTTAAAATTGGGATTTCTATTCTTGTTAAAGTTGACCTTGTAATTTAGTTTTAATGCTTTTCATTTAGTTTAGTACTTCAACTAGGATTAAAATTGTATTTCCTTTAGGATTGGTATCTTCTTACTTATAAATATGGCTGATTATAACAATGTAGATCATTATCAATTTCTTTTAAGTATTCAGAATATTTTTCTTCTCTCTTTCTCTCTATCCTTATTCTCTTGTAATTTCTCATCTAAATTCTTCTTCTCTTCTCATCTAATTGCTTTCTTAGCCCAATTTCTCTTCTATATATAAAAAAAGTGCTTTCATTGTCCTATATCACAAAGTCAAAGTCAGTGAGTGATCTCTAAGGTCAAGGGATAAGTAGCACACCGTAGACATTCTATCTATCATGCTATCTCTATATCTATCTATGCATATTTATATTTTATGGTTATAATGTTATATTAGAATGTTTGTGATTATGTGCTCTTTAATTTAATGCTTATTGCTTGCTCTTTTTGTCATAGGTTGGTTCTGAAAGGTTTGACAAAGAATATGCTTACAGCATACGCCATAACTACGGAAAAGAAGGAAAGAGAACAGTAAGACATCACCTTAACACCATTAAAGAGCATTTAGATGTAGTATTGATTTCATACAGGAGATCAAGAATCGGTTATTTCACTGCATGTCATAAGTTGTGGGCCATTAAGAGGTTTGGGCCCTTTCTTTTCCAATTTTATACGACTAAAAAGACCAAAATTAGAATAATTGCTTACTACTTTGCTCAAATCCATATTTTATTAACCATGCTCGTTTATTTAAAAATTTGGAACTTGGAAGCAAGTCTTTATGCTCTCAAAATTGCTCTAAAAGGTTTCATATTCCACTATGAAAGAAAAGATTGAAATATTTCACCAAAGAATGTCATTCTGCACTTATAGATCTACAATTCAACTCTTGGCTCAAAGTATTGTAATTATCCATAACAATGCTACTACAATTATATTAAGTATGAATTCCAGTGCGGGAGCTTTACAATTAAAAGGAAGATAAAAAAGAACTTACCATCATTCATGTATTCTTATATAACAAAGATTTGCTTGTATAGACGTATTTCTGCATGAAGAGAGAGATAATAGGAATAATAACCAAGCACATAACCATAGTATAATGTTTAAAGTCTTCCCCTTCTATGATCATCTGAAGTTTTTTAGTTATTTACATGCTCTGAAGAAAACTGGGTCCCATGTAGTAATGGTGTTCTATTGTATTGATGTTGATTTGAGTTATGTGCCTACTTTGGATTCCATATTGATTTCTATAACAGGAGTAATGCCTATAGAACTTTCTTCCCTTTATTGAAAGCTCATGGTTGGCATATTGTGGAATATTGAGGTCTACATTCACCTTATGGTTCAAAATTGTAGTTAAAATTTTAAACAGGATAGGTTTAGTGGGAACCCTATAAACCCTTTAAAGTCTTTAATGCATACACTTTTTTATTTTTTGATTACTTTTTAACTTTGTGAAAAAATAAGGGAAATAAATAGGCTCTTGCTCTGATTAGCAAGGACTTCTCCTAAAACTAGAGATATAGATAACTCTAAAGAATAATCCAAAACAACAAAATAAAAGAGTCCTAATCCAAGCCGACCTTATTTATTTTGAATGCCTAACGGATAAAGTACTAACTAATAGATAAGATAAAAACTCATAATTATCTAACTAACAGATAAGATAAAAAAAACTCATAATTATCTACACTCCCCCTCAAGCTGGGCAAAAAATATTCAACATGCCTAGCTTGCTAACCATATACTCGAAGTTGCTTCTAGACATACCTTTTGTTAAAACATCCGCAACTTGCTCTTTTGTAGGCATGTAAGAAATGTCTAAGACTCTACTCTCAATCTTTTTCTTAATAAAATGTCGATCAACTTCAACATGTTTGGTTCTATCGTGGTGAACCGAATTTCATGAAATTTCTTAAGTTGCCTTGTTGTCACTAAAAAACTGCATTTGCTGGTGTACTCCTATTTTCAGCTCTTTCAACATTCGTTTAATCTAGAAACCTTCACAAATTTTGTGAGCAATTGCACGAAACTCGGCTTCAGCACTACTTCTAGCCACCACACTTTGCTTTTTACGTCCCACGTTACTAAATTTCCCCAAACATAGGAACAGTACCCAATAGTTGAACGTCGATCACTTTCTGACCTTGCCTAATCAGCATCTATGTAAATTTTGACTCATTTCTTCATTTTTTCTAAAAAACAGCCTCTTACCGGGAGTAGTTTTGAGATATCTCAGGATCTCGTACACCTCCTCCATATGATCTTTAGTAGGAAAATGCATATGTTGACTAACACGACTGACTGCAAAGGCAATGTCTAGGCGAGTATGAGACAAATAAATTAGCTTACCAACTAGGTGTTGGTACCTCCCCTTGTCGATTGACATTTTCTCATCTAAATTTCCTTCCCTCTAGTTAACTTCCATAGGTGTATCAATCGGTTTGCAGCCTAGCATCCTGGTTTC
Organism: Vitis vinifera; assembly: GCF_030704535.1. Taxonomy (NCBI): domain Eukaryota; kingdom Viridiplantae; phylum Streptophyta; class Magnoliopsida; order Vitales; family Vitaceae; genus Vitis; species Vitis vinifera. The sequence goes on along the minus strand of NC_081809.1, from coordinate 12,821,937 downwards.
TTCAAGAAGATCTATTGTGTATTTTCGTTGACACACAACAATTCCCTGTGTGGTTCTCGCCACTTCCATTCCTAAGAAATACCTCAAGAGGTCAAGGTCTTTAACTTCAAACTCAATTGCCAAAACTCTCTTCAACTTCTCCATTCCGTCTATGTTATCCCCTGTAAGTATAATATCATCTACATACACGATTAGTATAACAATTTTTCCATCAACCAAATGTTTGTAGAACATAGTGTGATCAACATATCCTTGACTATATCCGTGTCATCTTAGCACTTGGGAGAACCTTCCGAACCAAGCCCTTGGGTACTGCTTTAGACCATAAAGAGATTTGTTTAACTTACACACCTTTTTGTTACCTTGGTCATCAAAGAATCCGGGTGGAAGTTCCATATAAACTTCCTCAACAAGCTCTCTGTTCAAGAAGGCATTCTTGATATCAAGTTGATACAATGGCCAATCAGAGTTAGCTGCCAAAGAAAGAAGGATCCTTGTTGAATTTAGTTTTGCTACCGGAGCAAACGTTTCAGAATAATCAATTCCGAAAGTTTGGGTGAATCCCTTCGCTACAAGCCTGGCCTTGTATCTTTCAACCATCCGGGTTATATTTCACTGTAAATACCCATTTGCAGCCCACTGGATGTTTACCACCTGGTAAATCAACAATTTTCCATGTATTATTTTTCTGCAAGGCTTTCATTTCCTCCATAACAGCTTCCCTCCATTTTGGGTTTTTCAAGGCTTCATGTATATTCCTAGGCATTGTTTCTTCAGAGGAAATATGGGTAACAAATGCTTGAAATGAGGTTGACAGCCTGTGGTGTGAGACAAAGTTTGAGATTGGATGTTGGGTACACGATCTTACTCCCTTTCGAAGCGCTACTGGCTTGTTTAAGTTGTCACCTGTTTCCTCACAAGTTTCACCTTGAACATCAAGTGGACTGTTGCTGTCAGATTCTAGTTCTATCTCTGGTTCAGACTTTTGGCAAGTTCACTTTGAACATCAAGTGGACTGTTGTTGTCAGATTTTGGTTCAATCTCCAGTTCAGACTTTTGGTCAACTCATGATGTGTTGAGCTCTATTTGTTGAGAAGGCTGTCACCGAGAATAGACACGGAGCTGTTGTTTTGGTGGTTCTGCAGGTGGTGAATTAGTATCTTCCCCTGTAACAGAATTTTCGAGCATTGATGGCACTCTAGATTCAGTTATAATGGGTGATTCAGATAGTAATGGTGGCAGTTGCTCAGTTGGTGGGCTATTTGGCAATTGAGGTGATGATATTTCCTGAAAGCAATCTTCACTCATATCCTCCCCTTGAAGAGTGGTGATGGGAAAGTACGGTTTTTTTTTTCAAAAAATTGGAGATCCATAGTGATAAAAAGCTTACCCAAAATGGGATCAAAGCATTTGTACCCATGTTTAGTGGATGACTAACCCAGGAAAACACATTTAATGGCACGAGGCTCAAGCTTAGACCTACTGGGAGTTGTGTAGTGAACAAATGAGGTACAACCAAAGATTTTTAAGGGTAAGTTCTGATGAAGCCAAGAGTTAGGGTAGGATTGAAGCAGTGTGTCTAAGGGTGTTTTCATGTTGAGTACCCTAGAGGGCATTTGGTTGATTAAGAAGGCTGCAGTTAAGATAGCTTTGCCCTAAAAACGTTTTGGCATGTGGGTAGTAAACATGAGGGATCGAGCTACTTCTAAGAGGTGGCGGTTTTTTCTTTTGGCAATGCCATTTCATTGGGAGGTGCCTACACATGAGCTTTGGTGTATGATTCCATGGTCTTTTAGGTAAGGTCCAAGGATGGAATTAAAATACTCTGTTCCATTATCTGTTCTGAGGATCTGAATGTCGGTTTGAAATTGATTTTGGATCATAGAATGAAACTCTTTAAAAGTTTGGGTTGTTTATGATTTTTCTTTTAATAGGTAGATCTAGCAAATTCGTGTGTGATCATCTATAAAAGATATGACCGCTTAGTATTGGTTAAGTTTGGAACTCGTGAGGGACCCCAAATGTCGCTATGTATCAAGGAAAAAGGTCGTGAGGCTTTATACGATCATGGTGGGTAGGTATTTTTATGGCTTTTTGCAATTTGGCATATTTCACATTGAAAATCAGAAACATTTTTATTACCAAATAGGGCTGGAAAAAAAGATTTTAAGTACAAGAAATTGGGGTGGCCTAACCTAAAGTGCCATGACATTATTTCATCATTACTAGAAAAAGAACCTAACTCACTACTTGCAGCATTAGCTTGTCCATTCTCCATGGCTGAATCCTCATAATAATAGAGTCCGTCACATTCCCAATCTTTCCCAATCGTTCTCCCTGAAGATAGATCTTGAAACTCACAACAAGAAGGGAAGAACTTAGCAGTGCAATTCAAGTCCTTGGTTAGCTTTCTTACTGACAACAAATTGCATGATAAATTTAGTACATAAAACACAGAATTCAGTTCTAATGAATCTGAAAAAGAAACAGTGCCCTTTCCTGCCACTGAGGATAGTGTACCATCTGCTATCTTAATTTTCTGACCATCATTACATGGTATATAGGATGAAAACACTTTAGTGGTTCCTGTCATATGATTTGATGCTCCAGAATCAACAATCCACACCATTCCTTTTGTACGTGCAGCATTAAGAGCAGTAAGAAAGGTACCTTTCTGAGCTACTGAACATGATCCTATATTAGAATCCCCATTCATTCTGGTTAATGAGGATTGATTGAGAAGTTTGTACAACTGCTCAATTTGTTCCTTGTTAAGACGGATGGTAGCACTTTCGGATCCTTCTGATTTGTTGAAGTTAATATTCGGATCACTAGTTGAGGTTTGGGCTTGGAATCCTCTACCTTCTGGTTGTCTCCTTGGTGTCCAGTTTGCTGGCTTTCTGTGAATTTTCCAGCAAGTGTCACAAGTATGCCTGGTACGGTTGCAATGGTCGCACCACAGGCATTTTCATTGCTCTCCATTGCTTTTGTCCGCTGGTACACTGCGTGAGACAAGGGCAGAGCCATCAACCAGCCCTTGATTGTTGTTTTTATCTCCAAGCATGACTCGTTTTCGATCCTCCTCTCTTCTTACCTCAGCAAAGGCATCGTTGATTGATGGAAATGGCGATCTGCTTAGTATCCGTCCACGGACTTCATCAAGTTCCCTATTAAGGCCTGCAAGGAACTCAAAGACACCCTCCTTCTCGATCATCCGCTTCTGTTTCAGGCAGCAATCTTCACATCCCAAATCAGATTCATAAAATAAATCTAATTCCTGCCAAATATTTTGTAATTCAGTGTTATATTGAGTAACACTCATCGTTCCCTGCTTCATTTCTTTTATTCTTGTTTTTAAATCAAAAAACTGTGCTGCATTGTCCATATCCGAGTATTTTTTTTCTTGTCGAGTCCCAGATTGCCTTTGTGGATGAGAGAAACATGAAAATCTGACCAATCTTTGGTTCCATTGAATTTATCAGCCATGCCATTACAATTGAGTTATCTGCTACCCATGACGAATAAGTCAGATCTGTTTTGTTTGGTGCACTCGTTTCTCCGGTGAGGAAGCCCAACTTTCCTCTGCCACAAATCACCAATTTGACGGACTGGGACCATTGAAGATAATTTTTCCCATTTAATTTGTGTGTGGTAATCTACAGGGAGGCGTTATCGTTGACCTGGAACGTTGCTGTTGTTTGCATTTTCGCCTGAATCTGGCTGTCTCTTCATGCATCAGTTCTGCCACTGCTACCTGTCATTGCCGTCTTTACCATTGCCGGGATTCATAAGATTTTCTGCTCTGATACCATAAAGTCTTTAATGCATAGACCTTTTTTTTTTTTATTTATTCTTTTTTAACTTTGTGAAAAAACAAGGGAAATAAATAGGCTCTTGCTCTAACTGATTAGCAAGGACTTCTCCTAAAAACTAGGGATATAGATAACTCTAAAGAATAATCCAAAACAACAAAATAAAAGAGTTCTAATTCAAGCCGACCTTATTTATTTTGAATGCCAAACGGATAAAGTACTAACTAAAACTAACAGAAAAGATAAAAAAAAACTCATAATTATCTACACTTCTCACTAGCCTGAAGTTGATGCAGGTATATGGTTCTTTTCATCCCTAGCATACCTGATCTAAAATAAACCACACCTACTCCATTGGGGTAGAGGACAGGGCTGGCTAAGACAGGATAGTGGACCAAGAAAGAGTGGGTGCAGGCTATTGAAGATTGAAAGAACGATCCGATATTAGAAATGAATCTCGGTCAATGAAAAGCAGTCATGAATTTCATTCTGTATTATGCAAATTATGATTTTTGAAAACCCCTCCCATTGATTGAGCCAGCAGTAAGCAAGGTAGTAGTTCTTTAGGCAACCTACCAAAACTATATGGTTTTAAATGTTCTTGGCACAAAGTTGATGTAGATTTGCCTAGTTCTAATTGTGCTTCTGTTGTAAAGGTTTGACAAAACTAACTCATCTAACCTGTTATGACCTCTATAATAAATGATAAATGTGTCATTTAAACTTAAATAAAGTTGTAACATACTTAAAGGGTTTCTTTTCAATGAAGAAACCTCAAAAATACTTAGCTTTCCTCATCATTATTCTATGGCATACATGTCATGAGTGGATCATATTAGGTGTATTTGTTTAAGCTTGTTTTTTATCAAGTGGTTACATTTTTGTTCAGAATTTTGACCTGTTTGTTAACAGCACAATATGGTTTGTGCCTTAGCTTTGAATGCTCTCTCTTTCTCTGGATAAAGACATGAAAAAGCATGATTTGTTGCTACCACTGCTTGCTTTCTCCATAAATAGAAATAAAGTTGCTAAAAGGTTACTGAGGAAAGAACATTTTATTGAACTTTTGATCAGACTGCTCGTTGTTTTTTAGTGTTATTCTATTTCTTTCCTTCCAAATAGTCTAAAAAATGTACAGAGGAGTAGCTCTCCATACTTTTTTCTGTTTCCTTCCTACAAAGGAGTCATGCCAACTTAAAAGAGTTTCTTTGATCGTGGATGGGTGCAGACGACTACTAAGCACCTCTACTATTCCAAGAGAGAATTCTCAACTTCATTGTCAATGATAACCAGTTCTTGTCATGTCCTCCCCTCTTCTCCCATGTAATCAGAACCAACCTCACAGAAAAGAGGAAAGGAAACCATGCCACTTAGAGGTTTCAAAATTTTAAAAAGGGAAAAAATTGGGAATTAGAAGTTTTCGTCATCTGTGCACAAGGAATGATCCACCGATGACGAGGCTTGCCAACAAGATTACAGCCAATAATTGAAAAAACATCCTTCAAACCTCTTTGCAGTGAAGCTAGCACATCGGATTTGTGAGCCCCCTTAGCTGCCTGACTTTGAAGACACCCCCTTTGATGAAAACACAACTTAGGGAAGCTCCTATTCTCTTGACCCCCCAAAGAGATCTCCTTTGAGCCCTATGGATCTAAAGATCCCTTTAATAATGCTAAGGCCTGGCCCAATCTGTTCCCAAACCAAACAAGCATGAGTCCTCATCTGATTTAGGGCGGTCGAAAACACTTGAGCCGAGGATCTTTCCTAACTCCTATCTACACTTGAAATGGCTTAGATGAGGTAAGAATTGTATGATGCTATAATCCATATTGCAATTTTGACAACAATGATTGAAACATATATGCAATTTTATGTCTTTTATTGATGTTATTTGTACACATATTGATGTTTTGCTCACCTTTTTACTTAAAAGTGCTTAAAAATAAGATATGACTTCCTATATGTGCATGTAAACCAACAACATTCAAAACATTTTTGTTTTTTCCTTTGCAGGATTACACACCTTATTCTTGTCAAAAAATTATTTCATCAACTCCTGGTGTAGGCGATCATCACGGTTGCCCTTATCGACATTTTAGGTAAGATTTATAAATCATACCTTTCTATTTAACTCTTTGACATTATTATGGGAAACTTCACAAACTTGCTTGAGACAAGGTTTTATTATATTGTTTGTTTCAATTTTTGTTTTCGTTTTTGTTTTTTATTTTTTTAAAACTTGCCTTCTCTAACATATAATTCATCTTAATCCAACAAATCCTTATCACTTAATGGTCTCAAATACTCAAATTTGTTTCATCAATCAGCTCAATGTAGAGCTAATTTTTTACTCTGTTACAATTGTTCAGGTGCTAGCCATTCAACCCCAGCTATTAGTATATGGAAACTTGGCCAAAAAGAGCCCAAATATTGGCTATGGGATACATAATATAGTACACGAAAATTAATAACTATGAATATAAACAAATATATCTAATCTTCTACATAACACTTTAAGAAAACCAACACAAGTGTCAACAAAAAGTATTATTATTTTAAAATTGAAAGTGAAACAATGCAATGAGATAAAAAGAAAAAAGCTGTAACAAACTTTCTAACTACCAAATGTAACTTCATGAAGTTGGGGTCCATAGCTGACCACATAATCCATGTATTCATGATGACAAACTTGAAAACTAGAATGAGGCTAGGGAATGAATAAGAACTTGAATAAACTCCTTAAGCATCACTAAAGAGGTATATGGTATACCTAATCAGTGACCACATATGGCAGGTATCAACTATCATATTGTATAGCAATAATATTTTGCAATATATGTTTTGGTTTACAGTTGTAATTTATAATAACTATGGAAAAAGAAAAAAAGAAAAAAGAAGAAGAGGAAGAAGAAGAAACTCCCACTACGACATTACACTTCAACCACAAATACAAAAATGAGGGTGTAATTTCAAATATAATAATTGTAATTCATGTGCAATAAAAAATGTCTAACCACATGAGAAAAGAACAAAAAAAAGTCACATAACACAACTAGAAGGGTGAAGTCATAACTTGTTCCTAATCAAGGTCATGTGCATCATATTCCTTTCACAAGATTCCTATCTTTGACCCAACCTAGTATATATTACTTTTATTATCTTTTAATTTTTAAGGGCTTGATAATGAATACAGACAGGCAGTGCATATATATGTCTATGATCATAGTTTATTTTTGGTGTATTTAGTTGGGAACTTGTAGGAACTTGTAGGAACTTGGAATTTTTAGCATAATAATTTTTACTGGGGGCCTTTTAGAACTTTGACTTCAAAGTTATGGTTAAAAACATTTGAAAGTTCATTTTGTGATGAAAAATTTATGCAAGTGTTATATTAACTTCTAAATTAAGTCCATAAAAAATTCCATAGGTCAATGTTTACATATATATGATACTGATGAATGCCCATATTTACCTTTATTAACCCTACTAAATTATGTGAAATTGATCTTATCTTGCTCTATAGTTTTTACCTTACATTATTTATGTGGTTTCATATATTTATATATATTTTTTTCTATTTATTTACTCATGATACATGATACTGTTTACGAGTAGATAGCTTTGAGAATGCCTACTTCATATGGTTACTAAAATTCCAAAAATAGAAAGAATCCTAATGGGATGAGTTGTCAAGATCTATTCAATAATAGGAAGAAAGAAAAAAATCTTGCTAACTTAAATTATTGAGGGTCAAGTTTAGTAGAAATTGGTTATTTAAGTCTTATTTAGAATTTTATAAAGTTTTCTTTGTAAAAATTTGGTTATTTAAGTCTTATTTTGAAATTTATAAAATTTCCTTTTAAAAATTTCATTATATATATATATATATATATATATATATATATATAGATAGATATATATTTTGATAAGTAAAGAAAAATCTCATATGAAAAGAGACGCCAAAAAAGCGACTCAAGGTATACAATACATATACACCCACCGCCACAAAGGCCAAAAAAGAAGAAAAACACCCAGCTGGCCTTGCAAACAACCTTAGAGCCCAACCAATCAATAAAATTAACTATAGTTAAAGGACAATCAACTATAAGCAACTTAGCCTCTGACCAAATAGAAAGAACTAAAGAGTATTTGAGTCTCTGGATTGACAAAACATCATCCTTGAAGGCTAATCTATTTCTCGCCTTCCAAACCGTCCAAAAAATGTAGAGAGGAGCAGTTCTCCACACCTTCTTGCACTTTTTGCCCACAAAAAAACCATGCTAGCTAAGGAGAGTCTCTCTAACTAAAGAAGGCAGCACCCATGACACCCCAAACAAAGTAAAGAGTAAATCCCATAAGACCCTTGTTTTTTAACAATGTAGAAGAAGATGGTCTATGGTCTCCTCTTTCTCAAGACACATAAAACATCTATTCGCCAAGGCCCATCCTCTTTTCTGAACAAGATCCAAGGTTAAGGCTTTGCCCTGCGTAGCCTCCCACGCAAAGAAACTAATCTTGGGTTGCACCCACACATGCCAAATGCAGCTAGAAGGAAACAAAGGACAACCCGCTTCTAGAGCAAGGTAGAGAGACTTGACCGAGAACTTTCCACTCTTTGTTTCAGTCCAAAACACCATATCCTCCACATCTCCAAGCACTCTCTTCCCATGAAGCCGTTCCAAGAATCTTTTTGTCTCCTCCACCTCCCAATCATTGAAGGCTCTTGAAAAACAGGGATTCCAACCCCCCCCCCCCCCCTCCCCCCCCAACCCCCCTCAGCTAAGGGGTCCCAAATATCCGCCACCCACGCTTCCTTATCAACAGACAAAGCAAACAAGGAAGGAAATGACACACATAAAGGAGAATCCCCGCACCATCTATCCCTCCAAAATCTCACCCTCCGCCCATTACCTACAAGGAATAAAATCCTAGCGCCCACCAACTCCTAGTCCATCCTTATTTCTTTCCACAACCTCACACCATGCGCCTCTCTCACTTCCTGAGAGCACCAACCCCCTCTATCTTCCCCATACTTCCCTCTAATCACTTGATTCCACAAGGTCGCTCTCAAAATGTCAATTCCATTTACAAAGAAGAGCCTTATTGAGAATGGATAGACATTTGACCCCCAAACCCCCTGTTTTCTTACTTAAGCACACCAACTCCCATCTTTACTAGATGAGGCTTTTGCTTTAAATTACCACCACCCCAAAGGAAATCCCTTTGAATTTGTTCTAGTCTCCATCTAATTGAGCTTGGCAAGCGCAACAAGGACATAAAATATATGGGTAAATTCGACAAAGTGCTTCGGATTAGAGTCGCCCTCCCTCCCTTGGATAAGTATTGTCTCTTCCACATGGCCAACCTTCTACGGAAACGCTCTTTCACTCCATCCCATACTGTCACTGACTTAAACGGAGCACCCAAGGGAAGGCCCAAATAAGTGAACGAGAGACTACCCACTCTACAACCAAAGTTCAAAGCAAGATCATCAATATTCTCTACCCTCCCTACTGGAATGAGTTCATTCTTTTCCAAGTTTATTCTCAACCCCGACACGGCCTCAAACCATATAAGTAACCAACTAAGGTAGGTCAAATGGTCTTGAGAAGCTTGGCAGAACACCAAGGTATCATCAGTAAACAATAAATGGGAAATCTGAACCCCTTCTTCACTCCTACCCTTCACCCTACAACTTGACATAAAACCTCCATCCACAACCCTTTTAAAAAAAGAGCTAAAAACCTCCATGACAATCACAAATAAATAAGGCAAACATGGATCGCCTTGCCTCAATCCCCTTGAGCTTTGAAAGAAACCCGTAGAGGTGCCATTAACCAACACAGAGAAGCTTGCAATGGATATGCACCACTTGATCCACCTAATCCATTTCTCCTTAAAACTCATTTTCTGCATAACTGTGAGAAGAAAAGACCAGTCCACATTGTCATATGCCTTCTCTATGTCAAGTTTGCACAAAATACCATTCTCATTATTCTTCAAGACCGAATCAATGGCTTCATTGGCTATCAACACTGCATCTAGGATTTGTTTACCCTCCACAAAAGCCCCTTGAGCCTTAGAGACCACCTTTTTTAGCCTATTGGCTAAAACCTTGGCCAGCCACTTGTATAGACTTCCCAACAAACTTATAGGCCTAAAATCCCTTAAATCTTCAGTCCCCGCTTTTTTTGGGATTAAGACCAAAAAAGTTGTATTTAGACTTTTAACAAATTTACCGTGTTCATAGAATTCCCTGAAGAAACTCATCACATCATCCTTCACAAAGTCCGAAGCAAACTACTACCAGAAAGCCATAGAGAAGCCATTAGGCCCTGGAGCTTTATCCCCACTACATCCTAGCAGCGCACCAAACACCTCCTCTTCTGTGAACGACACTTCCAAAGCAAAAGCATCCATATTCTCCAAAGTCTCACACTGCAGCCCGAATAAAGGAGGACGTCAGTCCCCTGGGTTGGACAATAAAGACCTAAAAGCATTGACTATCCCTTCCTTGATTCCATTCTCCTCCGAAAGCCAAACACCATTAATCCTAATTCTGTCCACATTGTTCCTTCTTCTATAAGCATTGACTATCTTGTGAAAGAAGCCCGTATTTTTGTCATCCTCTTTCAGCCACACTTCCCTAGATTTTTGCCTCCAAGTAATCTCTTCTAGTAAAACCCATTTTTTATATTCTTCCCTCGCTTCTTTTCTAGCTTCCAACTCTTCCAAAGATAGTCTACTAGTCTTCTCCTTAGCATCCCAAAACTCCACCTGATCCAAAGTCAAATCCTTCCTGTATTCAACCTTGCCAAAAATATCTTTGTTCCACTCCTTCAATTTAGACTTCAAGACCTTTAGTTTTTCCACCAAAATAAAACTTGAAGAGCCACTAAAGTTGTCCCCCTCCCACCAAGACTTCAAAAGATCCTTAAAACCCTCCACTTTTAGCCACATATTCTCAAATCTAAAAAGGGAGGGGCCTCTTCTCAGACCTTCTCCGTCTAAAAGAATCGGGAAATGGTCAGACACAAGTCTCGGGAGGACACATTGCCTCGAACCACTAAAATGGCAATCCCACTTCTCATTAACCAAGAATCAATCTAGCCTTGAAAATGATTGATTGTTTACCCCTCCACTCCAGGTAAAAGGACCCCCAAGCAACGGCAAGTCCTTTAACTCTAAGTCTTCTATTACTTCTAAGAACCTTCTCATGTCTGAATTCAAACTCCCTCCCCTGTCGCACTCTTCAGGGCTTAAGATGGTATTAAAATCCCTAACAACACACCAAGGTCCATTCCAAAGACCCTTTATAGCCCCCAACTCACCTCAGAAACACTCCCTATCTCTCCTTAGGGTCAGGCCATAAACCCCTGTAAAAGTTTAAATGAAACCATCCTCACAATTCTTAAAATGGCAAAAAATTGAGAACACTCCCTTTTCTAAGTCGACCAATTCCAACACCCTATTATCCCAGAACACCACTATACCACCAACAACACCTCTTGAAACCACAGCTCCCCATTCTAGAAATCTCCCCACTCCTAGACTACGAACAAGACCCCTTGACATTTCCTGGATCATGGTTTCCTATAAGCAAACCAAATCCACCCTATTCTTCTTTATCAAGGCTTTGATCACCTTCCTCTTATCACAGTCAAATGAATCTTCATCTAGACCTGCAAAAACTCCCCCCTCTCTTCTCCTCCCAGATAGTTCACAGTCCATTCTAGCTTTCTTAACTCCCTTTCAAACTTTGACGACTCCAATTTTTTCCTTTTCCTAACATCCAACTTCCCCTTCTGAAGTTTCCTCTCTTTCATTCTTTTCAACAAAAACAAAATCTCCCCTTCGAACCCCTCCGTTGGCATTCCTAAGCAGCGGCTAAACTTAGCCAAGCAACTGGAATGCCAGCACGGTTCACCCACTTCGTCCCTCTCCTCCACAACCTCTTGAATAGCCCTTTTCAAAACATCCTCTATCACCTCCTCGACAACCCCATTAGCCCTTCTCGACAAACCAAAAACCTCCGCCTCCTTCCCATCCGCCAAAATCACCCTTAAAGGGCCCAAATCTGCTCCCCCAACTGCTTCTGAACAACAACCCCGTTCGGATCCCCCATCAATGATGATGATTACCCCATCCTGCCCAGGAGAAGTAGAAGAAGAAGAGAAATCTCGCTTCCCCGAAGAGAACAGAGAGCAAGGATGATAACCTGTGTACCTGGAAGCCTCCTCCATCAAAGCTTCGCCGGTAATCTCTATAAGATTTGGCGCCGGTGGAGATGACCCCATCTGGAAGCCAAAAACATCCCCACCAAAAACATCCACGTTGATAATTTGGATTGCAAAAGTTTTGTTTGAGGCAATCCTCATAGAGACTTTTTGATCCTAATGAGGACTTCACCTTGAACACAAGCATTACTATAGTATGTAGGAACCAAAGAATGTTTTACTACAATGTATTATGCTTTACTTTTGTTCCATCTCCATCCCTGTTGCCAAGAGCTGAGCCCTTCCATTTTATGATATGAATCGTGTGTTTTTGGTAATGATAAAGAATGTCTTTTTTGTATCCAATGCTTCTTGAGCTTTGTCCCCATTCAGCTTCCCATGCTGCTATATTGTTCCAACCACATACTCTCATGAACTTGCTTTCCATGATTTCAAAGCTTCAAAATGGACCTTTAAATTTTTAACTTTTGACTATGAACCAGTTGTGGTTGTATGAACATTATATATTCCCATCTGCACCCTCTATTACATTAAGCACTTCTACATGATTCTGTTATGGTTTCCCTCAAATCCACCCTTATCCTTAGAGTTTTCTCAAGTGGTAAGATAAGATGAAGACATTGGAGTTCTGACACTGATGAGAGAAGAAAAAGATCCAACACTGTAAATCATAACAGAAGAACCAAAAAATTGAATGAAAAATTACTGGATACATAGTGTTCATATTTTTAAATTGCTTATGAAATTTAATATTTTGGAAATTTCTTAGAAAATGGTTTTCTATTGGACAAAATACAGGAGAAATGAAGGAACATAGTGTTTGGTGTTCAGTGTGGAGGGTGTGTTCCTATCCTAAAGCTCCATCTGGTGGATTTTTTTTAATAGGAAAAAAATCATTTTATTAAAGAGGCAGCAAGAAAAGAGGAGGCAAAACCCAAGGATACAAGAAGTATACAAATGGCACCAATAGATGGAAAAGAAAAGAAAAAGAACAAAAGATATCACTTCACTGACAGGATCCCAAACAATCAATAAGATCAAACAAGCACAATGAACTATCTCCAAGTTATTAGACCTAAGTAAAAAGAGTGTAAATAAAACAGTCTTTAAGCCATCGTGCTCTTACCAAGTAGTTCAGAATAAACATGAAAAATGCAGTTCTTAAACTTTTATATGCTTCTGCCTAACAAAACTCCAATGCCAGCCTATAAAATATCCTTGGCTCATTAGATAAGCACTCGAGATATCGAAAAGGGATATCACAATGGATAAGAATATAATTAATTTCTGTTTCTTCACTCTTAGACAAACAACACCAGTTTGCTAAAATCCATCCTCTTAAGCTGATCCAGAGTTTGAAAACCTTTTCTCAAGAAGCCTACTCAGCAAAAAACTCACTTTCATAGCCCAAACTACCTTGGCAGGACAAGAACATCCTCCTCAGTCTCGATCCTCGGTATGAGCCACAGCAATGTATTCTCGTCATTGCTAAATGCTACCAACTCTTGTGGATAGGAATAGCTCCACAGTCCATTTTCGAATAATGCAACTGCCTCAAAAAAGGCATGATTCCGATGCCCCCCTGCCATGGGAATTATCCCAAACATCAGCTACGCAAGTTTTATTAGAAACTGCAATGGAGAACAAGGAGGAATGAGACATTCAGCAAAGAATCATCACACTACACATCATGTCAGAATTTAACTTTTTCTGCCATCACCCATAGATAAGTTAGTTCTTGCCTGAAACTCATCCTAACCTCTCCTTACAATTGGTACTCATGTAGATTATACTCCCAATTTTAGACTAAAATTCATTATTTTCTATCAATGTAATCTTCTGTCATAAATGGTTATAGTGACTTGAATAAATCAAGATTTTATTTTATTTTATGCTTTTTATTTTCATTTTGTACCATTTAAACATGAATGAGTCTGGAGAATTCCAAATGGTTTCTATTTGGATGTTGCTAAACAATTAACTATTGTAGTAAGATCGTGGTACAATGTTTGTCATGCTCTTATTTTGGAAGGTTCGATTTTTATTATTTAGATATGGTATCATTGTAGTATAATTACCAACTGTTTGTTTTACAAGTCAAAGTTCTGTACTACTGCAACTTCTCAAGTTCAACTAGAATCCCATCTTTGTACATGCTTCATTTTGTGTTAACACAGGTACCTTGTGCTAACACAGTAGTTCCATGTAGCATGGTTTTCTTTCAGTTAAGCCATCAAAAATCATCATTTCATTTCGCAAGCTTGAACCACATATGGCTACATGTTTTTTGGACTTCTGCTAACGACTTCTAACCCTGTCTACCGGAAATATATTGGTATTTACTGGCATAATCATCTGCCCAATTGCAGATGACCAACTTACTGTTGAGGATTTATTTTGTATTGAACCCAATTTTTGGAGCTATTTCAAAATTGTCCAAGTACTCTTATCATGTGAATATCCTTTCTGATTGTTACTTGTGTTCATCTTAGGATTCTCATTTTAGTCACAATGATTATGTACAGGTTTCTGGGACTTGCTGCACAACATGATAATGCTTTATTCCTCTAATGATGCAAAATGAACATTTTATATTCACAGAAATAACAAACTAATTCTGGAGTTTAAATTGAATAAAGCGTTGACTGATTTGTCATTTTTGTGACAGTGAGGAGAATTTAAGAGCTGCTCTTGGCAAGATGGGTGTGGGCAATCGTGCAATGGAGGATGTAATGGACAAAGTCCGAAATCGACATTATCAGGTTATAGAATTTACTACTAACCTTAGATACACATCGAGATGGTTTTGTTATTTACAACATGGTAACATCTGTGCAGTTGGCATGCACCTTAACGTTTGAAGCTGTTCATGGCTCCTCCTGTGATGCTGGAATTAATCATCCAAACCAATACTTCAGTGATAGCCAAAAGATCCTGCATCCAAAAGTAGATCCTGCTAGATGAATTTGCAATCCGGTCCAGTAATAGCTCTGACAAAGAAAACTGTTTGGTAAAATATGATATGCTGCCCCTCGTAGCTCGATTATACCCAGTGGGATATACCTGAAATGTTGTCTTGTTCCTGCTTTATGTTATGTCATTTCTTTGAATGCAGATGCTAAACTGCAGGAGGAGATGATAGCCAAATCTCAGCCATGAAAAGATGCATAATCGCAGCAACAACAAAATTGTATATCAATCAATCCCATTACATGTTACTGTCTTCGGTGGTGCTATATTATCAACCATAGTCACAGGAGTACACTTAATAACTGAGAATACTTAAATAATTTTAGATTAATAATTTATATTTAGATTTATTAAATAATTTTGTAAATAAGTGTTTTTCAATACTTGGAAACACTTATTTCTCTCAAAATCACTCATAAGTTTTTTATTTATTCGATAATTTAAATTAAGTTATTAAATTAGGTTTGTTTGAATGCATTTTTTGTTTTTAAAGTTTGAAACTTTTATATAAAAGTAGAACATGAGGTATTTGGTAATCCTTAATACTTATTATTTGATGAATTAAGTTAATTTTAAGTTAAATTATATTTAAGTTGGTAATTTAAAATTTATTATTTAATTTTTAGGGAGAATTATGTTTTGGGGTAGATGGACCCCCAAATTAACAAAAGGTAACTCTTTAAATTGAGCCTAAGACCCAATGAAAGTATGAAAATTGAGTTGAAGGATATCATCCTTCAGTATTTTTAAAAATGCCATTTGTTGATTTTGAGAAAAAAAATTAATATTTTTGAAAAATACTTTTATTTAATTTAATATTTTAAAAAAATACTTTTATGTAATTTAATATTTTTAAAAATAAATTTATTTAATTTAAAATTTTTAAAAAAATAATTTAATATTTTTTTTAAATACTTTAATTCAATTTAATATTTTTGAAAAAAAATTATTTAATTTAATATTTTTGAAAACTATTTTTATTTAATTTAGTATTTTTGAAAAAAAAAATTATTGAAAAAAAATTATTTAACTTAATTTTATAAAATATTTTATATGTGTTCTTAAAGGGTATATTTGTCCGTTACTATTTCATATCCTTCAACTCAATTTGAGGAGTTATATGAACCTTTTGTTAATTTAGGGGGTCATCTACCCCCAAAAGATAATTCTTCCTAATTTTTATTTTAAATATTAATATTGTTTTGATAAAATTAATTTAAAATTTATTTTAAATCATCAAATTAATATATTTAATTTCATAAATTATAATTATAATAAAGGAGGTGAAGTAATTATAGAAATTTTGGAATTACAAAGAGATTATGGAAGTAATTAAGATAAATAAGGGTAAAAAGATAAAATAAAAATAAATAAGTTATTTGTATTTATTTATTATTTAAGGTTATTTTTTATTTTAAGTTATATCATTAAATCATTTTATTAAATATAATTTATTTAAGGACTTGAATTAAGTTATTAAATTGATTTATCAAATATCCACTTTATAAAAAAAATATCTCTTATATCATTTAAAAATTTTAAAATTATTATATTTTCATTATAAGTCTTTAAAAATTCTCTTATATTAAATAAAATTTATTATTATTTTAAAAAAATAAATAATGAAAAATATATCTTAACGGATGCTTAATTAACCAATCAGGCAATCACCCTCTTAGTTAACACTAATCAAAGCAAAATTGGTTGGCATAATGCATAGGAGCTTAGTTGTGTCTATGACAGAAGACGCTTGGAATTGATTACCCATAGACCAAAGGGAATCCTCAAACATTTGGGAATTCTTTGGATGAAGAAACGTTAATTTCTTTTTACATAATTGGCATACATACATTCTGATGACCACACAAGTTTATATTAAATATAAAAATATCTTTAGATTATGTTTGGTTCTTAGAAAATTTGAGGGAAAATGTAAAAAAAAAAAAAAAAAAAAAAAAGAAAAGTAAAAAGAAAGAAAAAGTGAAGGAAAATAAAAAATAGAATTAAAGATAATAAATTATTTTTATTTGTTACTTTAAATTTATTTAATTCATCTATATAAAGATTAAATAATTTTAAAATACATAAATTTTTAATTAATTTTAATTATATTTAATTTTTTTTGAAATATTTTATAAGACAATCAAATATGAAAAAATCATTTTTTTTATATTTTTTTTCTTTTCTTTATACTTTTCGACAATCAAATAAGGAAATGATTTTCATTTGTGATATCAAATAGGCCTCCGGCTCACTTTTTGTAGCGTAATTGTTGAAGGACATCAACATTATGTTAAGGTTTGAGAGATTTCCACCACAATATTTTGACTCCATTAAATATTAGATTTTTAAATTAAATAAAGCTTTTATGGACTCAAAAGTCAAAACATGGTCCAAGGTACAAAATGGGGATGATTTATCCTTTTTAATCAAATAACACCTTTTAAAACTAAAATTTTATTAAAATATTAATGAAAATGTGAAAAACTTTTTTTTTCCTTTGATTCCAAATTTTGAATGCCGGGAAAGTTTCAGTTTTGGCGCCAAAAGTGAGGGGCATGACGTCATCGGTAGCGAACTTGATAATTCTAAACCTGAAGAAGGGAAGTGTGAAGCAGAGAAATGAAGTCGAAGAATCCTTCGATTAGGGAATGGGACCAGCGCTCTTTGTCCTCGACATTTCTTCAAAGGTCTTCTAGTAGGTAAATGTCCCAATTGCTGTTTTTTTTTTTTTTTCTTTTCTTTTCTTCCATTGATGCTTCTGCTTATCAACCTCTTCTTTTCAGTTCCAAGGATTCTGATCAAGGTATGCCTGTTAAATCTCCTACCAAGGACTCGCACGTTTCGCTTTCTGACTTCCTGGACCGACGGTTGCACACAACTTCCGTGCTCCCGAAAACCGTTCAGGTATGGCATGTTGGGTTTACCCTCTGTTTGTTTGTTAGAATTTGAATAGAAAAACAAAAATTGTGTTTCTGGAGGAAAAACTCTGATGGCTTTTGGGAATTTTGTTCCCTTTTTCTTATGTCTTTTTCTGCAGCCAAACGTTGTTTTATTAGTTCTTTCTAGGGTTTTAGGAGGGGTTTTACTTCTCTCCTAATTGTTGTCAATTAAATCTTTCCTGGATACATAACATTGTTAGCAGGGGAAGCAGAAACCATTCTCGTCGCCATTAGGCTGCAGCAATGAATGTGGGTCTATTCATGGACACATTGGGGTCAAGAAAAGGGGAGAAGATAAAGCAAATTATGCTATTGATATACAGGTTTTTAAACAGCTCAAGCATTCTAGAAAAGAAAAAGAAGATTTTATGGGTTCATTTGGCGTTGATGATATTGGAAGTTTTCACACAAATACTGTGCCAGAATCGAGAAAGAGGAAAGACCCATCTGTAGGTTTGTCAATCCTTTCTCAATTTTTGCGTGCTGTTCTTTCACTTAAATTTTGCTTCCAGTTGTTATTTCTCGCTATATTATTGGTCTCTTTGTTTAATTTATGTGCCACATCGTTGCAACCCATTCATTTTTTTGTTAATCTATCTTTTAAAGAAGTATTTGTTGCGCTGTTGAGCTCTACAAGAGTAGACTTTTGGGCACTCCTATAATTTTCAGGTGATGGTTGTCAATACAATGCAGAATATTGCATTCTCTCATGGTTCTCAACATGAATTTTGACAAAAGGCCAGATTGGATTGTTCCCCAAAATACTTCATTTTTTTAGTAAAGTTTTACTAAAGATTGATTCTTAAAGTGTTTTCTATTTGTGCTATGAAGTGTGAAAAAGAATAAAACCCATAGTGATATATGATTTATGAAGCATATTAGAAATCATAGTGAACAAATGATTCACAGAGGATATGCCTTAGAAAACTAAATGGAAAATTGAGTGCAAGTTCTTTGTTCTTGATTTGCAGTAGCTAGAAAGGAGTAAATTGGTAATTCAATTTTTATTAAATTTTAAGGTTTCAAACTTAATTTTCTTATACCTTAATTATAAATCAACTAAATCAATTTGGTGGTAATAAAAAAACAATAAATATAAAGAAAATCAACAATCACAAATTGAGGCATTGGTATAAATGGAAACCACATACGGATTCCCCCTTGAAACCTCTATAGATGTAAAACCAATGGGCTATTGGATTGTGGATTAAATTCAATAATTGTGAAAGAGGAGTATATGATTTACCTAATTTAGGTGCTACCAACTCTTAAGAAACTTATAGTGACCAACACTTGTACTTCACTTCCTTGCTATAACCCTCCTTTGTGCTTCTTAGTAGATCACCTGAACTTCATACTAAGGCTATGTAGATTGAAGCAATAACTCTTGCATTTTTGAAGTGCCTTCTTGTAAGCGTTTTGAAAATGTCAATCTTAAGGCAGAGTGATTAGTGATAGTAGATCATTTTTTTCCAAGGCTCTTTTCATCACTTTTACAATATTAATCATAGGTATTTATAGGAAGAACTAGGTTTTAGGTGGAGTTGTAGTACAACAACAACTTGTCACTTGAAGCATAGTTAAACAAGAAAGTACTTATGAATCATAGTTTGTAAGGAGAAACAATAAGAAAAAAACAATCCAAAATTTTGTCTCTTTTTTTAAATAAAAATGACAAAGGTAAGTGTGTTGTTAATAGGGAAAATAGAAATCAAAGTATGCAAAATATCTAAGCAAACATAGACAAAATGATCAATCACATACAAGATATTACTCAAATGATCCGAATAGAGTAATCAACCATCTAAGTATCTCAAGATATCCACCAAAGTATCCTTTAGACTAAACAAAATGTCCTTATTATCTAAAATTATATTCCAAAATTCTCTTCATCACTAATACTCCCCGATTATAACAAAGGAAAAAATGCTTACACATAATAAATTAAGAAAACTCTCCCATTTTCTAGAAATAATAAGATTCTCTCCCTTTAGAATATGAATTAACAAAGATATTCAATATGGTCAAGCTAGCATAGAGGCTAGATGATAATTAACATGTACAAGAAAGGATGCAGAATGATCATTAAATCGAATTCATATGAAGAGGGGGTTTTTTGGCTTATCTCTATTTATGGTTCCAATAATTTGAATCTTAGGAATGATTTTTGGATGGATCTGTAAGGCCTTTTTTGCCTAACTTTTTCGAAATGGTTTTTATACGTGTGTGTTCATGTGTCAGAGGTAGGGGGAAGGGGATTTAATGTCATAAGTAGAATACATTGAGCATGGGGGATTTTAATTAGTTCACAAGAGAAAGTGAATTAGTCGACCCTCTTCTTAGAAATGTGTCTTTCACATGGTTAAACATGCAAAAATCCCTAGTTTACATGAGGTTGGGTAGATTTCAGTATTCAAATAAGTGGAAGGAAAGGTTCCCTTAAAGCCTCTAAGAAGTACTTCTTAGATTGACCTCCAATTATTCTAGATACCAATCTATTCAAGCGTGTCCAACTCTATTTAGGTTTGAAGACATATGGTTGCTACATCCAGATTTCAAGGAAAGATTCAATTTATGATGGAATGCTAAGTGGAAGGTTGGAAAGGTCACAAATTCATGAAGAAGTTATAGTTTTTCATATCAAAGTTGAAAGAATGGAATAAGGTGTCTTTTAGAGATTTAGAGAAGAAAAAAAAAGGTATTCTTATTGACATTGTAGGCATTGATACTAGTAAGCAGGTAGGGAATTGGACTTTTGGGATTTCAAGAATGAGCGCCTTAAAGAAGGGGGAATTGAAGGAGATATTGTTAAAGGAAGAGGTGCATTAGAGGTAAAAAATATTTCCATAGTTTGGCTAATGGTAGTCGAAATAGGAAATTCGTAAAGTCCTTGTTATTTGAAGAGAGGGTAATTCTAAATAACATTGAACACATCTTGGAGGAGATAATGGTTTTAAAGAAGGGGTAATTCTAGATAACATTGAACACATCTTGGAGGGGATAGTGCTTTTCTTTTGGAAAGTTATACTCTAAGCCCCATGACAATCTTGGAGGTTAGAAGGATTGGATTAGTCTCCCATTTCAACAAAGAAGGTTGCATGGTTGGGTTGCCTCTTTTCAAAAGAGGAGGTTTACATTATTGTGTTTCAATTAGCTAAGGAAAAGGCACTTGAGCTTGATTGATTTGCCATCACAATGTTTTAAGAGTGTTGAGATGTATTCAAGGAGGATCTTTTAAGAGTTCTACAATAATGGGGTAATAAAACAAAGCACTGATTCCACCTTTATTGCCCTTATGCCCAAAAAGAGTTGAACCAATAAAATCTCAAATTTTAGACCTATTAGCTTGGTCATTAGTCTTTACAAGATCATAGCAAAAGTCTTACTAGAGCATATCTATAAAGCTCTCCAATGATACCATCTACATTTTCTAAGGAATTTTTTGTTCAAAGGAGGTAGTTTTTGGACACAATTTTGATTAGCAATGAATTGGTGGATGAGAGAACGAGATCAAGAGAAGTAGTAGTCTTCAACATTGATTTAAAAAAGGCTTATGACCATGTGGATTGAAGGTTTTTAAACCATGTGCTAGAGAGAATGGTTCAGTTCAAGATGGAGGTCTTTATCCTTAGCAAGTTTTGTGGTCTTGGTGAATGGTAATGCTAAAAGATGGGTTAAGCCAACTAAAAGTTTAAGACAAGGAGATTTGCTTTCCTCTTTCCTTGTCACCATTGCAGTTGATGTTTTAAGTTAAATATTGTTGAGATTGGAGGAAAGTGGTTTATTAGAGGGTTTTTAGTAGGCAAGAATAGGATTAACATTTTTTTTCTCAAGGGCTTCTACAAAAAATTTGTAAAAACTCAAGCTAATTTTACTTGTTTTGAGGCACTTATCAGGGCTTAAGATCAATTTGGGTAAGATCAGTCCTTGGTATCAATACAAGTTAAGATCTAATCTCTGGGTTGGCTTCTATACTTGAATGTTAAGTCTCAAATTGACCTTTATCTTACCTAGGCCTTCTATTAAGGGGGAACTTGAAGGTAAACATCTTTTGGGGCCCAGTGACGGATGGAGTTTCAAGGAGATTGGATGGGTGGAAAAAAAATTTGTCATTAGAAGGTAGAATTACTCTAATTCTCTAATTTCCTAGCTATTTCTTTTCTTTTTTCAAAATTCCAACATTAATAACATCAAAGATTAAGAAATTGTAATAGATTTTCTTTGATCAAGGGTCGATGAGGGTAAAAAGAATCATCTTATTAGTTGAGAAATAGTTTGTAGGCTTAAGGAGTTTAGAGGTTTGGGGTTTAGAAAGATATCTTTGAAGAATCACACTCTTTTAAGGAAATGGCTTTTGAGGTTTCTTAGCAAAATTTTGCCCTTCACATTAGGTTATTTTGAGCAATAATGGGATGCACCTAACGGATGGGATACTAATATTCTTATTAGATGGTCAAATCGATGCCCTTAGAAGGCAATTGCACAGGTTTTCCATTTTTTTTATCTATTCACATTCAATTTGTGGTAGGTGGCAAGGTGAGAATTTGTTTTTGGGAAGATTTATGGTGGGGGAATTAACCTTTGTGCTTACAATTTCCAAGCCTTTATAGAGTTGTTATCATTAAAAATCTTTTCATTTTAGCTATCTTTGGCAATGCCTCTTCTTTTCCTTGGGACCTTAATTTCCATCGTAACCTTAATGATTTGGAGATTGAGGATCTTGAAAGACTCATATTATCTCTCCCTTATGTGGATTTGTCTCCATTCGTCATGGATGCGAGAGTTTGGTCATTGTCCTCTTCAAGCTCATTCTCAACAAAATCTTTCTACTTGGACTTGTCTAATACATTTGATCCAATTCCTTTCTATCTAGTTGGATTTTTTAGAAAATCTAAAGTCCAACTAAGGTTAAAGTCTTTGCTTGGCTTGTGGCACACAAGGAGGTAAATAGCAATGGCATGCTACAGCTGAAAAGAGGTAAATAGCAATGGCGTGCTACAGTTGAAAGGAGGTAAATAACTTGAAACTTACTTACCTGTGCCCTCATTTAAAAGTCTTCAACATGATTTTAAGGTTGGTATGTCTTATTGTATTTAGGTAGTTTTGGATTATTGTATTTTTGAAGCAAAATTACCAACATAATTTTAAGGTTGGTATGTCTCATTATATTAACTATGAGTATTCATGTAGTAGACCCCTAATTATTTGGGTTAAGCCTTTGTTGAGTTGAGTTGTATTGACTTGTACAAACGAAGCAATAACTGAAAAATTCTAACAAGGTCTTTTGAATGGATTTCATTGGGTTGTTTGGAAAAGAGGAAGTTGATAAAATCATATTACAAACTAGCTGCCTATATTTTGGTATCTTTAGCAACTTCATTGAATAAAGTGAGAAATTCCTCTTATGAATGTTTATTCAAGGAATTCAAGATGTCTTCATGGCCTGTCTATATTGCATGATGCAAGGGATATGTATATCTTACATTTGGTTATTACAAACTTGAATGCATTAAAACTAGGGATGCCAAATCTTATGAAGTGATTGATTCCTTATTTCATTTATACTGTTGAATCCTAATTAAATCTCTCTATTTTGAAACACCTACTGAGTTCTAGTCTCATTACAAAATTTGAAGTGCTCTGTTCTTTCATCTTCTATGTACATTCCCTTTGATCTTGTACTCTTCTTCATTTTTTATTTTCATTTGTTTCCCAAATTACTGGATGATAAGTTGGTAAACTGTTCAATGTTTATGATGTGTTTGAGCTTTGAATGCAAAATTTAGAACATGAAGAATCATGTACCTAATTATGTACTATTAAAAGGCAGCCCAAAAAAATAGAGAAGCTATTCGGTTTTGAACTCTATATTTCTAGGGACTAATTTTGCATGGATTAGAAGGTGGCATTTCTAGGAAGCATTTGGTAGTTCTTGGAGGTGATCCAAAGCCCAAGCAAACAGGAAGGCTGGAGAATTTTATTCGTAACAAGAAACCAAGACCTCTATTTAATCACTGTAAGTATGCCATCTCACATGTAGGTAGCAGTTAAAAGCTATTCTTCCATCAACTCTGGTTTCTAAGTTCTTTATCTCTCCATTTTCTTCATCTTAAAGCAATATAAAGAGGAAATTGAGATTCTTGGTTGTGCTCACAGATGCAAATGGAAGTGGCTGGTGGGACTGCAACATGGAAGGTGTTGATGGCGATGAAGTAGGCTGCAATCAAGCATGGGAAGGAGTGGGCTCTACTACACTGGGAGGTCTGGAGTGGCATTGATTTGTGTTATCTTTGCAATTTAGAGGGTTAGCTTTTTGCTTTTCCTTTCTTATGTTCTCATGGTGGTCTAAGTTAAGCCTGTGAATTATGTGAAAGGAAAAAAAAAAAAAAAAAACCAAACCTAAAAGTAACCAGGTATATGGTTGATGACAATTATGTTTTGGTGGAAGTTAAAGAATGTAACCGTGCAAGAGTTGGAATCCACTTGCCATCCATCTTATTGCTATACATAAACTGAACTTTTTGTCATAATGTTTCTTTTGGTTTAATTTTCAATAATGTATAGGTCTGTTTAATATAATCATGAACACCGGTTTACTTTTTGTTTTTTTTTTTGGAATAAAGAAATGCTTGATGTTCAGAGTGAAATGATACTAAATTGCAAAGTACAGAGGCAGAAACACAGTCAAGAGAAAGCTTCTAGCCATGCAAATAGATAATTATGCAATTGTCAAGGTTTTATACAGGGCAAATTCAGTCTTATGTTGCCTTATGTATCTCATAATTTTGTGGGGTTGGCTGGTTGTTGTCTTCTAACAAGAGATTTTCACCAGAACAAAGTACAAAATTCCATATGCTCTAATGTCAGCTCAGAGTTTATTCCTCATGCCATGATGGGGATTCTTTGGGCATGTTTATATCTAACCTTGCAGATGACTAATTTCTATTGAGTATTGACTGTTAGAGGGAAAATGTTTAATTCTTCAAATTCCCATTTTGATATATTCAGAAGGCATGCACCATGTGAACATTTGCAAACTCAGGAAATTCATGCTGCATGTACTTGTAGGGAAGTTGTGCAGATAATGTAGCATCATTTGTGATAGAATTGGGTTTTTTGCTTGGTCTATTTCAGATACTCTTTCCTGGTTGGAACAAGTTAAAATACTCTAGGTGAAAACAAGCTTCTTGGCTATCTGACTGCAATGAAATAGAGCCTTGTCTTTACCTCCAAAATGGTGTTTTTCAGCTATGTTGTAATAGGAGTTTTAACTTCTTTTGAAATTGAGTGAAGTTACTACAATAGAAGATGCGAAGTTTCATAATAATGTTGAATTCTTATTTCTAGAAGGGATTTTACTTTTTTTAATTATTATATATGGTATTCTAAAGCCTATTTTGAACATCTTTTCCACAAAAGGGTTTCAGCCTCAACTTTCTAGAAAGAGTTCTAGGTTTAGAATCTCTTTGGCTATATTTGGTTGCAGGAAAATTTGAGGAACGTGCAATGGGAAAGAAAATGAGGAAAATAGAAGAAAAGATGAAGTAAAAGAAAAAGAAAAAAAATTTAAATTTAATAAATTATTTTTATATATTATTTCAAAATCGTTTCACTTATTTTAATTTTTCAATATAAAAATATATAAATTTCTAATTAATTTTAATTACATTTGATTTTCTTTGATATTTTTCATTTTGCAATTAGACATAAGAAAATATTGTTTTTTAGTCAATACTATGGACAGTAAACCCAGTCAAAACTATAAGGTTCACATATTATGACTCTCCTTTTGATTTAGTTTTTTAATCGGTAAGTGTTCTAGTCGTTAATTTGTCCCACATCGCCAAGTTATTGGGCTGTTATGAAGTTTATATGTGGATTGGATACCCTCTCCTATTGAGCTAGCTTTTGGGATGAGTTCTATCCAAGTCCATTTATCTAACTATTATGGTGTTAGAAGGTGAATTATTGGGCTGTTATAATGTTTATATGTGGATTGGACAATATGGGAACGCTCGAAGAGGTCAAACCTAAGGATATTGGTGATTGAGTGGTGGAAAAAATAGAGGAAGAAGAATCCAAGATGGATTCCTGGTTGTTTATTTTCTTTGCTTTTTATATTTTTTAATTATCGTTCTTTATCCTGGCTGATGATGGAAAAACTTTTTTTTTCTTGTTATTTTATTGGTGACGACTCTTCTTTGTATAATTTTGTTTTAGCAAAGGAGTTGTGACAGCTTGAAGGAAATGGAGGGCATGACAGTGACATTATGTACTTTTTTAAAGGTTGGCGGTGGGTGGCCTACAGAAATGTCTTCGGTCTCTGATTGGCTTACTTACAAAGCAAATCCGTCCTCCTTCCTTGCACTCCCAAGCCCTTTCGAAAAATAAAGATCTAAGTATCTAACAATATATTTATCTCTACAAGTGACAGAATGAAAAAGAAAGGACAAGAAAAAAAAACCAGGAATGAGTGGGGCACCTTTGACCGAATGGATGAGATGGAAGGAAAGTGCATACCACCATCCATTCCTTTTCTACGATACTATTTTCCATTGAACAGTATTATTGTTTCAAAATGTGGGATTTTGTAGTGACTTTGGAAGTGTTGCTTTAGACGAGTTTTTCCTACAAGCTCCATAGAAAATGGTGGACATAATGAAAATGACCAGAGACTGACTGTTTCCAACAAGGATGGAGATATTTTGTTAATATTTCAGGCATGAAAATTCAAGTATCCCAAAGCCCATGAGGATTGATTCTTCGCACTTTCAAGTCCTTTGAATGACAGAAATAAAGCTAAGAATTATAAGGGATGGATGATTCATCCATACTGTCATGCCCCAAAACCTACTTCATGGGTATGACAGTCATTTCACATCTCAAACTCGAAGACTCAAAGTAAAGACAACACAAACATTCATCTTGTAACTAGAAATTACCAGTTATCAAATTTCTGTTTAGAGTAGTAAAATAAATAAATTTTATAATCTTCAATTCTCAATTTTAAAAACTAATACAGCTACCCAAATATTATTGTCCAAATAACTCCAAACTCAAATAATCCAAACTCAAATTAAATTTTAACATCTAAGCAATGTCTAAAATAAAGTTTGAACCAAAATCTTAACAAATAAAAATTTCACAGCCTAGCCATCACTTCTCGCCTGAGCTGAGAGTACCTGAAAAATTATCAACGAAGGGGCATGAACTTAAAGCTCAATAAGGAATATCAATGTAGTTTTATGAATCAAACATTTTCAATTACAATTATAAGCCAGAGATACAACATATAATTATTTTCATAAAAACTTTTGAGTTCAAAATGCTAATACAATCAAACTTTTCAATGAGACTTTCTCATATCCATTCCAAAACAATTTCTTATCAAAATCAAATCAAATACATTCAAAATATTTTTATTCTGTGTTTTCATTTAGATTTAGAACCCTTTTTTGAAATGCTTTTTGCTACTTTTTTTTTTGGTATAGGATTACATATGAATACATATAGAATAATTGTATAAAAATAGCCTAAGAAATAGTGCCTACGATCATGCTATCAAAGATAAATAAGATAAGTGAAGAATGCTAAGAAAGGAAAAAAAATCCTTGGAGATTCTATGTACAACTATACAATTATTACAACTCATATGGGTTGGAAAAATAGTCAACATAGTTTGCTAGAATTTCCAACTGGCAAATTTTCCAACATTCCTCCTCAAGATGAGGAATAAATATTTCTCATGCTCAGCTTGCTTAAGATAGTTTGAAACTGCCGAGTAGGAAGCCCCTTTGTTAGAATATCAACTAGTTGCCCCTTTGTAGGAATATAAGGAGTGCAAATTAGCCCATTTTCAAGTTTCTCTTTTATAAAATGTCAATCCACTTCCACGTGCTTAGTTTGATCATGGTGCACTAGATTGTATGCAATGTTGATGGCTGACTTGTTATCATAGTAGAGTTTCATAGGTTCTTTCCATTTGATTCCAAGGTCACTTAGTATTATCTTGATCCAAAGAAGCTCACAGATTACATGTGCCATAGCCCTGAATTCCGCTTTTGCACTAGACCTTGTTACCACCAATTGCTTCTTACTTCTCCAAGTCACTAAGTTTCCTCCTAAAAAGGTACAATACCCTAATGTTGATCATTGGTCTATTATTAACCCAACCTAATCAGCATTCGTGTATGCTTCTAGGATCAAACTCTCTCCCTTTTTAAAATGAATGCCTTGGCTAGGTGAAGACTTTAGGTACTTTAGCACTCTAAATACTGCTTCCATGTTCACTTCTCTAGGATCATGCATAAATTGACTTACCACACTCACTGCATAGGCTGTGTTAGGCCTTGTGTGAGCTAAGTATATCAATTTCTCCACTGGGCATTGATATCTTTCTTTATTCATTGGAGTCCTTCTTTTTTCCTTCATTTAGTTTGTGAGATTGTTTTATTGGGGTCTACGTCGGTTTACAACCACTCATTCATGTCTCCTTTAGTAGATCTAGAATGTATTTCTGTTGTGAGATTACGATTCCTTCAATGGAGTGTGCAATTCAATCCTTAGGAAGTATTTGAGCTTCCCTAGGTCTTTGGTTTCAAATTCCTTAGCTAGTTGCCTTTTTAGTTTCTCCATTTCTACAGGGTCATTTCCTATTAAGACTATGTCATCAACATATATAATAAGGCCTATTACCTTGTTCATTTCTATCTGTTTGAAGAATAAGGTATGATCCCCTTGACTTTGGTTCTATCCCATACTCTTCATTGTCTTTGTAAATCTTCCAAACCAGGCTCTAAGTGACTGTTTAAGTCCATAAAGAGCCTTCTTAAGCTTGCATACTTTGCCTTGTTCAAATTTTTCTTCCAACCCCAATGGCACTTCCATACAAACTTTCTCTTCTAAGTTTCCATGTAAAAAGACATTTTTGACATCTAGTTGCTGCAATGGCCAATCAAGATTAGTAGCAAAGAACAATAAAATCAGAATAGTGTTCATCTTTGCCATAGGTGCAAAGGTTTGATGGCAATCAATTCCATGAGTTTGAGTGTACCCCTTTGCCACTAGTCTTGCTTTGTATCTTTCTAGTGTGCCATTAACCCTAAACTTTGTGGTAAACACCCATTTGCAACCCACCTTCCTTTTTTCCTATGGGAAGATCAACAACCTCCCATGTGTTATTTTTTGTTAGTGCACTCATTTCTTCCATCACTATTTTCCTTCGATTGTCATTTCTAAGTGCCTCTTGGACAATTTTTGGTGTCTCTATGGAATTTAGTTTTGAGACAAAGGCCACCACCCTCGAATAGAGGACCCCTCATTAATGATGGAAATGGCTAAAACTATTCATTTATAAAGTGAAATGGATGATCCATTAATAACATTACAATATCGCTCATAATGGATGACTTAGAAGATGATGCAATTCTCTCCCTTAAAACCATAAAAAGAAGCAAAGCTACTCATTGAAGGGAAAATGAACACATAATTCTATTTTTTAGTTCTCTAATAACGAAACATGGCTGACTAGATCGTTGAAGTGGGTTTAGTCTAACTAGCTCGCCCTTTATCTTAACCATTGTCTTTGTAGGTCTATGCTTAAGATCAATTGAGGATGACTTTGGGTGAACGTAGGATGAAGGAGATTGGTACCCATAGAAACGAAAGAAAAGCCACTTATCAGCCATGGTCTAGACTCAGATGGATAAGAAGCGTTCACAAGATGATTCTCTATAGGTATCAAGCATACAAGAGTGTATGTGAGAAATTGAGATAAGAATCTATCAAGAATGAGAGGAAATGTTATGATACATAGATTGTTAGGACATTGAGTCTTGTGTAATTATTGACAATTTTGTTTTAATTAATGTTTGATTATAAAAGTCTTTTTAGATAATGACTTGCTTTCCATTGAAAATCAAAAGTAGTAGGAAGTCATAGGTACATCTACTAATATTTAACTTATGACATACAAGGTTTCTTTGAGGTATAACAAAATTTGATATCATTTTTGAACTTAAAATGTTTTTAAAATGATTTTTCAAAAAGAATGGGACACCCAAACAATTAATCCCACTCAAGTGGTCAGCTCACTCAAGCAGCATGGAACGCTCAAGCAGTCATGTTAGTCTTGTCGTGTTTAGAAAAGTATTTTGTATGAATTTCACTCAAACTCTAATTTGGAAACTTAAGATACCAAGACTCTCTTGGCTTGTACTTATATATACATCTCCAATAACCCTTTGAAGGTTAGAGATTCAGGCAAGGAGATTAGAGATCATAGAGATCTAAGAGTTTAGAGACCTTTTATTCTATAGAGGGACTCTTTGAGAGAAAGCTTTATTGTCACACCATTTCCAATCTCTCATTCAAGGATTTGGATCTTTGAATTGTTGGTTAAAAACCTAAATTCCTTTTGTCCTAAGGAGTAACAAGGAGTTGTTGCATCATGGACGTGGATTAATTTGTAGGTACCAGAGAATAAGTCTTTAGGGTAAAGTAGTCAGGTAAATCTGTGTAACTTAATTTCGAATAGTGGATTTAAATTGGTAGGTTTTAGGCCTCGTGTTTTTTTATCTCTACAAGTTTGTGGGGGTTTTCCACATAAATAATCTTATGTCTCATTGTTTATTTATTTATATTTGATATTATGTCTGAAGTACTTAGATTAGGTTAATTTGATTAATCCTAATATATTGCAGGGCTTTCCTAAAAAGTGCATATCTAGTTATTCCCGCTTATTTTCTAGTTGATGACTTTGAATATCTTGGTTTGATTGCTTAATTGGTTATGAAGTTATTTTATTTGTTACCTTGGTGGTTGTGATGGTCATACCCATAACTAATTATTGATTAATTTGTTGAGATTATTGTTGAGTTTGTTAGGTTGGTTATTATGATAATTAGTATTATTATCCCTAACATTTCTCAACATATATAGTTAATTTTTGGATATCAATTAACCATAAAAATCAGTTTTTTATTTGTTCAAACATATTGTTATAAATAATTTATTTAAAATTTTTTGAATCACCCATTCACCTTCTCTAGGTGTTCTCTATTAGATTTTCGATTATTATTCGAGTGGTATTTGAGTAATATTAATTTTTTAATCGGTATTAGAGTAGGATAAAAAATCGATTCTTTATCTTATTGATTAAAAATTCCATTTTTATTGTCTATATTGTTTAAAAATCAAATTTTTATTAATCATATATGATAAAAAACAAAATTTTATTGATCCTATGAATCCGATATGGAACAATAAAAAAGTGGTGCTCCTTTGAATAGTCTATCATATTTTGATGGAAATAACTATTCCCATTGGCAAGTACAAATGATGTTTTTTTTCAAAATGCAAGGTGAAAGGGTGTGAAACTCAGTTGAATATGGTTGGGAACCATTATTCATCCTTGATGCTTAAGGAAGATCAATAAGAGAACTTAAACCTAAATATGAATGAGACAAAGTCGATAATGAAGATAGTGAAGTTAATGTTAGGGCTTTATTTAGTATTTTTAATGGAGCCTGTCCAGATGAGTTTGTAGGATAGCAAATTGTAAACGTGCAAAGAAAACATGAAATATTCATCAAGTCACTCATGAAGGTATGCCTGTCGTAAAGATTTCTAAATTGCAAATGTTTGTTACTAAGTTTGAGAATATTAGGATGTATGAAAATCAAACTTTTTTTTCTTTTATTCTAAATTAAGTGATATTGTAAATTCTTCATTCAACCTTGGAGAACCTATTCATGATTCTAAGGTAGTTAGGAAAATGTCGAGATATCTTCCAAAGAGATTTAGGCCTAAAGTAATTGCCATAGAAAAGAGTAAGAACATAGATTTTATAAGAGTTGATGAATTTATAGGCTCCATTCAAACGTGTAAGATGATCCTACCTATTTCTCGTTTCCTCCTTGAACAAAGCTTTACATTTTCAATTTCCTTCAATTTCTAAATTGCATGTATTTTTGCTTACAAATGAATACCCAATTGAAAAAAATAGAAGAAGAATGAGTTAAAACTAAGAATAATGAAAGGAGTTTGAAGAAAGCATACCACATGGGAGAGTTGTGATGGAATCTTGTGTTTATTGCCAGCATGTGGAGAATGATAGGTGTTGCCCGATGGTTACCGACTTTTTATTTTTGATTTTTCAGTTTTGGAGATAGACATTATTAGACACATCGTGTTTGGACTTGTTTGGATACATATTCTTCTCCATGTAGGATTCCAATGTGCCTCAATGCGCTATGTGCTGCAATCTGTACTTTAATAAAAGAATGTTGTTTACTTTA
Source organism: Vitis vinifera (assembly GCF_030704535.1). NCBI lineage: Eukaryota > Viridiplantae > Streptophyta > Magnoliopsida > Vitales > Vitaceae > Vitis > Vitis vinifera. The sequence continues at coordinate 12,789,679 of NC_081809.1, read as the reverse complement.
CTACTGGTTTCCACTTCGTTTTTCTTTTTCCTTTTTTTTAAATTATATATGGTTTTAAATAGCTTAATTTTACCAATATAACCTCTCCCAATTATCTATTTCAAATAAATTTTTATTTTGGATTAATTTCATTCATTCCTCCTAATATTTTAGAAAGATACACTTGATTTTCACTAATTTAAAATTTTATCAAATATTTATATTATTTTAAGTGAGATGGATGATGAGTAAAAATAGTAAATGAAAATAATAAAAATAGTATCCGAGAAAGAATGTTTTTTAGAGTACTTTTGCTCGAAGTATTTGTAATGAAAGTGTTTCCTTTTAAAATTATTTTTACGAGAATTACTTATAAATATTTCTCCAAAATACACTATTTTTCATAATCTTAAAAGTATTTTCAAAATTTTGCAAAACATCTAATATTTTTTCAAAAATATATTTTTTTAAATTAAAAACGTTTTTTAGAATTATTGTTAAGCGGGGTCAAAATTTCATACTAATAGAAATTAGGTGTATTTAGCCAAAATCTTATAAGAGATGAATGAAGTTAATTTTTTATTTTTAAAAAATTAATAAAAGCTTATTTAAAGATTAAAACCTAAATCCACAATTCAAAATGTCAACATTGATGTTACAAAGTTTATACATTTAAATCAAGAAAGCTAGTAAGAGATAGAATATTAAAAAAAAAGAAAAAAAAAGAATTTTTAATTTCTTGAAAAATTTTAAAAGTCACTAAGTGGTTTCATAGTGTTTTGATGATATATTGTATGTATAAATTTTTATTTTTATTTTTATTTTTGAAAGAATTATTTATCAAGTAATTACTTAGAAATTATTTTAAGTGATTCTTAAAATTTTTCAAAATTGATTTTAAAAATTTTATCAAATATCCTATTTTTTGTAAGGAAAGTATTTTTAAGAAATCATTTTTAGACTCTGTTTGGTAGTAATTCTATAAAGCACTTTTAATATTTTTAATACTTAAAATTTTTTATCATTTAAGTATTAGAAATACTAGAAACACTTTCTAAAATCACTCCTAAACGCATTCTTTAATCTCTCTCAAAATCATGGGCCAGCATGATTTAAAGTGTGTTTGATAGTGATTCTAAAAAATAGTTTTGAATAGAATTTAAAATTAAATATAAAAAAAACAAACAAACTTCATCTTAATTATTTCCATTATATCTCAATGGACCCCTTTAACCTAAAATTTGAAAAAAAAAAAAAAAAAAAAGGTTCCAGTGGAAGACAAGTCAAATGCGCCTCAAAACAACCACCCATGTAGAATAATCACCTATGACCTCATACTCAATGGGAACATTACCATAACCTTTCCTAAGGCATAATAATATTATACTAGTTTATCCTTTGTTTTTAAATATTATAGTCACATTAAACTATTATTATTTTTTATTATCGCTTTTTTATTTGTAAATTCTTTGTTTGTTCGTTGACAAAAATTGTTAACGTCATATAAAATTTTTAGTAAAAAGTTAATAAAACATTGATATTGACTCTCCATGCATGCTTGTGTTCGAGTGTTAACATTGATAATTTCGTATAAAAATTCAGTAAAAAATTAATAAAATATTAGTATTACTCTTTCATGCTTGTGTTCGAGCATTCAATAATTACTTTAAAAAAACTCAAACAAAATCTTAAATTTTATCTTCTTAATTCATATTTTAACTTTAGGATTGAATGAATAAATTTTATTTTGATATTTTCATTTCCTCTTCTAGTTTAAGGATTATTGTATTCACCCAATTTTTGGAAAATGTAATTTTTTTTTCTTCTAAAGAAGATTTGTGTTTCCCTATTGAGGCTTGAGACGAAAGTGAAAATGATTGGGAAACAAGAGTTTGAATAAGATAGAAAAAATGGTTTAATCAATAATTTAACCTTTCTAGTCTCTATCAACAAAGTTGAAAAATTAAAATCACAAACTTTAGTTAATTTAAAATTAACAAATAAAATAAAATAAGCTTATGGAAGAAAAATGCTAAGCTGACCTCAAGATGTAAAAGCAGAAGTCATCCCAACACATGAAGGTACATGCATAAATCTCATGATATTTAATTTAAAATTGGCCATTTTAAAACTAACCTTTCAAGAAAACTATTTTTTTCCTGTTTTTAAACTCAAAGAGTAATCCAAATACCCTCCAATATTTTTATTATTTATATCTGTATTTTAAAAGAAAGAGTTATTTTTGTAAAAAAAAAAAAAAAAAAAAATCAGACCATTTTTATCCAAAATGAGTACTTTTTAGGTTGAAAAAAGATGAAGGGTTAATTTTTCAAAGCGGGATGATTTCATCATTTTCAATTGGTTATCCCTTTAATTTATTTTATTTTATTTTTTATGAAAAAGGTAGAAAAGCATTTTTGTAAGTTAATTTGTTAAGATTATTGTTGAGTTTGCTAGGTTGGTTATTATGATAATTAGTATTATTATCCCTAAATCTTTGGGTATCAATTAACCATAAAAATCAGTTTTTTATTTGTTTAAACATATTATTATAAATAATTTATTTAAATTTTTTTGAATCACCCATTCACTTCCTCTAGGTGTTCTCTATTGGAATTTTGATTATTGTTCGAGTGGTATTTGAGCAATGCCAACTTTTTAATTAAGCAGGATAAAAAACTGATTCTTTATCTTATTAATTAAAAATTCCATTTTTATTGTCTATATTGTTTAAAAATCAAATTTTTATTAATCAAATATGATAAAAATCAAAATTTTATTGATCCTATAATTCCAATATGGAACAATAAAAAATTGGTGCTCCTTTGAGTCGATCATATTTTGATGGAAATAACTATTCCCATTGGCAAGTACAATGATGTTTTTTCTCAAAATGCAAGGTGAAAGGGTGTGAAACTCACTTGAATATGGTTGGGAACCACTATTCATCTTTGATGCTTAAGGAAGATCAATAGGAGAACTTAAACCTAAATATCAATGAGACAAAGTCGATAATGAAGACAGTGAAGTTAATGTTAGGGCTTTATTTAGTATTTTTAATGAAGTTTGTCCAAATGAGTTCGTAGGATAACAAATTGTAAACGTGCAAAGAAAACATGAAATATTCTTCAAATCATTCATGAAGGTATGCATGTCTTAAAGATTTCTAAATTGCAAATGTTTGCTACTAAGTTTGAGAATATTAGGATGTATGAAAATCAAACTTTTTTTTTTCTTTTATTCTGAATTAAGTGATATTGTAAATTCTTCATTCAACCTTAGAGAACCTATTTGTGATTCTAAGGTAGAAAAATATTGAGATATCTTCCAAAGAGATTTAGACCTAAAGTAATTGTCATAGAAGAGAGTAAAGACATCGATTTTATAAGAGTTGATGAACCTTATAGGCTCTATTCAAACATATGAGATGATCCTACCTATTTCTCAAAAGCGTAAAGACTCTATTTTAAAGGTTTCTAAGGATGATGTAAAGAATAATGAAATGCCATATGATTTAACTAGTGATGAATTGACATGGCCAAAAGGATTAAAGGGTCATAAAATTCAATAAAATTTTTTACAAGAATCAAGAATCGAGAAAAGGAAAAAGACCTAATGAACAATCATCTAATGGAAAAAGAAAAGGTTTCTCCAAATGTAAGAATATTGAATGCTTTAACTGTGGAGGTTTGAGACATTCTTTTTAATTCTTATTAAAAGGAATTAACTCTAGGAGCTTATAGTAGTCTAAAACCATAACTACAAAAATAAAATAAAATAAACCAATTAAAAGAATTCACAAAATAGAATGAAAACATGTAACCTACTTCAATGCAATATTTAGAAACAAAATAAATTTCAAAGAATCTAAATCATAATATGCTCTGCATTTATGCATTTCTTTTAGCCCAAAACATAATAAGTTTGTGTTACTCACTTCTAGACCAATTATGACATCTAAAATAACATTAGAGTTAAATAAAGTAGAATATTAATTATGGGGGTTTCCCTTCACGTGTCCTTTTCAAATTCAAGACCCCTTGACCGACCAGGACAAACACATAGTTCGTCTGGGACCACCCCATTTAGACGGACATAAGCTCCGTCTGGCACCAGAAGTGAGAAGTTTCCTTCTCCCACATTGCCAGACAAGCCGGCTGGACTCCTAGAATGCCAGATGAGACAGACAAACCAAGTTGATTGGACCTTTCAGACGGGCAAACCACACCTGATGTCTGAGCGCCAACCTAGACGCCTGACATCTAAGCGGCGAATTAGACGCTTGACATTTAAGCGACAGACAAAACTACGTCCAAAAGTCAATATCAATTAATTGTTACACACAATCCCAAACATTGGTAAACTAAATGGATAGTCAACCGCATGGTCCGAGATTTTGGCACATTAGCAGATAGCACCAGTCAGTCGCCCTTAACTGATATGATTGTCCAACCACCCTAAGGGCAATCATTATTACAAGAAAGGTTATAGTGCATAGTCAGCACTATAGTGACGATGTCATCAACCCTATATAAACCCTTCAAAAAGCACGAACAAGGTACGCACTCACATATGCTTATTCTCTCACACAAAATAGTTAGAGCTATCCTTGTCTGACTTAAGCTTTGGAGGGGCCTCCCTGAACCACCCGTTCAGACATCCTTTGGTGCAAGGAAGACATCCGTCTAACTCTAAGGAAACTAGATAGACTCTTCAAGAAGCACAAACAAGGGAGGAGGTCCACCTAACTCTAGTGAAGCTAGACGAACTTGACTCTGGTTGGCATGACCTCAGCATTAATCACCATCAGATTTTGAATTTCCTTCTTGAACGAGCTTTACATTTTCAATTTCCTTCAATTTCTAAATTGCATGTATTTTTGCTCACAAATGCATACCAAAAATTGAAAAAAATAGAAGAAGAATGAGTTAAAACTAAGAATAATGTATAGAGTTTGAAGAAAACATACCACATGGGAGAGTTGTGATGGAATCTTGTGTTTGTTGCCACCACGTGGAAAATGATAGATGTTGCACGATTGTTACGGACTTGTTTGGAGCATATTCTTCTCCATGTAGGATTCCAATGAGCCTCAAAGCATTATATGCTGCAATCTGTACTTTTATAAAAGAATGTTGTTTACTTTACTACTGGTTTCCACTTCCTTTTTCTTTTTCCTCTTTTTAAATTATATATTGTTTTAAATAGCTTAATTTTACCAATATAACCTCTCCCAACTATCTATTCCAAATAAGTTTTTATTTTGGATTAATTTCATTCATTCCTCTTAATATTTTAGAAAGATACACTTGATTTTCACTAATTTAAAATTTTATCAAGTATTTATATTATTTTGAGTGAGATGGATGATGAGTAAAAATAGTAAATGAAAATAATAGAAAAGTATCCAAGAAAGAATGTCTTTGGGAGTGCTTTTACTCGAAGTATTTGTAATTGAAGTGTTTCTTTTTAAAGTTATTTTTACGAGAATTACTTATAAATATTTTTCCAAAATACACTATTTTCATAATTTAAAATTATTTTCAAAATTTTGCAAACATCTTATATTTTTTCAAAAATATTTTTTTAGATTAAAAACGTTTTTTAGAATTATTGTTAAATGGACTCAAAATTTCATACTAATAGAAATGAGGTATATTTAGCCAAAATCTTATAAGAGATGTATGAAGTAAATATTTTATTTTTAAAAAATTAATAAAACTTGTTTAAAGATTAAAACCTAAATCCACAATTCAAAATGACCACATTGATATTACAAAGTTTCATTTAAGTAATATATATTTAAATCAAGAAAGCTAGTAGGAGATAGAATTTTTTAAAAAGAAAAAAAAAAGAATTTTTAATTTCTTAAAAAATTTTAAAAGTCACTAAGTGGTTTTATAGTGTTTTGATGATATATTATATGTATAATTTTTTTTTAATTTTTGAAAGAATTATTTATCAAGTGATTAATTAGAAATTATTTTAAGTGATTTTTAAAATTTTTCAAAATTGATTTTATAAAATTTATCAAACATCCAATTTTTGTAAGAAAAGTATTTTTAAGAAATCACTTTTAGAGTTTGTTTGGTAGTGATTTTATAAAGCGCTTTTAATATTTTTAATACTTAAAATTTTTTATAATTCAAGTGTTAAAAATGTTAGAAACACTTTCTAAAATTACTCCAAAATGCATTCTTTAATTCCTCTCAAAATCATAAACTAACATAATCTAAAGTCTGCTTGATAGTGATTCTGAGAAGCGTTTTTAATATTTCTAATACTTGAAACTTTTTATCATTGAATGTTAAAAATATTAAAAATATTTCCTAAAATCGTTATAAAATATACTTTAACACTTTGAATAATAAAAAATTTTAAATATTAAAAATATTAAAAACGCTTTCTAAAATAACTGTAAAATGGACTATAAATAGCATTTTAGTAAGTTTAAAAATTGCTTCTACCATCTAACTTTAAATTCAATAACAAAGATGGAGAAAGAGAAAGTGATAATACATACAATATTTTAAGTAATGAATGCGCTGATAGGTGTTTCATTGACCCCAATGATGCGTTGTATTACCAAATAAAACCCAATAATATCACTTGTCTTTATCCTAACGGCGGTGATTTTAAAATCTTTACTAGTTTCACACAGGACGAAGCAACCCTTTACACGAAATGTTTTCTGCTTTATGTCCACGTGTTATACTCTCACGGATCATAAGTCAATAAAGTGCCAGCTGTCTTTTTATTTATTTATTTTCACAAATTTACATGTTTGTTAAGGCAGCTCGCGCCGCCATTGCCCATTGGTCTCTAGTATTTGGCATCAAAGGCTCAAGTTTAATTAACCCATTACTTTGTTTCAATAACTAAAGCACTTTATTTAGGTGTCGTCGTCGTTGTTGATGTTGTTGTTGTTGGTTTTTTTTTTTTTTTTGTTTTTAACATTTTCTAAAAACAACTTGTTCTCAAATTTTAAATGGTTTGTTTTTTTAAATGTTTTATTAATTTATTATTATTTTTTCTTAAATTTGTTATTGAATATAAAAGATTAAAATATATTTTTAAAAAATATTAAAAATAATTAATTGATTTTTTTATTAAAAAAAAATAATATTAGGAATACTTAACACTTGTGAAATAGTGTTTAGTTTTTAGTTTTATTTAAAATTAAGTTAAAAAAATACCATTTCAAGTGGGGTTTATTTTTTAAATTTTTTGTTAAAAATAATTTGTTTTCATATTTCAAATTATTTATTTTTTAACTTTTTTTGACTTGTTATTTATTTTTTAAAATTTTTTATTGAATAAAAATATTAAAATATTTAACTTTTTTTTTATACTAAAGTAACATAAATGTATTAATTTTTTCTTTTTAATTTTTTAATACATAATAAAAATAAAATATTAAAAAACCAACAACTTAATACTTAATAATATTAAATATTATTTAATTTTAAATAGAATTTAAAATTAAAAACAAACAAATAAACAAACAAACAAACCTCATCTCAATTATTTCCATTATATCTCAATGGACCCCTTAACCTAAAATTTGAAAAAAAAAAAAGGTTCTCAGTGGAAGACAAGTCAAATGCGCCTCAAAACAACCACCATGTAGAATAATCACCTATGACCTCATACTCAATGGGAACATTACCATAACCTTCTGTAGACCCCCCTCCCCCGAGGAGCTGGAGCTAGCTAGGATGATTATTTTTGTTGTTTTTCTGAGGGCCTCTGAAGTAGGCTGCTTTTGGGGCGGCAGATGGGACGGGGTACGGGGATGGCTTGCGGAGGAAGAGAGGAACAGAGGAGAAAAGAAAGGAAAAGCTGGCTGGAGAGGGGGACGGTTTTGGAGCTGAATTTTTAGAGGGAAAGCTGGTTGGAGAAGGGGAGTTTTGAGCTGGATTTCTAGAGAGGAAGCTGAGGAGAGGATAGAAGATTTTTCGGGGAAAAAACAGAGGAAACGAGGAGAAGGGAGAGCGCATTGTGGCTCGTGGCCGAGGTACGCATTGTGGCTCGTGGCCGAGGTATGCATCCACTCCATTTCTAGTCAATCTCTATTGCGTGTTTTGATTCTCATATTGTGCATGATTTAGGTGAATATCCATTGACTTTCTCGTTGATTGCCACGTCAGTTTTACTGTATTAGTAGAGACCCGACTTTAGGGGCTTAGAGGGGTGCTACGGTCTTTACCGTACCTTCCCGATGAGTAACCTGACCCCCGAACCCGATCCGGTTTTCACAGACCACCTTTTCCAAAACAAGGAGTCACACTTAGGGTTTTTCTTTCTTATTTTGTTTACCCTTTAAAAATAAAACAAAAATAAGTGGCGACTCCAAGTCATTTCTTTTTAATAAATAAAAATCATTTTTCAAATCAAAATCGAGTTTCGCCATCGAGTGGGAAACGCATTGAGCCGAAATGCGGGGTCCACAAAATGGCGACTCCACTGGGGAAGTTTTAGAGGGTCAAGCTTGAACTTAAAGTGAAGCAAACGTGACGTTTGGTGAGTCGATCAGTGGGTACTCATTTCTTGATTGCACATCGAGAGTTCCCGAGCTTTCACTTGGGACATTGACATGTTGATCATGTTGGTTGATTATTTCGGTTAGGGATTCTAATATAGCCAGTTTCTTAATGCTTCATTGATATATTTGTATGAGATATTTGACATGCTGATTATGAGATTGTTTATCTTGATCGAGGATTTTGATTTTTCTGTGCTTCATTGCCATGTTTGTTGAGTACATTGACATGCTGATTATATTGATTGATCATCTTGCCTTGCTTATCATAGTCATTCTGATTTTGCCATGTTTGTTCTGATTACCTCACATGTATAGACTCACCATTGTATATCATTTGATTTGACATTATTGATTTTCTCAGTTATATATTATTTTGTTTATCATAGAGCATGCTATCATTTGTCAGATATTCTTCTTGATTGACTTGTGTGTAGATTTGGATGATATATACCTGTTTTGCATGACTGTCTGTTGCATGACTCTTCTCATCCTGATGTGATTGCATGAGTTGCCTGTCTGTGTGGGACACACACTTATCCCCTTATTTCCCAGTCCCTAGTCTCAGTCGACATTGTTTTCCTCGCTCTCGTATTTGATATGAGACTTGTTACTTTGTTTGCTCTTCGACCGAGCTAGTGATTAGGAGTAGGGTCTAGCGATGGGCTATATCTATGTTTGGGGGGCATTCTGGAGGTGGCCTACATATTGATGCTGATTGGAGTCCGAACTATGAAGACTTGTATAGCCCAGAGCTAGATTTCAGGATATTTGTGTGGCCAGTGTGTTTCATCTTCTGTTTTAGCTTCTTAGGGTTTTCGGATGCACCCACACCATCACTGTGCACTTTAGTCGATTACTGAGTGCTGAGAGTTGCGAGAGCTTTCACCATAGGAAACCCCCTGGGATGTCGAGGCAGTGCATGTGTGGAGGTGATGACCACCTTGCATGGAAGCTTCCCGTCTCTTTGGAGGCGTGCAGAGGGTTGCGTACCGCCGGAGGGTACGATCGCTTCTGCTAGGGATCTTTTGAAGTCTACCCATTTCCTCTTAGAGCCACCTTCACCTTGTAAGTTGAGCCGTAGATCATTCGACTAGGACTTCCTCCCTACGCGTGGGCGCATCTGAGGGCTTTCAGAGCCTCCGTAGTCACAGTTTGGATCTGATACTCCATCTTTTTAGTCTCCTGTTGAGAGTGCACTGAGATCCGAACGAGTTTTAGTACGATCGGATAGTCCGTCTTCGCTTGGATGCCTTGCTGGCTTCTGTTCAGATTATCATTTCTTTCGTACTCTCCCTGGGACATGTTCTTATTCCGCTCTTCATGCTTTTTGGATTGGGTCTTGGTTCTCAGTTTGGATTTACCTCATTGGATCAGAGCAGAGGGGAGATTGATTCAGTTTTTTTAGAGAGGTCGGATATGGATCAGCGGGTTGTCACAGTTGATCAGTTCACGACCACCATGGCTTCTATTCAGGGGGCCCCGGCCAGTCCTAAACAGGAGATAGACAGTCAGCAGAGTAGACAGTTTGTAGTTCAGGATGAGACGCCTTGTGATTCACTACCACATCTACCACCACCACTTGGCTCGACAGTGTCGCGGGCCCCACCATATATGTTACGTGGTTATTTTGAGGTTGCCTCACTTGCGGATGCTCATGCATGTGTGGATCGTATTGAGTAGCGTATCAGGCAGTTGAGATTATTTGGTAGTTCATCGACTTGGGACGATCTTGATAGTATACCAGTGGCCAATTCACCAGCCAAGTTCAGGATGCCTGACATTGAGAGGTACATGGTCGTCAGTTGTCTCTACACTTATCTGCGACTCTACAGTACTGTGATGAGGGCCCATGGGTTAGACGGGTCACAGATGATCACTATGTTTCCTTCATCTCTGAGTGGTGCAGCCCAGCGCTAGTTCACATCTTTGGAGTCCTTGCGAGGCAGGACACGGGATGACCTAGCTCAGGAGTTTTTGTGACAGTTTTCATTTAAAACTGTCGTAGAGGTGTCGAGGAGAGAGCTTGAGGGTTTGAGACAGAGATCAGATGAGTTCATTTCTTCCTTCATCTCCCATCGGCAAGGGAAATAGCAGAGATTGTTGATAGACCATTACAGAGGGATGACTCAGTCTTGATGGTCATTAGAGGATTGATCAGAGGTCTTGGAGGGAAGTTCAGACCCAACTGGAGCGGACCTTATTTCATTAGGGAGTTGACCCCAGAGGGCGCTGCATGGTTGATGGATTTGGATGGAAACCGACTCTCAGAGCCAACCAATGTGGATCAGCTAAAGAGGTACTATGTTTGAAACCATGGTCGCAGGATGGGTGGCCATCATTTTGGTTAGCCATTACCTTGTTATTCCCTTTTGATACATAGTCCGTTGCTAGCCCATTGAGCCTCGCATGCGCATTATAGCCTTTCTTTCTCATCGCCTTGCTCACATTTTCACACCGGGATAGGGGCCCTTTTAATGTATGCATGCATTGTTTGGTAGTTTCATGAGCCTTGGACCTAGGGGCATGTTTTTATCATCATCTTTTCCTATCACTGCACCTCTGCATTTTCATCTCATCTTATTGGTTGTGTTATTCATCTCTTCTTTTTTATCCTATCTACTATTTGTTTGTCTCATATTCTCTCCACCCTGAGTGGTGAGCCTCCTCAGTTCATCACATGGAGGATAGTCACATCATTTCCATCATCTATCTCACCGACACTGGTTTAGAGATCCTTGGTTTGAGAAGGTCATCTCGTCAGAGAGAGTTTGTTTGTTACCTTATCACTTGGGGGTGTGTCCATTTGTTATTGATATCATCTTTGGGGTTCATTTGTTCACGTTCAGGGTACGCGTATTTGTATATATGTAAAAAAAAAAAAAAAAAAAAAAAAAAAAAAAAAAAAAAAAAGAAAAAAGAAAAAGAAAATTATTATTATTATCATTATTATTAGCACATGTGTGTATGTGCATAGTGTTCTCGATCATTGGATATGTATATTGATGTCTGGGGGTCATTTTTATCGAGTATGTTCGTTATTGGGAGTTCGTATGTGAGCTCTCTGAGATCCCATGTTATTTGTATTGCTTCGTCATATCTATTTGTGAGAGAGATGAGTGACCTTCTCCTAAGGACTCCGAGTCATTGTCCTTTCCATCATTACGTTCATTATTGATGTGACTTCACTTCATGTTTGATCTAGGTCGATCACCACTTTTCTTCACGTATTCATTGTATCGCCATCGTTTTTATCGTTGCTTGTGATTCATCTCATTCCCTTCGCGTCTTATTCTCTCCTTACAGCGACCCATCTCAGGTTCGATGCTCATTTCGCATCCTCATTACACATATCACTACCAGTTCATTTTGCTTCATTTGTCTCCTTATCGATATCATATTCACGTTAGGCATTCTCAGGTCCATGGCTCATGGGGTTCACTATACATGTTCCATTTCATATATGAGGGCATGAGTTTTGATCATTGGGTATTTGAGCCTAGTTTCCTTTCATTTCTATCACCCTATCACCTTGGCCTACGTTACGTCCCGTGTCTTAAGACCACCCTGAGGCCATGGGATCAGATGTCGTCTTCGGCAGCCTCTACTTGGACAGGTGATTGAGATCTGGTTGATGTTTAGATGTCGCCATGCTTCTTCTTCTGGGAGTCGTCTTTTTGATGTGTAGGTCTGATTCAGTTGTGTTCGGATTACCAGGATCGTGAGTTTGATGGTGATTGATTTGGTGTCACCTGATTTTTGACCTATCATACTTCTGGTGCCACACTGGGACATATCCCATTTCATTTGGAGGTTTATGGATCCTCACAGATTTGCACGATCATTATCGCTTATTGGATGCTCACTGAGACGTGGACATGGTCGTTACCTTACGGAGCCCCTGAGATCCATCCAGCTAGTTCCGCACTTCTCGACGCTTAGATGCCATCATGCCTCTCCATCCGAGAGGTCATCTTGGATATATGCGCATGATTCAGTTATGGATTCGGATGACCAGTATTACATGTTCGACGATAGATGACTTCATGTCATGTTGTTCTTCGGGCCTGTCGCGCACCTGATGCCATACTGGGGCATGTTTTCCGTTTCAGATGAGATTTATGGGTCTTCACCTATGTTGCATGATCGATGATAGATGATTACATGTCGCCCGATTTCCGACCTATCGTGCATCTGATGCCCATACTGGGGCATATTTTCCGTTTCAGATGAGATTTATGGGTCTTCGCTTATGTCGCATGATCGATGATAGATGATTTTATGTCGCCCGATTTCCGACCTGTCGTGCATCCGATGCCATACAGGGGCATATTTTCGTTTTGGGTGAGATTTACGGATCTTCGCGGAGGTCATGTGCTCGACGATAGATGATTTCATGACATTTGTCCTTCGGACCTGTCGCGCACTTGATGTCATACTGAGGCATATTTCCTTTTCGATTGAGATTTACGGATCTTCATAGAGTTGCACGCTCATCCCCACTTACGAGATACACATTGACACGATGTTTCCTCCGTGGAGCCTCTCGGGAGTTACCCAGTTAGGCCTGCACCTCGCGACGCTTCGATGTCATGATGCTTTCCTTCCGAGAGACGCCCCTTTGATCTATGGGTCTGCTTCAGTTGTACACGTGGATGACTTGGATCGCACATTCGATGACGGGTGCTCTGAGCTCATCTGGTTCTTTTGACTCATCATGCATTGTGTTTGATAGCTCTTATGTGAGCGATACTTGGGATTGATTCGAGAACATTTTGTTTGTGATGGACCAGGAGTTATGGTATGACCCTACACTGGGGCATAGCCATCTCAGAGAGTTTTTTTTTCTATCGGATGACCATTATGTCGAGGCATGTTCTTCTCAGTCGATGACGGATTTTTGAGCCACGTCCATTCCTCGGAGGATATTAGATGTCCTTTTTCACATTGGAGCATGAGACATGATTGGCGCATTTCATCTGGTGTGCTTTACACAGGGGCATACCCCTTTTCAGTCGAGGATGGTTTTAGGTATGGCTGTTCCTTGGAGGTGTTCAGATTCATTTCACATTGGAGTACGAGATATGATTGGGTGATATATTTGATGTGATCACAGGAGCATAGCCTTCTCATCATTGTTGACATATTTTTTGAGATGACTGGATCAAGACACGGACACTTATGAGAGCATGCAGTGGAGCTTAGTCATTTCAGGGTTTGCCCTATACTAGGGCATAACCCTTTCATTGGCGATTGATCTTAGAGATATCAGTTCACATTGGGACATGCTCTTTCTTTGGGGGAGGTCAGATATTCTCTTCACATTACCACGATGGCTTTGATGAGCGGATGTTTATTTTGATCAGATGATGTATGATTGGTTGTATTCTTCTCATGGATGTTTGATTTGGAGACGCTTACACTGGGGCATAGCCCACTCGTCTTGGTGATGATTTTGTGAGATGACAGTTTATACCAGACACTTACTTTCCAGAGATCATTCTGCATTGAGAGCTTAACCATTTTGAGATGATGCGTTCATACTGAGGCATAGCCACCTTGCTGATTTTGACATTGAGACTCCACTTCTTGTTTATGATCGTTGCTCTCGATGGATTGTAGAGTTGTTGGCACCTTAGGTTCAGTCTTCTCAGCATACCTAGTTGGATTTGGACATTCACTTATCTTTGTTACACACCCATCCATCCTACATTGAACACCGTTATACTTGCACCCATCTTATCAGAGCCTTACATCTTTTTGAGCCTACATATTTCATCATCTTACCTGACTTTATCCCTTTCTCTTGATCAGAGGAAGATGTAGACTAGTTTTGAGCTTTCTGGTTGAGTTTTCACATGCCTTTGGACATTAGGTTCAACATCTCTTATGATGGTAGGACCTATCAGATTTGTTGATGCATTTGTGATGATATTCTCATGTTGATAGTTGACATCGCTTTTTGATTTGTTTATATTCCAGGTTTAGAGTCTTGGTCAGCATTTGTTTGATCCATTATTTTAGTTTTGCTTTGTCAGCATGATTTCAGTGATGCTTGGACTTGTTTTAGCATTTGTTCATTGAGGCTACGTATATGTTTTTTTCATTGCATCATCATTGAGCATATCCTAGAGTGTCTTGTTTGATGACATTCTGTGCCTTATCTTGGTTACTATTTTACACTGGGGCATAACCCCATCCTCAGGTTCATCAGATGTTTTGTAGATTTTTCTCACTACTCAGTCCATTTCTTGGTCTTTGCGAGTCGTCATATTGGGGCATACCACATTTAGCGTTTTTCTATTGGGGCAACCCCCCACAGTCATTTACGTTTGGGGCATCCCCCCACTGTCATTACGTTTGGGGCATCCCCCACTGTCATTTACATTTGGGGCATCCCCCCACTGTCATTTACGTTTGGGGCATCCCCCCACTGTCATTTACGTTTGGGGCATCCCCCCACTGTCATTACGTTTGGGGCATCCCACCACTGTCATTACGTTTGGGGCATCCCCCCATTGTCGTTTACGTTTGGGGCATCCCCCCATTGTCATTTACGTTTGGGGCATCCCCCCACTGTCACTTTGTTTAGGGCATCCTCCTACCTTTACTTTGTTTAGGGCATCCCCCTGCTTTTAGCTCGTTTAGGGGCATCCCCCTATCGTCACTTTGTTTAGGGCATCCCCCTACTGTCGCTTTTGTTTAGGACATCCCCCTGCCTTTAGTTCGTTTAAGGTATCCCCTACTTTCAGTTTATTTAGGGCATCCCCTTTTCCTGTCGCCTTGTTTGGGGCATCCCCCTTGTTTACTTTGTTTAAGGCATTCCCCTACTGTTAGTTCACCTGTGGGCCTTCTAGTTTAGCATTTAGAACTAGCTTTTCGGTTCGGCTTCCAGAGCTGTTATTTTCTAGTTTAGCTTTTAAAGTTAGTTTTTGATTGGCTTCCAGAGCTGTTATTTTTCTAGTTTAGCTTTTAGAATTAGTTTTTGGTTTGGATTCCAGAGCTGTTATTTTCTAGTTTAACTTTTAGAGTTGTTTTTTTTGGTTGGCTTCCAGAGCTGTTATTTTTCTAGTTTAGCTTTTAGAGTTAGTTTTTGGTTTGGCTTCTAGAGCTGTTATTTTCTAGTTTAGCTTTTAGAGTTAGTTTTTGGTTGGCTTCCAGAGCCATCACTGTCATCTTGTTTAGGCTTCCAGAGCCATTACTGTCGTCTTGCTTAGGCTTCCAGAGCCATTACCGTCATCTTGTTTTGGCTTCTAGAGCCATTATTGTCATCTTGTTTAGGCTTCTAGAGCCATTTCTATCATCTCGTTTTGGCTTTCAGAGCCATTTCTATCATCTCGTTTTGTCTTCCAGAGCCATCACTATCATCTTGCTTAGGCTTCCAGAGCCATTACCGTCATCTTGTTTTGGCTTCCAGAGCCATTATTGTCATCTTGTTTAGGCTTCCAGAGCCATTTCTATCATATTGTTTTGGCTTCCAGAGCCATTATTGTCATCTTGTTTAGGCTTCCAGAGCCATTTCTATCATCTCGTTTTGGCTTCCAGAGCCATTTCTATCATCTCGTTTTGGCTTCCAGAGCCATCACTGTCATCTCGTTTAGGCTTCCAGAGCCATCACTGTCATCTCGTTTAGGCTTCCAGAGCCATCACTGTCATCTCGTTTAGGCTTCCAAAGCCATCACTATCATCTCGTTTAGGCTTCCAGAGCCATCTCTATCATCTCGTTTAGGCTTCCAGAGCCATCACTCTCATATCGTTTAGGCTTCCAGAGCCATCACTGTCATCTCGTTTAGGCTTCCAAAGCCATCACTATCATCTCGTTTAGGCTTCAAGAGCCATCACTATCATCTCGTTTAGGCTTCCAGAGCCATCTCTATCATCTCGTTTAGGCTTCCAGAGCCATCTCTATCATCTCGTTTATCTCATTTAGGCTTCCAGAGCCATCTCTATCATCTCGTTTAGGCTTCCAGAGCCATCTCTATTATCTCGTTTAGGCTTCCAGAGCCATCACTGTCATCTCGTTTAGGCTTCTAGAGCCATCACTGTCATCTCGTTTAGGCTTCCAGAGCCATCTCTATCATCTCGTTTAGGCTTCCAGAGCCATCACTATCATCTCGTTTAGGCTTCCAGAGCCATCACTATCATCTCGTTTAGGCTTCTAGAGCCATCACTGTCATCTCGTTTAGGCTTCCAGAGCCATCTCTATCATCTCGTTTAGGCTTCCAGAGCCATCACTATCATCTCGTTTAGGCTTCCAGAGCCATCACTATCATCTCGTTTAGGCTTCCAGAGCCATCACTATCGTCTTGTTTAGGCTTCCAGAGCCATCACTGTGGTCTTGTTTAAGTTTCCAGAGCCATCGCTGTCGTCTTGTTTAGGCTTCCAGAGCTGTTACTTTCTAGTTTAGCTTTTAGAGTTAGTGGCTTCCAGAGCTGTTATTTTCTAGTTTAGCTTTTAGAGTTGTTTTTGTGGTTGGCTTCCAGAGTTGTTGTTTTCTAGTTTAGCTTTTAGAGTTAGTTTTTTTTGTTGGCTTCCAAAGCTATTACTTTCTCCGTCTAGCGTTTAGAGTTAGCTTTTTGGTTTGGCTTCCAAAGCTATTACTTTCTAGTTTAGCTTTTAGAGCTAGTTTTTTTGGTTTGGCTTCCAGAGCTGTTATCTTCTAGTTTAGCGTTTAGAGTTAGCTTTTTGGCTTGGCTTCCAGAGCCGTCGTTTTTCTCAGTTTAGTGTTTAGAGTCGGCCTTGTCATCTAGAGTCACAACTCCTGGCGTTCATGTCCACTGGCATTGCGCATGTTGCCTTCATGGATTTGCGATTATCCTCGTTTTCCTCACATTGTCACCTTGTGCTTATCGCTTATTCATCATTATCCTTTCATATCTCCCTTCTCACTGCTTATGACGATGTCCTTTGAGTTCACGAGTTCACGATACGTATTTCGGTCATGTTAGTGAGCACCCTACACTTGTCATTTTCATATAGTTCATTTAGGATAGTCTCCTTCTAACACATTCTTTCCCGTACCTCAAAGTGGTTCGACCGTTACTCATTCTTGATATGGTTTTTCGAGTCACTTTTGGAGATGTCTTGGAGGAAGCCTGGGTCTTCAGTGTGGCTTTAGAGATACTTCTGATACATTCGTTTTCTTTTAGGATTAAAGCCTCTGTGTTTGTCTCTTGGCCTGAGTGAGTTCGTGTCTCACTGGTGTCCCTATGGGGGTTTCCTTGGTTCTTCGGTAGAGTTCACTTCATTTCACTCACTATTCACACTTTCTTTTCATTCCAGTATTCATATTCTTTGCACTCGTGAACTCTACCGAAGAGGGGCATATTTGTAGACCCCCCTCCCCCGAGGAGCTGGAGCTAGCTAGGATGATTATTTTTGTTGTTTTTCTGAGGGCCTCTGAAGTAGGCTGCTTTTGGGGCGGCAGATGGGACGGGGTACGGGGATGGCTTGCGGAGGAAGAGAGGAACAGAGGAGAAAAGAAAGGAAAAGCTGGCTGGAGAGGGGGACGGTTTTGGAGCTGAATTTTTAGAGGGAAAGCTGGTTGGAGAAGGGGAGTTTTGAGCTGGATTTCTAGAGAGGAAGCTGAGGAGAGGATAGAAGATTTTTCGGGGAAAAAACAGAGGAAACGAGGAGAAGGGAGAGCGCATTGTGGCTCGTGGCCGAGGTACGCATTGTGGCTCGTGGCCGAGGTATGCATCCACTCCATTTCTAGTCAATCTCTATTGCGTGTTTTGATTCTCATATTGTGCATGATTTAGGTGAATATCCATTGACTTTCTCGTTGATTGCCACGTCAGTTTTACTGTATTAGTAGAGACCCGACTTTAGGGGCTTAGAGGGGTGCTACGGTCTTTACCGTACCTTCCCGATGAGTAACCTGACCCCCGAACCCGATCCGGTTTTCACAGACCACCTTTTCCAAAACAAGGAGTCACACTTAGGGTTTTTCTTTTTTATTTTGTTTACCCTTTAAAAATAAAACAAAAATAAGTGGCGACTCCAAGTCATTTCTTTTTAATAAATAAAAATCATTTTTCAAATCAAAATCGAGTTTCGCCATCGAGTGGGAAACGCATTGAGCCGAAATGCGGGGTCCACACCTTCCCTAAGGTATAATAATATTATGCTAGTTTATCCTTTGTTTTTAAATATTATAGCCACATTAAACTATTATCATTTTTTATTATCACATTTTTATTTGTAAATTCTTTGTTTGTTCGTTGACAAATATCGTTAACGTCATATAAAATTTTTAGTAAAAAGTTAATAAAATATTGATATTAACTCTCCATGCTCGTGTTTGAGTGTTAACATTGATAATTTCGTACAAAAACTTAGTGAAAAATTAATAAAATATTAGTATTGGTCTTTTATTCTTGTGTTCGAGCGTTCAATAATTACTTAAAAAAACTCAAACAAAATCTTAAATTTTATCTTCTTAATTCATATTCCAACTTTAGGACCAAATGAATAAATTTTGTTTTGATATTTTCATTTCCTCCTCTAGTTTAAGGATTATAGTCTTCACCCAATTTTTGGAAAATGTGATTTTTTTTTTCTTCTAAAGAAGATTTGTGTTTCCCTACTTAGGCTTGAGATGAAAGTGAAAATGATTGGGAAACAAGAGTTTGAAGAAGATAGAAAAAATGGTTTAAAATGGTGTCATTTTCATGTTTTAATAATTTAACCTTTCTAGTCTCTATCAACAAAGTAGAAAAATTAAACTCACAAACTTTAGTTAATTTATAATTTTTTTTTTTTAAAAAAAAATACCTCGGTAAGCATGGAAGAAAATGCTAAGGTGACCTCAAGGTGTAAAAGTAGAAGTCATCCTAACACATATGAAGGTACATGCATAAATCTCATGATATTTAATTTAGGATTGGCCATTTTAAAACTAACCTTTCGATAAAACTATTTTTTCCTATTTTTAAACTCGAAGAGTAATTCATTTTTTATGTATATACTCTTTAACATTTTCATTATTTATATATGTATTTTAAAAGAAATAGTTGTTTTTGTAAAAAAAAAATAAATGAAAGCATTTTATCCAAAATGAGTATTTTTTTTAGGTTAAAAAAAGTTGAAGGGTTAATTTTTCAAAACAGGATGATTTCATCATTTTCAATTGGTTATCCTTTTAATTTATTTTAATTTATTTTAATTTATTTTATTTTATTTTATTTTTTATGAAAAAGGTAGAAAAACATTTTTGTAAGTTAATTTAATGACTTTGTAAACATCATGTACCGCAAAGAATTGATATATTTTCATGAAAAATGATGTCTTTCTATTTTTAAATATTAAGAAAATGAATAATAAAATTGAATAAGTGAAAAATTTTATCATGGGAAAAGTTTATAAGAAATTAAAAATTGATAAAGAGTAAATAATTATTTTATACTTTTAAAATTTTGTCTATTTATATGTACTCTATCAAGTCAAAAGAAATACATGAGACTATTTATCTATATTTTCTTTGACTATTTATAAGCATCTATGATTATCTTTTGATTATTTTATTACTCCATGGGTTATCACTTGATTATTTTATTATCTTTCGTGATTAAGCACCTAAAACCTTGTAGCCTTTTATACTTATATTTTAATAAGGCATTTAAAAAAAGAAAAAGGGCGGCACCGTCCGTGGGATTCGAACCACGACCACATCTCTATCGATTGAGCTAAGATGGCTTTGTTGAAACAATGTTTTGCTAAGTTGATTTTGTAACTATATATTGTTTTTTTTTTTTAATCTTTTTTTCTTTGTTATTTTAATTGTTTTATTGTATTCGAAGGAAGTTCTAATATTCATTTAGAACTTAAATTTGGGAAGTCAAATAAATTTAAATTATTTTAATTTTAAGATTTAAGGGGATTCGGGATTTTTTTTTTTTAAAAAAAACAAAATTTTAAAATTTCTAAAATACTCTTCTTTTCTCATCTCAATTTTTTTTATTATGACTTTCCTAACAAGTTTTTTTATTCGAGCATATATTTATATGATAATAAATCGCGATTGAGTTATTTCATTTAATTTTATTTTTTTTTATGATATAAGCCTTCCAATATTTAACATACTTTATAGTGTATTATTTTAAACATTTTACTAATTAATATAATTATTATTTTAAACAATGTCTATTTGAATTGCTTAAAAAAAATAGTATATTATATTTTTAATTTCCAAGACTTTATTATTTCTAAGAGTATAGAAACTCTCGCTTGATAATAGTGATTGAATAACTACTTGTAATTAATGATTTAGAGTACATTTGAGAAATACTAAAAAAAAAAAAATTCATTTTTACAAAATATGTTATTCTTGAAGTAGTATGATAAGTATTTTTTTTTTCAAAAATCATTATTTTTTTTTTATTTTGTAGCATTATGAAAAAAAAAATCTTATTTTATTTTATTTATTTATACATGAGAAAATAGAAGGCTAATCTAAATGGATAAAAACACCCAAGAGGGAGGAGGTGGGGTGAATTGGAGTTAAAAAAAATTATTTGTAAACACAATAAAATTATGTACGAGAAGCACAAATATATAGAGATAAAGATATAGAACACAAACTCAGATTTATAGTGGTTCGTCACTTCCTTGCTTACATCCACTCTCTTCAAGCTCCTAACCGAGTGAGAGTTCCACTTATATTTGAAGCTTCAATCAAGTTTTTAATAACTTTTTATGAAGTATTGGATTTTGAATATGAAGAGGTAAAGTGTAGAAGACATAAAAGGTTGAATGGGTAAAGTGTATTTAACCCTTTTTTTTTTTCATAGTGGATGCATTGATTCTAATTGTATCCAAGAAATGGTTTATGAAGAATAATAAGTAGTTTCTAGTTGTCGTGTCCACTATTGATCTATCTAAGAAAGTGTAAAGCTACCTTTGGGACAAGCTTCATTAAGGTTAATGAAATTTATACAAACCCATTATCTAACCCCCTTCCTCGATTCCCTCCCCTCTCTTTTAAAAATAACTACAACATTTGCTAGCCACTTGATCAATAATCTCTATTGTTCTAATTACCAATCCTAAATTACATAGTAACTCTAGCAAATAAATAAATAAATAAAATAAAATAAAATTTTAAAACAAAAATCAAAGATAGAGTTATTACTACTATCGTAGTACTTCAAGTATCCTTATCTAGGATTGACCTATAAAGGTTGTCAAAACTATGTAAAAAAAAAAATTGTTTTCTTCCTAAATCTCTAAATTAAAATGTATGAAGTTGATTCAATGGAATTTGAGTTTACTAAAATAAATCTAATTAAATTACAAAGAAATTATTGATTTTTAATTCAATTAATCAAGATTGGGGTGTTCCACAATTCAACTTTGGGTATAAACCTTTAGGCAAAATAAGAGTTTATATTTTAATTAATCTTATGATATTTAGAATGCATGGTTTAATAAGATCAATTTGAGTTCCATATCATAGAGTTGATATGCATCCTAACTTTTATTATATTATTCCATTTTGAATTACCTAATAGATGAATGGATGTGAAATCTAAGTTTAAATATAAGATTTTTGGGTTTTTATCACTCTATATAGATTTTCCTTAGGGTAGGTAATAATGACTAGACCTATGATAACTCCAAATAAAAAATTACCAAGAATCCCTAATATCAAGGAATGTGCAATTATATCATCTTCTAAGTCAAATTAAGTACTTTAGAGGGAATTTTGATTTCAATATTGATGCCTTAACCTTCCATTCATTCCATTATTAGTTCAATCTCACCCATTGTTTCTTTTTGGATCTAATCTTAGGTTTTTATGTTTCCCACCCCAAGATGGTTTTTTGGCCTCTTATGGTTGTGTTTTTACATATACAAACCATAAAGGAATAAGAAAGAACCATTCTTGATTTTAATGAAATAAAAAACAATGCTTTATTCAATAATGTAAATGAGAAAGAAAACAAACCAAGGAAAACCTTTGATGTCTTCCTTCTTTCTTTAACTCCTAAAAAAAAAAATCTTCGATTAATTCTTTACTTGAAACCTAAAATTGGAGTTTTTATAGGAAATATAAAAAAACTAGCATGTAACGTGTTCTTATTGGCCACTTATTTCCTAAATAATTACCTAAAAATAACAAAAGAATACTGAAATCTTGATTTCTAGTAATGTGGGGCCCCTCTTAGGGCTAATGGAGTGAATAAGACATAATTCTCGAGGTGATGAAAGTAAAAACTCAAAGTGATAGTGGGTGATCTTGAAATTATGGTAATTTTGAGATGGATTTGAAATCATAAGTAAAATTTTCAAAATCACAATTTCAAATTCGAAAATGACTCTTTAATTCTACCAAGTTGTCTTCAAATGACCATACTTCTTCATTTCAACTTCGATTTGCATATTGTTTAAAACGTTGGACTTTTGACTCCTAACTTTTCGATCTTTGAAATGATATGTAATTTGCTCAAAATTAACCTTGGGAAGTACGTCAAAAATCATGTCAATTCCCATATTGAACTTTGAGCTATGGCATCCAATCTTCTTCCTTGTTTTTACTTGCTCTACATATCTCTCCATGATATTCATTTTTCATCTCTCATGATATGCATTGCTCTATTTTCATTTGTTGTAGCTCTCATCATGCTTGAAAGCTCTTAAAGCTCCTTGTATGCATATTAAGGTCCTTCACTATCATGGATAAAAGAGGTTCTTGCAACTTGCATCATTTTCATCTCTTAAACCTAAATTTTAGCTTAAGATATACGTTAGACTCATGGTTAGGATCTTAGCAATAATTTGAGTTAAGTGGGATGAGTTAAACCTTTTTATCACATAATTCACTCTCTAATTATGTCATTAAAGCATAATTTGTGGGTTTAATAATCACTCCAGGTATTTGAATTCCCCTATTAACTTGTTTCCAAGTGTTAGGCTACTTCTTCTATGATTTTTTTAATGCCCAGGTTGGCAGCTTCTTAGTTTTTGGAGATTAAGCACTAGCCAAGGTAGATATTTAGCCTATAATTAACCATAGTGAGGTTGATACTTAGATAGCTCATGTCAATGTGTTTCCATGCAAACATGTTTACAACCTCCCTAAATAGAGATGTCATTCTTTTCTTTCCTTTTTCAATACCATTAACTTGACAATCAAGTTTTATTCAAAATTCTTAGTGTCTTTTGTATGAAATTCTCATAGATGATGCCAATTATTAGTGTAGGTGGATTTCTATCCAATCATTAACATGTTGATCCAATAGCACATGCTCAATAAAACTCTTGCAACAAGAAAGAAGACCAATGGTTCCGATGGGCTTCCTTTCCAATAATCAAGTTAGATAAGAATAATGCAGAGCCAAGATAAAAAGTCATTATAGGTACCTTTTTCTTCGTTGGGGATTCTCTTCATGTAGTTTGTCTCAATTTTAGGTAAGACAAGGTGGTTAAAAAAGGATGGCAATTATGTTTGGCATGGTTTAGATGTACATTTCTAGCTGGCCAATGAACTCCACTCTGGCAAGATAGGTAAGGGACGATTAATAGGCACGAAAGGGAACATGAACTAAGATAAGGATCCTGGTTGTTATTTTGACTATGGTGTTTGTTAGTAGGCAATGACCATTCATTCTACATGCCTTGACTCTTAGTCTCTAGGTCCTTGGTTTTGTTGTGATAAGAGCAACTTTATTAGGATTGGATTAAACTTGATTAGGTCTACCATGACTAAGCATGGTTAGGGCAACCTTTTGAGAGGTGGGACCTTGGGCCAAAATTGAGTGCAAGATTGTATGATTTCACTCAAACACCATACATTACTCCTCTAATGAATTTGTTATAAGTTAAAAAAGTGTTTTTATCAAAATCCCTCTTAACACAAACCCTTAATTATTCATTTAAGCTAACTTATAAAATATATATATACATTTTTTACTTCCTCCTATGTACAAATATTTTTATTATAAATATAATGAAAGTTTATTTGAAAGAACCTATTTTCTCAAATGTACATATCATCAATTTTGGACTTAAAAAGGCTATCATGGTTTTAAAACTATTTATATAGTTTAAGAGAAGTTCACTATATGCATAGTCTCATAAACTTCTTTTACTAATCCTCCCATATTACCCTAATAACTTTAAAATACGTTTACGTAATTAAAAGTAATTTAATACATATATAACGTTAAAAACCTTTTTCCATAACCAACGTGAGATATTATATAATTATTCTAATTATTTTTATTAATGAATTTTACTTTAATTTGGTTGTGAAAATAAGGAATCTTCATTTTTAAAAGTCAAAGGAAAAATGCTTTTAGGAAGTAACAAATATCTTCCACAAACATTTCATGTGATGGTAATTAAAAATTTAAAAAGTGATGTCCAACTTTTTCAAACGGAGATGATGCATAAAGTCTCTTTAGAAAGGAAGTAGCCGTGCTCTTTCTACTTCTATCCAATTCATCAAGGAACTAAAAAAAGGGTGGAAAAGATACAAGCAAATGAGTTACAACCTAGAAGGAGGTGGTTCCTTGGTAACCATTGTGAATGGTCTTGTTTCCTCCCCTTGGGCTGTCGCTTTCCCATGTTACCCTTTTATCATTTACAAAACAATCCATTCCACCCATCCAATTTGGTATTTAATTTATTTATTTTTTCCGTGTCTGCGTATTCAACCTATTTAAAGATTTTTGTCAAAAAATTAAAGGGTACAATAGGTATTTCATTTAATTAAGGATATAATTTGTTGGTTCTTAGATGTTATTATTATTTTTTAAATTATTTCTTTTAAATTAGATATTGGAAGAAGATGAAATCAATTTAGATATGAAAAAAAAAAAAATTTCTATTGACGTAAAAATTATTTTAAGTTGAAGTACAATTTTTTTTTTTAGTATTTTATAAAAATAAGAGTGTTTGTTTAGTTGTTTCTAAAAATAGCCTTTTTTTTTTAAAAAAAAAAATTGTTTGGATAAGTTGTTTTTAAAAATAATTTTTCTATTTTAATTTTGAAATATCATTGTAAATTTAATTAACATAATATCAATTAAATTTAATTCAAATTTTATTAAAACTGAAAAAGTTTTAATGAGCCAAATTTTTCATTACATGTACACATTTATTACCCAATTATGGATACAAAATTTAAAAATGCTTTAATTTAATATGCAATTAGTCGCATTAGTGTTTTGAATTCCAATTATTCTTAAGTATTAAAAGATTTATTAAAGAATTGAAATTATTAATTATGTCTCATTTAATTTAATTTGATTTCTAATAAAATTGAAAAAAATAAATAAGAGAAACAGTGAAGTCATTACTCATATATTAGTTTTGATTTTTTTTTTGTAGGATCAGATTTATTGTTTCAGTTCTAAATTATTTTTAAAAATGATTAAATTCATTAATCAATTTAATATAAAATTTTGCTTAATTTGAAGTTTATTTTTCTAATGAGAGAATTTATAAAAATATAATTATATGTAGAAAATGAATAATATAATTCTTATAAACCAATTTTTATCTATAAATTTATGATATTAATGTGTTCACTATTTGAATTTTAAATTATTTTTAAAATTATTAAACTTGTTAACAAATGTAACACATTTAGTCTTATTTTATTTGAAGTTTATTTATCTAGTAAATGAAATCAGAAAAATGTGTATCTATGTAGAAGAGAAATAATATAATTGTTTTAAACCAATTTTTGTATTAATTAGGTTACTATTTGAATTTTAAGTTATTTTTAAAAATTAATAGAATTATTAATGAATCTAGCATATCAAATATTACTTAATTTATAGCTTATTTTCTAGTGAAAAGAATTTATCTATATATATAAATAATAAATTAATTTTTTTATTAAATTTTAATTATATTTTATTTATTTTCGTAAATTTCAAACGAAACACAAGAATTTTCCCTTAATATTTTTTCAGAAACAAACATAATCGAAATGTTTTATTTGTTTGTCAAATATTATACAAATAAAATATAATAATGTGAAATAAATATAACATTATCATATGATTTCAAAATATACATTGGCATTAGTTTTTGAATTTGTCTACCTAGAAAGAAGTTTGGGACAGGATGATTTTTGTCTAAGTTTCATTGAGTGAAAAAGAGACGGGAAGAATATATAAAGAAGTTGTGTATGGAAGACAGGAATGAGAAGTACGAAATAAGATTTTTGGGGTGTGGAACACGTGTGTCAATTACTAAATTTTGATGAAGAGAAGCATCGACTCTGGAATAAATAACTTTTAATTTTAAGGAGAATATGGAAATTGTGGAAATTCCAGCTCAGTCTCGTCAATCATCCACCCTTAAAATCGCCTACCCTCCGTACCACCGAAGCTAGAAGACTTACGCAATCAGATATACGAAACTTTATCTCTACGGACACCGTCCTAAATTCCATTGTATGGACCACCAACGTTTCCTGGGCCCTCCCGCAGCGTGAATGCCACCTGTGCGCACCGCTCATCTGGCGCATTGAGGTCCTATCCGACACCCACCTCCGCTCTTTTCCCCCGATTCAGACACGAAGCTTTCCCAAGCTCTCTCTCTCAAGGGAAAGTACGCCAAAAATCGAGGAGAGAGAAATAACTAAAACTGAGTCGAAGCCTACGGCAAATCGCAACACCTGGCTCCTCTCACAGGCGGCCGATTCTACGCTTGCCACGACAGGCCAGTTTCAAACGACGTCGCATGATCACTTCCACTACGAGATCCAACGAATCAAATCCACTCCCTCCGAATCCCGAGAAACTTGATCGCCTTAATACTCTTCTCAGGGCCTCGCATTACCTTCAGTGCGATTGAGAGAGAATTGAATCGATTTGGATTGAAATCGAAGACACTGTTTGATGTCGACTTTGCTTGGCGTTTGATGCAAACTTTGATCGCTCGTTGCTTGTAGTTGAAGAACCCTTTTTTCCTTGTTTTTAGGAAATTTGGATTTTTCTGTGTATATATAGGGATTTTGAGTGGCTTTGTATAGAGAAATACTGGAAAATGGTTAGCGGAAATATATTTCACTGTAGAAAGCATTCATGGCCGCCCGAGGAGTATATTAACCGGACGACCTTGCACCTGGTAAGCTTTTCGGTCTAGCAAGTTTATAATGTCTTGTTTGGTTGCCTAGAAAATTGGAGGAAAAGAAAAGGAAGTTGGAATCTGGCCTTTTTGGTTGCCGAGGATCTTTAAGCGGTAAACAGTGTCAAGTTTGGTTTGGTGGAGGTATTATGCGTTTACAAAACGCACTGGATTTTCCTTCCTTTTTTCCTACACTTTCTCAGCAGCCAAAGAGCATCGGTTGTTTTATGAGAGGTTTTGCATAACACAACTCAACTTAGGTAAGGAAAAATGGTTGAAATGAGTAGAGCAACACATGGGAATTACGCATAGTTGACCATCCGAGATATCGGAATTACCAAGAGAAATGTTTAAATAAGATGGATAATTAAAACCGCCCTAGTAAGTTATTTGCTCATTCACTAGACCTATATAGCACAACTGCACTCACCTCAATCTCGTGGTTTTTGTTTTGTGCATTTCTTTTGGATTGAGGAAATGATATACACATTGTTTCTCCTAACTTCTGGAAGCGGATCATAGTTGATGCTTAATCATGCATTTGGGTTCCCCTGATACTAATTCCCCTTTCTTTTCTTTCAGAAAATGAGGTCAAATGCACCATCTTTGGCTTCATCCCTTATGTGAATTTAGCTTCATGCTTTGTAAGACTGCAGCTAGCAAAAATTTAGTTTGTAACATTAGCTTTTTATTTTGTGCTGTGGCATCATTTGCCACTGAGTTGCTAGCCCATGGGGGTTGGATCGAGTTGTCACAGGATTGGATGAGCATGGGAAAGTTGCAGATTTGAATTGTGTAACCAAAAGAATTACAATAAAAAAAAAATGTTGCTCAGGTGGTAGCTGTAGCATGTTTGGATGTCCTCTGGGAATTAAATTCCTCTGCAACTTTTTATATATCATTTTGTGTGCCGACTCACTGTGGCATGTGGAGCTAGTACAGAAAATGATAGTGACACAAAATTGAAAATGATAATAACACAAATTTGAAAATGATAATAGCACAGACTTTACTTAAGAAGTAAAATACTGGCATTTAAGAAAGTAAAATATTTAATCTGCACCAGCATTTGTGGTAACAGCTCCGTTTTTCTTTAAGTTCCCATTCTAAATGATGGATTTCCATTCAAATTGCTAGGGAAAATGAATGGATTTATGCAATTCCCATGTGACAATCAAACACACCCAAATGCATTTGAAGGGTGATCTCTGCATGACAAATCTAATAGATGATATACCAATGTTCTAAATTAGTATCAGTTGTTTGATAGCTATTCAAATATTGTGTACAAACCATTATGTTGGTAGGACAAGCATTGAGTTTGGACCATCACTTAAATGGTATATATCTAGCCTAATTGTCTTGATAGCAGTCCTTAGTTTCTGGAGGGATTTTTTCATCCACCTTGAACTGATTGTTCTTTCTTGTACTTGTCTGTAGCTTGATTTTGATAGTGCTGCCCCACCAGAACAAGCCTGGAGAAGGAGATTAAACAGCCATGCTAACATTCTTAAGGAATTCAGTGTTACATTTACAGAAGCAATAAAGATGGTAAATCATCCTTTCTCCATAAATTGGTTTAGTGGACTGAAAGACGAGCCTTGTATATCCTGATGCATGTGTGCCCCATTTTCTTTTCTTTGTTTCCCTTTTTCCCCTCCCCTGGTTCTCACCTAATGGTTGGTGTTTTGAATCTTAACATGTTAGATTCGACTTGGTATACGCTTGTGGTCCTATATTAGAGAAGAGGCCTCTCAGGGAAGGGTAATTTTTTTACAGCTGATTTTTCATTTCCTTATATCATGGTTATTTAGTTGTCTCTTAACAGTAAATTTTGTTTTTTCAGAAACTACTCTATTATTTGAGCTGATGCTTAAATTTGACTTATTCCTCCCTTCCAATCTTTGCAGAAAGCACCTATTGATCCATTTACTCGAGAAACTTGCAAGCCATCAGCATCGCAAGGGGTTCCTCTCGGAGGGATGGGGTATGTAGTGTGTGAACTATGAAAAACTGTATTTGTTTCTCTACTGTAATATTTTCACACATCTGAAGGGGTTGAATCTTTTATTTCACAGAAGTGGCAGTATATCTAGAGGTTTTAGAGGAGAGTTCAGGCATTGGCAGATAGTTCCTGGTACATGCGATGCCTCTCCTATCATGGCCAATCAGTTCTCTGTAAAGCTCTGTCCTTCCATCTATCATCTTTGAACCATTTTTCACTTTGTTACCAGACACTTATTTGTGCATACTTGATATTATTGTTTATTAGTGCTTTCATTTGATTACCTGTTTATGAGTGCTTTTATTGAGTTGTCTGTCGGTCAAAATGATGGTTTTAAATCTCAATTTTTCAATGGATCACCTTCCCAATAACAGAGAGGTTGGTAACCTTTTGGCTAGAACAAATAATTTTTTGCATAAAGAACTTAAGAGTGGCACAAACTATCATATAACTAGGTTGTGATGCAAGTTATTCTGTTTCAATAAAGGACAAAAAGGAATATATTGAGAAAATGATTGAGTGTGAAAATTTTTCTGTTAACTTTTGGGAAATGATACACCTTATCTAGGTGGTGTAAGTAGCTTTTGCCTACGTCTCTATTAAAAACCATAAATCCTAATTGTGTTAAACATGAAATGAAACTAAGTGTCATAAATGCATACAAACAAGATATTATATATATATATATATATATATATATATATCTTCTTCTTCTCATTCTCCTCCCTTCTTATAGTAAAATTTTACAGTAAGATGCCAAAAGATGTCCTCCATCATACCCAACTTAAACTTGGCATTAACCCAACAAATCCATTCTAGAGAAAATATAATTCAATGAGTAAGGAGATTCCCTACTTTTACTTTTGGTTCTGTCACGAAGGCTCCTCACTTGGCCAGGCTATCTGCTATTCAATTTACTGATCTAGGCTGCAAGGCAACACCTCTACCAAATGATTGATCCTTTATCAACTGTGTGGATGAGAACCTTCTTTGGTTCAGTTTACTGGCATGGAACATTGTTTTTTTCTTTTATAGGCGGGCATGGAACTTACTTTTATGGAGACCTCTAGATTAATGTGGCCCAAAAAGGGATTTTCATCTCCAAAACCCATTGGAAGAAACATGCATGAAGAACTATAAATGAATGATTGAATTTGATGCCTTCCAGGAATACACCCTTCCACTTATTTGATATTATGAATTGAACAGATCTAGTTTGTATTAGCCCATGAAAAATGTGGGATAATGGAAGTCAATGAATTCGGCTAGAATTTGCAGTGGAATTCCTTTCAAGCTTCAAACCATTGGACTGACAAGTTAGTAAGAACAATTAAAAAGGGAAAAAGAAAAAGAAAAGTACAAAAATGAAAAATAAAATAAAATTGATGTGATGAAGTACATAAGAATTGTCCTAATAGCCCTTTGATTGATAGGAACCTTAAATTTAAGAATTTTGGGGATGCTTCTATCATCTGTTAAGTAACATGGTTGTTTCTTGTGTTTTTGGCTGTTACATTGGTATAAAAAGGAAATCCTATGTTCTTACTTTCTTGTGTGGTTCTGCTTAACGTGAACCACCAGGAATATTTATGTTTTGTGTTATCATACAAAAGATCCATAATATCACTTCTGTTGCTTTTCTATTGTATAAAGTGGTTGTACATTCCTGAAATAAAATATTTTCCCATTTGATGGCATGATTCATTATTTTGTCACTGCAGATTTTTATTTCTCGAGAAGGAGGGAATAAAAAGTATGCTTCTGTTTTAGCTCCAGGCCAACATGAAGGCTTAGGGTAAGAGGAACCTTTATGATGTTTTAACCCATCTAATTAAAAAGAATAATATGCTTCTTGCCATTTCACATTCTAGAAGATATTAAAATTGGTTGCCTTGATGTAATCACTATTCATGAGCATGAAATTCTTCCATTACTATTATGTTTTCTCCTTTTTAATTGAACAATCACTGTCTTGCAGCTATGGGTGGTCATGTGCTATTTTTGTACTTTGTATTTTAATTTACAGAAAAATCATGCTATCATGTTCCCTACAGTTATATCACACACATTCCTCATGACTGGTCAACAATGCATCTTGATCTAACAATGAGGATAATTCTTTTTAACTATAGCTCATGGTGACTCTTGAACTTTTATTTGATGGACGTTTGCAAGCTTATTCTCATTGGTTAAAGGATCTTAGTTTACGGTTTTTTTTTTCATTTATTTGGCTCATTTTATTCCTTCTGGCTTTTCTTAAATGTCTAATCACATGACGATTGGTTGAGGTGAAGTGAAAAAAATAATATAGTGCAGTTCTGACCCAAAAATTATATGGTGCTATATAGTCAATAATGTTGCTGCTTTACATCCTCAATAAGAACCTAAAGTCGGACACTGCTCTGACTACTCTCTGAAAGATTTTTGGCATATTGTACTCTTTGGATCTTCTGCATCCTTTAGGCTTTTGGAATTCAATAGCATTAAAATAACTAATACCTTGCCTGCTTGATTAATGCCTCATTTCAAGTCAGAAAATGCTTGGTTCTGGCTGCTTTTGACATCTATGAAGTTCTCCTTTATATGTATTTCTTGAAACCTAAATTATTTAGAATTTGTATATCAAAAGGCAAAATGATAAACAGTTGACTCTGCTTATCTTGGTGACCTCATATCGGATTGGGTACTTGGAACTCCTGGATTGATTTGGTCATTTGAATTATGAAGGATAATAAATGCTCCCAGCATAATGTTCTTTATAGAGTTACGAATTTGTAGAGAGTTAGTACTAATGGTGCAGAGTTTGCCTTGGCTTTGATATTATTCTGATACAGGAAATCTGGCGATCAGGGTATATCATCATGGGGTTGGAATTTGAGTGGTCAGCATTCTACTTATCATGCTCTCTTTCCAAGGGCCTGGACAATATATGATGGTATTATTTTATTTTATCCTTTCTATTACACAGATATATGAACATTTTCCTGGTATTTTCATTTGAAAGTACAATTCTAATTTGCAGGTGAGCCGGACCCTGAACTTAAGGTGTCCTGTCGCCAAATATCTCCATTTATACCACATAATTATCGAGATAGTAGTCTTCCTACAGCAGTTTTTGTTTATACGGTATGTAATTTCAAGTGCTATGCCAAATACTGTGATTTTCTGTAATGTAGATTTGTTGGAAAGGACAATATTCGGCTGAGATTTATAGTTGATCTCTAGGGATTACCTAGTTGTATTTTATGTTTAAATGTAGGCCTATTCAACTCTATAAATTAGGAAAGTTAGATGGATAATTATTTTGTTCCCTTTTTAGTGCCTTGTAAGCCTATAAGTAGTGTATGTGTATATCATTCTTAGAATCAATGAAATACCATTTTTTTTCACTCAAACAATTCTCCTAGTTTCTTGTTGTTTAGATGGTATGAGAGTAGGAGCTTTATTTGACTCTTTTCTACATTCAGAAAAAAATTACTAGGATTTATTCCTCAATAAACTCCACATTTTTTTTCTCCTCTCAAATTGAAATCCTAGCCTCTCACGACATTTGAAGTCTCATCTAAATTCACCCCTCCTCCTTCTAAGCCTACTGAAAACCGTGGTCCTAATTCTAATTCACATTTTGTTCAAATAACCACTATACGCCTCAATGGAGACAATTTTCTCCACTGGCATCAATCAGTGTGTATGTGTATTCGAGGGAGAGAAAAGATTGGTTACATGGTTGGTGGTACAAAGGTGCGTGATTTGAAGGATATGACTTATGCCACTGGCTTGTTAATTCCATGGATGAGGACATTGCCTCTAACTATATGTGCTATCCAACTGCCAAGGAACTTTGGGATAATATTCACCAGATATATTTTGACCTCAACAATCAATCCCAAGTGTATGAACTGCAACTACAGCTTGGAGAAATTTGACATGGGGGAGACATCACCACCAAATACTTCAATATTTTGAAAAGGCTATGGTAGGATCTAGATATTTTCAATGACTATGAATGGGAATCTTTAGATGATTGCAATCGCCATAAGAAGACAGTGGAAAACAATTGAAGCTACAAATTTCTCGTTGGCCTAAATGTAGAATTTGATGAAGGGGCAGGATCATTGGTTGTGCTTCTCTTCCTTCACTTAGAGAGGTATTTGCTGATGTTTGGAGGGAGGAAAACTGTCATAGTGTTATGCTCATGAAAAAGGGGGCTAGGGCATCAATTGAAAATTCTGCCCTAGTCCTTGTTGATGCAAATGCAAGCAAAACTTTTAATAACCAGCACAGAGCTGAGGACAAGCCTCGGATATGGTGTGATTTTTGCAACAAACCCCACCATATACGTGAAACATGTTGGAAGATTCTTGGCAAACCTACCAATTGGAAGAGCAGCAAGCCTGAGATTGATCTGCTTGTGCAAATGAGGATGATGCTGGTCCCTTCAGTAAAGAGCAAATGCATCATCTTCTGAAGCTGCTGAAACCCAATCCACAGTCTGGTATTCCTAATGTTTCTTTGGCTCAAACAAGTAGCAACTCTAGTGCTTTCTCTTGTCATTCTAGTCCTACACCTTGGATTTTTGATTCAGGTGCTTCTAATCACAGGGAAAATCTCTCTCATGTATTTAATTCTTATTCACCTTGTACTGGTGATAAAAAAAGTTAGAATTGCAAATGGAAAATTTTCATTTATTGCAGGAAAAGGTTCTATCAAAATTTTTGAAAAAATCACCCTAAAATCTATCCTTCATGTCCCTAAACTTGCATGTAATCTCTTATCTGTGAGTCAACTCTCTAAAGATTCTAATTGTCGTGTTACCTTTTTTTGATTCTCACTATGAATTTTAGGACTTGAGCACGAGGATGATGATTGGTAGTGCTAGAATGGTGGACAATCTCTACTATTTTGATGACAACTTCCTTCGTATTAAACAAGCTCAAAGCTTTAGTACTAGTATTAGTTCTCTCTCTGTTCATGAACAAATAATGATTTGACATCTTAGACTAGGAATCCTAGTTTTTCTTATTTGAAATATCTATTTCCTGTTTTATTTAAAAATGTAGATTGCTTATCCTTTCAATGTGGAAGTTGTCATTTATCAAAGAGCCATTGAACTACTTACAATTCAAAACCATATTGTGCCTCAAAACCATTTTACTTGATTCATGGTGATGTTTAGGGTCCTTTGAAAATTACCACACCTTTTGGAAATAAAGGGTTGGTAACTTTTATCGATGTGGAAGGAAAAACTCAACATTCCACCATCCATTATAATGATTACATTCCCCTTTACATATAGATGATAATACTCATCTATTTTAGGGATATTTACAACTTATCAAAAAAAATTAAAACTACCTAAAACAGAAATGGATTTGGTAACAGATTACCAAATCCCATAAAATCATGGGATAAGAAAAGATGATTTGTTAGCTGTAGATATCCTCAATCTTAGCCCTTAACATTGCTGACAAATCATCAAATTAAATCTTCCTATAATTTTACACTCCCTCTCAAGCTGGGCGGTAAATATTTATTAACCCCAGCTTGGAACTCAGATCATCAAACACCTTTCTCGGTAGAGCCTTGGTAAGAATGTCAGCTGTTTGAAGGCTTGTAGGCACGTACAACATCTTGATTATTTCTTCCTCTATCTTCTCCTTTATGAAATGTCGATCAATTTCCACATGTTTTGTTCTATCATAATGTACTGGATTTTTTGCAATGCTGATTGCTGACTGATTATCACAGAACATTTTCATAGGTTCTTCATCTGAAATCTTTAATTCCTTTAGCACCCTTCTTAACCATATTCCCTCACAAATGCCGTGTGCCATTGCCCGGAATTCAGCTTCTGCACTGCTCCTTGACACCACTGATTGCTTCTTACTTCTCCATGTGACCAGATTACCCCACACATATGTGCAGTACCCTGAAGTTGATCTTCGGTCTTGTACTGATCCTGCCCAATCTGCATCGCTGAACACTTCAATATCTCTTCTTTGGTTCTTCTCAAAAAATAATCCTGTACCTGGTGTTAGTTTCAGGTATCTCAAGATTCTATACACAGCCTCCATGTGTTCTTCATTTGGATTATTCATGAATTGACTTACCATGCTGACAGAAAAACCAATATCAGGTCGTGTGTGAGATAGGTATATTAGTTTACCTACTAATCTTTGGTATCTCCCTTTATCCACGGGTGCACAATTTTCCTTAGCTCCTAGTTTGGTTGTTGGATCCATAGGAGTATCTGCTGGCTTACACCCAAGCATTCCAGTCTCTTTTAAGAGATCCAGGACGTATTTTCTTTGTGAGACAAAGATTCCCTTTCTTGACCTTGCAATCTCCATACCTAGGAAGTATTTGAGATTCCCAAGGTCCTTGATCTCAAATTCTGCAGCTAGAAAACTTTTGATGGTGCGAATTTCCTCTTCATAATCTCCCGTTAGAATTATGTCATCCACATATACAATGAGGACAGCAAGCTTTCCTGCAGGAGAGTGTTTAACAAATAGAGTATGGTCCGTCTGACATTGAGAGTAGCCATGTTTCTTAACTACCTTTGTGAATCTTTCAAACCAGGCTCTTGGAGATTGCTTGAGCCCATATAGAGATCTCCGAAGTTTACAAACTTTGTTGCATGTAGTTTGTGTCTCAAATCCTGGAGGAATTTCCATGTAAACTTCTTCAGCTAGGTCCCCATTTAGGAATGCATTCTTGACATCTAGTTGGTGGAGAGGCCAGTCAAGGTTTGCAGCCAAAGATAGTAGAACCCAAACTGTGTTAACTTGGCTACAGGGGCAAATGTCTCCTCATAGTCGATTCCGTATGATTGGGTGAATCCCTTTACAACCAGCCGTGCCTTGAATCGATTAACACTCCCATCTTCATTATATTTGACTGTGAAGATCCATTTGCAGCCCACTAGGCGTTTTTCAGCTGGTAATTCTGAGATTTCCCAGGTTCCATTTTTTTCAAGTGCATGAATTTCTTCATACACAACTGATTTCCACTCAGGTGAGCCGAGAGCTTCTTGTATATTATTAGGAACCTGGATGTTGTCGAGGTTGGCAACAAATGTTTTGAATTTCGGTGATAGTCCTTCATATGACACAAATGTGTATATAGGGTGTTTTGTGCATGATCTTACACCTTTTCTCACAGCAATAGGAAAGTCACTATCATCATTAGTTTCGGGATTATAGTTACCTGATGGATCTTTACTTGATCTAGAACTTGGGTCAGACTCTTGGGTTGGCTCAAGAGATGCTTGTTGTTCCATCTCCTTTTGGTTTTGTCTCCTTCTTGAGTAGGTAATCAACTCATCATTCTTTGTTGATTGAATAGTGTCCAGATTTTGAGGAGGTGGATTAGTAGGCGGATTGTTGGTTTGATCTTGAGAAGGAGATTCTAGGAAGTAAGGAGACTCAAGGAAGAGATTTTGAGAAGGAATGGATTCATGATCTAGTGATGGGTAGGGTTGGTCAGAATTAGGAGAGAAATGAGATGATTCTTCAATATCCCAAAGCTGGTATTCCTGGATAAAGTTAGTCTCCCCCTGAATATCAGATTTGGAGAAATAAGATTGTTGCTCAAAAAAGGTGACATCCATGGAGTGATAGAACTGTTTAGTGACCAGTGAGTAGCACTTATATCCTTTTTGAGTTGGAGAGTACCCAAGGAAAATACATTTAAGAGCTCTAGGATCAAGTTTGTCCCTGTGTTGTTGATGGACATGGACAAAAGCTGAGCACCCGAAAACTTTGAATGGGATTGTTGAGATTAGACGAGTATCGGGAAAGGACTGAAGAAGAATTTGACAAGGAGTCTGGAAATCGAGAATACGAGATGACATCCTATTTATGAGATAGGCAGCAGTGAGGATGGCTTCACCCCAGAAAAATTTTGGTACATGGGTAGAGAACATTAGGGAACGAGCAACATCAAGAAGATGTCGGTTTTTTCTTTCGGCAATACCATTTTGTTGAGGAGTGTTGACACAGGAACTTTGGTGAACTATACCATGACTCAAGAGATAATCATTAAGAATGGAGTTGAAATACTCTTTGGCATTGTCAGTTTTCAGAATTTGGATTTTTGCTTGGAATTGTGTTTGGATCATGGTGTTGAAGGTTTTGAAAATCTGGTTTGCCTCTGATTTTTCTTTCATGAGGAATACCCATGTGAGTCTAGTGTGATCATCAATAAATGAAATGAACCAGCGAGAACCAGTAACATTTTTTATCCTAGAAGGACCCCATACATTTATGAATTATGGAAAAAGGTTGAGATGCTTTGTAGGATCGGTTAGGATAAGAATTACGAATCTGTTTAGAAAATTGACAGATCTCACATTGAAACTCATTTGGATTTTTATTATGGAATAATGAAGGAAACAACTTCTCAAGATACAAGAAATTTGGATGACCTAACCTATAGTGCCACAACATAACTGCACTATCATTATTAGACTGACTCACAGACAAAGAAATAGGACTACTGGACACTGAACAATCAGAATGATGAGTTGATCCTTGAGGAGGATCATTAAACTCTAGAAGATAGAGCCCCGAACACATCTTAGCACTGCCAATCGTCTTCCCCGAGTCCAAGACCTGAAATTCACACAGATTTGAGCCAAACTTAGTAACACAGTTGAGATCCCGAGTGAGTTTACTAATGGACAGTAAATTGCAATTTAATTTTGGCACAAGGAGAACTGAATCAAGGGTGATGTTCTTTGAAACTCTAACAGAACCTGTACCAGCCACCTTTGAGAGTGAACCATC
The DNA here is from genome assembly GCF_030704535.1 of Vitis vinifera. Taxonomy (NCBI): domain Eukaryota; kingdom Viridiplantae; phylum Streptophyta; class Magnoliopsida; order Vitales; family Vitaceae; genus Vitis; species Vitis vinifera. Next base: position 12,751,278 of record NC_081809.1, on the reverse strand, counting down.
GGCTATTCTCACAGTTAAATTTTTATAGCATGGATTGTAAGTAGAAAAAAGCTTCTCATCTCCAGTCATATGATCAGATGCTCCCGAGTCTATAATCCATGGACTTAACTTCTCCTTTTTAACATTTAGAGCATTCAAAAAATTACCTTTTTGTGCCAAGGAACCAGTACCAACCACAGTGGGGACAGCTGCAGGCCAGGATTGGCTGAACAATTTCTATAGGACTTCTATCTGTTCCTTGCTGAAGGGAGTGGGTTCGGGTGATGGTTTTTCATCCATGGAGACGAGGTTGCCCCGTCCCTCCTTGTCATTGGCAAACTGGGAAGGCTTCCAATCTGCAGGTTTGCCGTGAATCTTCCAGCAGGTGTCCTTGGTGTGACCAGGACGTCGGCAATGATCACACCATGGTCGCCCTTTCTTCGGGTTGTGATCATTGTTGTTAAATGGATTTCCTCTAACTGCAAGGGCTGAGCTCTCAGGATTTGTCACAGAATCTTGAGAGCCCATCATGATCCTCTTTCGACTTTCCTCTCTCCGAACTTCTGAAAATGCTTCCCGGATATTTAGTAGTGGTTTGGATCCTAAGATTCTTCCTCGTACTTCATCGAGATTCTTATTTAATCCAATCAGAAATTTGTATATTCTTTTCCGTTCAATAATCTGTTTATACCTGATTCCATCACCCGGACAACTCCAATTGTGCTCCTTGGACAGCTGCTGCCAGTAGCGATTGAGTGTGTTGAAATACTGAGTCACCGTTAACTCTCCTTGGCGGAAGTCATGGAGAACACTCTCCACCTCGAACAATTCCAATGTATTCTCATTGTTGGAATACGTTTCCTTGGCAGCCTCCCAAATCTCCTTTGCTGTTCCATAGAGAAGAAAATTTTCTCCAATGTCATTTGTCATGGAATTAATGAGCCATGACATGACCATATTATTTTCAGCATTCCAGACTTTGAACTTTTCATCTGTCTTGTTTGGTTTGGCAGCAACTCCATTGAGATAATCGTCTTTGCCCTTTCCGCATATGAACATCATTACGGAATGGGACCATTGGAGATAGTTGTTCCCATTCAGTTTGTGTCCTGTAATGGGCATGAGGTTACTATCTGCACTACTATTGCTGGAAGCCATGGCTTCCTGATTGGAGGTGATTTGGGAAACAGTAGCAGTTGAATTATGTTTGCCGTATTTGGTCATATGAGGGAATTAGGGTTCAGAGAATGCTTTGATACCATATCGATGTGGAAGGAAAAACTCAACATTCCACCATCCATTATAATGATTACATTCCCCTTTACATATAGATGATAATACTCATCTATTTTAGGGATATTTACAACTTATAAAAAAAAATCAAAACTACCTAAAACAGAAATGGATTTGGTAACAGATTACCAAATCCCATAAAATCATGGGATAAGAAAAGATGATTTGTTAGCTGTAGATATCCTCAATCTTAGCCCTTAACATTGCTGACAAATCATCAAATTAAATCTTCCTATAATTTTACAACTTTCATAAATGATCACACTCAACTATATTGGGTATATTTTATGAATGATAAATCCGAAGTTGAAAATTTGTTCAAAAATTTTTATACTATGGTGGAAAACCAATTTCAAGCAAAAATAAGAATACTTTATTTTGATAATGGAATTGAGTATTTCAATCAAGTTTTGGGAATTATTTTATAGGAAAAAGGGATTCAACATTAATCTACTTGTAGTGATATTGCTCAACAAAATGGTATTGCCGAGAGAAAAAATAGACATTTACTTGAAGTTGCATGTGCCATTATGTTCTCAATGCATGTACCAAAATATTTATCGGGAGATGCAATTTTGACAACATCTTATTTGATAAATAGAATGTCTACTCATGTTTCAAAATATAGAACACATTTAGAGTGCTTAAAAAATTTCTTCCTCAAATGTTGACTTTTCTTTGACTTGGCCTAGAAATTTTTTGGGTGCATTGTGCTTTTTCACATACTAAGTAGGCTTCGATCCAAACTTGATCCAAGGGCAAAAAATGTGTATTTATCAGTTATGCACCAAATAAAAGGGGATATAAGTGTTATAATCCTCAAACAATTTTTTTTTTCGTGAGTATGGATGTCTTGTTTGTGGAAAGTTAGCCTTAGTTTGAACAAAACTGTCTTCAAGGGGAGATAAAGAATAATGAAGCTCAGTTTTGGGGAACAACCATTCCTTTGCCTAATACCTTCTTTCCCATACTTGTTCTTGATCCTTCCACCTCTACAAGTCAAGAAATTGGTAGTCACAATAATAAAAAAGAGGGAAATACTAGCCTACCATTGCCAAACTTTGATGACTCCCAAATAGGTGGAGAATTACTAAGACAGGATCACATTAATCTTACCTCAAAGCTCCATGTTTACACTAGAAGGGGTACTCATAAAAAAACTGCAGACTTGTCTACAACTCTAGCACAAGACCTACCATCGTCTTCAAGCAATGGTTCATCTGCTACTCCATGTAACTGTAATTCTTCTTTGTCAAATTCTACCCTTACTGTTTTCGATCTTGATGTACCTATAGCACTTAGAAAGGGAGTTCAAACCTGTACAAAACATTCCATTGCTAAATATGTATCTTACCATAGGCTAAGTCCCATAAAGCTTTTACCTGAAAAATCTCCCACTTGTTTATCCTGAGAATCATTTGGGAAGCTTTAGATAATCCAGATTGGAAATTACCAGTTTTGGAAGAGATGAATGCTTTGAAAAAAATTGGGACTTGGGAGATAGTTAACTTATTGAGGGAGAAGAAAATGGTGGGTTGCAAATGGGTGTTTATAGTTAAGTGTAGGGCTGATGGAAGTGTAGAAAGGTACAAAGTGTGTTTAGTGGCAAAAGGATTTACATAGACACATGGTATTGATTACCAGGAGACTTTTGCTCTAGTCGCAAAGATTAATTCAATTTGTGTCTTGCTATCCTTAGTTGTTAGTCTTGATTGGCCCTTACATCAGCTATATGTAAAAAATCGCATTCTTAAACGGGGATTTGGAAAAGGAAGTCTTTATGAGCATACCGCCGGGCTTTGAAGAACGTCTTGGTGAAGGGAAAGTGTGTAGATTAAGAAAATCCTTGTATGGCTTCAGATAATCTCCTAGAGCATGGTTTGAGCAATTTGTGAAAGCTATAAAAGGCCATGGATATCCATAAAGTCAAGCAAATCACACTATGTTTTATAAGCACTCAAAAGAAGGAAAGATGGCTATTTTGATTGTTTATATTGATGATGTAATATTAATAGGTGATGATCATGTTATGCTCAAAAGACTCGAGAGTTCTTGCTGATGACTTTGAGATCAAGGACCGGGGAGCCTTAAAAGCATTTTCTTGGAATGGAGTTTGCTAGATCTAAAAAGGGCATCTTTGTTTCTCAATGAAAATGTGTGTTGGATCTTCTTGAAAAGACAGGTCTACTTGGTTGCAAGGCAGCAAAGACACCAATTGAACCTATTTTGAAGCTCCAATATGCTAAACCCAAAGATGTGAAGAATAGGGAACAATTTCAGAGGTTGGTTGGTAGATTGATTTATTTGTCACATACCCGCCTAGATATAGCCTTTTTTAGTGAGCATGGTGTCAAATATGAAGAAGAATTGGAAGGTAAGAGAATAATTTTCTTCCTTGATTTTAGTCTGTACATACCCATATATTTATATAAGTACTCCTAGCACAAAAAATAGAAACTTCCCTAGCCTAATTCTATCGAATCCCTTTGATTATGGAATTGTCCTAATCCTCTCCTTAATAACAATAATATACAGCTATAATCTTTTCTAGTTACATTCTTCCACACATGGTAAGCCAATTTATGCACTCACCAAGTCCAGAACACTTCGAGGTGGTGTATAGGATCCTAAGGTACTTAAAAGGGATCACTAGGGAAGGGCTTGCTGTTTGAAAAGCACGGTCACCTACAAATTGAAGTATATACAAATGTAGATTGGACTGGGAGTATGATTGATAGAAGGTCAACCTTTGGCTACTGTACTTTTATTGGAGGAAACCTTGTTACTTGGCGTAGTAAAAAGCAAAATGTGGTGGCTAGAAGCAGTGCTAAAGCTGAATTTAGACTAGTTGCCCATGGAATTTGTGAGGTGTGGGTTAAGAGAATTTTAGATGGACTGAAGGTCCCAATTCTCTCTCTGATAAAGGCATACTGTGATAACAAAGCAACAATCTCAATAGCACATGATCCCATTCTTCATAACAGAACCAAACATGTTGAGGTAGACAAGCACTTCATCAAGGAGAAAATAAAGAACGGACAGATTTGTATGACTTATATACCAATTGATGAACAGATTGCAGATGTTCTTACAAAGGGATTGTGCAAGAAACAATTTGAGAAATTGACGGGCAAGCTGGCCACAAAAGATATCTTCAAACTAGCTTTTGGGGGAGTGTTGGAAAGGAGAATATTCGGCTGAGATTTATTGTTGATCTCTAGGGATTATCCAGTTGAATTTAATGTTTAAATATAGGCCTAGTCAACTCTGTAAATTAGGAAAGTTAGTTGTATAATTATTTTGTTCCTTTTTTTAGTGCCTTGTATAGCTTATAAGTAGTGTATGTGTATATCACCCTCATAATCATTGAAATACCATATTTCTCACTCTAAACAATTCCCTCCTAGTTTCTTGTTGTTTAGAAAATGATATTTTGTGCATCAAGTCTCCATATTTTTATATTTGAACAAATGTGTTGCTCATAAGTTCTAGCTTGAATCCCATCCTAAATGTGTGTATCTGCAAAGAATGCATTGGAAAGCTACATAAGTGTAAACAACTAATGGAAAAGCTCATATTACCAGTGCCTAATATCATCAAAATATTTTTCTACTATTAATAAATGTTTTTCTAATGCTTTTTGATAAATTTAGGTCATTCAATAGTATGGGACCATTTAGTCATTTAGCTGAGCCTCCTATCATATTTGCACATGGAGCTCTTTAAATTGAACTATTGATTTTTTTTAATCCCGATCCTATACTTGAAGGTAGTAGAAAAATGTATGTTTTGCTTTTAGAGGCAAAAACTTCAATTTTACATTGTATTTATGGATTTCTATTGGGATATAATTGGGTTCAAGTAAGTTTCAAGCCAAAAGCAAATGACCAAGTTTCCTGTCTTCACCTAGAACCAAATTGAGGTTTATCTGGAATTGAAATACCTAATTGAAGTTCTTTTTAAAAAAAAATAGAAAAACCATCTTCATTTATCGTAAAGGGATAAGTTTAAGAAGGATGAACAATCCTTCATAGATGAACAAAAGGTTTATAAAGTAACCAAGTGTCAAGCCCACAAGGGGCAAGAAATACAAAGAAGAGAAATATAGCACACTCAAGGGGTAAGAAAGTCTCAGAGAAAATAGGTTGGATGTTTAACTCTTTTTTTGGTTAACTTGGTTGGCTGAATGGGGAACCCAAGAGAGGGAGTAATTCAGCTCACTAACAACATCTAAAATTTTGTGTATCCAATTCTCAAACTTCCATGAACCTCTTTACCTATTAATGACCCAAGCAATGGGACAATGAATAAAGAGATGATTGTTTGATTCACCATTGTTCGAACACATAACACAATGATCTAACATGAGAGCTTTGTAAGGCCTCCTCTATTGAAGCATGTCATTGGTATTAATCTTACTATTAGCCATAAGCCAAGCAAAAGCCTTAACCTTAAGTGGAGCCTTTGAGTTTCAGATTAAGTTAGCAACAACAAAAAGGATGAAGATAGGAGAAGGAGGAGTAACTGAAAGAGCTTTGCAAAATGAGTCGATAGTGAAAATCCCTAAAGATGTCAATAACCAAACTCTTTCATCTATAAAGGATGGTGATAAGTACACATGACCCAGGGAAGAGAGGAGTCTTACTTAATTCCTCAATCTTTGAATTAGAGAGGTTTCGACGAAAGTTGTGATTCCAATATGGACTAGTAGAGGTCTAATCTACAATAGAGAAAATAAGCATATTCATTGTCCTTATGACTCAGAATAGATTTGGAAATTGGAACTGGAGAGGACTCTTGCCTAGCCAAGTACCCTCCCATAGGCGAGTTTTTGTGCTATCTCCTGCCAAGCATTAGGTAAAATTTGAGACACTTAAAATGGATTTGCAAGGGTAACGGTGCGACCACCTAACAACTAAATTGACATCCTAACCATCGGAGTGCAACCCATAAATACTAAGGATGACCGTATGCCAAAAGCATTGCTTTCTCTTGGAAACCTCTATAACCATTCCAAGAAGGGCTTTATTCTTTAAGGAGATTCTCCCTAAACCCAATTCTCCATCCTTCTTCATTTTACACACGAGATCTTACCCAACTAGATGGTCTCTTTTCTTTTTACCAAACTCTGGCCAAAGGAAATCTCTTTGTAATTTCTCAATCCTATAAGCTACATTTTTTTTTTTAAATCATAAATAAAAGATGTATTAATTAATGATAAGAAAACATAAGAAGGACGAGATTTCCTCCACATGAAATACAATCTTGATCAAAGGACCCAAGAAAACCTCTGCTTTACAAGAAGAATTGTACAATCAGATCTTATCCCTTCAAAATAGGAATTCGAATTTCTTTCCTAATTCCTAAATCTCTGATTCTTTACTAATTTCTAAATCTTTGACAACCTCCCTTAGTAATTGTAAAAACTTGATTGGTTGAGCAAGAGCTATTAGTGTGAAATATTTCATCATATTCATTGGGCAATCAAGCTCTTATCCTATTAACTTATCATGCCCTAGTAAGTTTCTAGAACATGATGACCTTAAGAATGATTTCCTCCCCTGGAATTCAGAAAATTTTTCCTAATAGATGGTTAAATATTGTTGACCTGTATGAAACTCTTGGCAGAGATAATTAGTTGAGCCATTGATTGTCTTCCTGCAAGCAGATTTGAAGGGATCTATATCTTATTTGTATTCTTAGAAGACCTTGCTTTCTGTTGTAGTTGGTGAACACTGGGAAGGAAAGAGCAAAAGTCAGCCTTCTCTTTACCTGGGCGGTAAGCATATTTTTATAACCAAATTTTATTTTCATTGTTCATACAAATGGTGAGATATGCCATTGGCCTTTGGATATTCAGTCATCATTGTTCATTCTGCACAGAATTCAATTGGAGGAATCTCACACCTATCAGGAGATCATGTGAATGAACCATTCATGTAAGAATGCATGTTGCTTGTGTTATTATTCTAAATGTAAGTGTGTTCAGAAATTGATTTTAACTTGTTTCTCTTTTCTTTTGGTAGAGGTGAAGATGGAGTGTCAGGCGTGCTTCTGCATCACAAGCAAGTTATCAAACCTTAATTAACTATATATGACGGTTGGTTTGCATATTTCTCTTTGGATTATCTCAATTTTTAAAAGGTGATAATTAAGGAAAGTTGTGATTCTCCCACTAACCTTTGCACAAGGCCATTTTGATTTCAAAATTTTCATACTACAAACAGTTGGAATTAAAGATTGATCCACATGATTTCAAAATTCATCACAATGGTAACTACCCATGATAAGTCAAAAAACATTCAAAATTAGTTATGGCTCTATCTTACCACTACGATATTTCATAAATTTTGCTGGCCAAGGAAAATTGGTCTTGAATGCTAAATATTCAAGCTCATACCTGAAATGAACTAGGAAACACAAATTTAGGCTTGTCTTTGCTCTACCAGTGTATAGAACTAGTGGAATCTTGTTTTTAACTAGGAGAGAGTTGTGGCCTTGCGGAAAACTGTTATAAGTAGTTCTAGTGTAGTCAATTTTGGAGGTTAAAATTTTCTATTATCCAAAGAAATATGGTACAATTAAATGGTCAAATTTTCATTTAATCTCTGAGTGGTTATCATTGATCTTATCAGTCAACTGATTGTTTATTGGCTGTTGGTCTTCTATTTTCAAGCATTCTAAAAGCGAAGATGCTTGCAGTCACAACTAAGTAGGATGGAGTTGAGATTTTCCTCTATGATCATGTCAGACAGAACTGTAGTATATGGCATAAAATTAAATACATGAATCCCTGGCAATGGTTTGACAAGATCAATGCCATATGCATATCAATACCATTGCCATTGCTAGGTAAGCCTGAATTGTCTGTAATGTATTTTGCATTATTCTTGTGTAGTTGATAATTCATAAAAGGAGGAGATTTGACGGTACAATCAGATTTTAGATCATCCAAAACTTTCACATGAAGATCTGTGTGTATCTATGTGTTTTGTTGTAAGTATGTAGATCTTTTAGATATGACCTAAGAAGATTGTAGTCAGATGGTTAAATCTATTCATATCTTCTGTTTCTATTTAGACTTTCCAAATGAATAGAGATAGAGATCCACAATATTTTAAGCCCTGCTTTTCAATCAGGGTTTTACACTTTAAATGGGAGCTTTTAGTTTGATATTTCTGTTTGACATTTTTCCTTTTATTTATTTATTTATTTATTTATTTTTTGTGATGGAACTTTACTGGATAAAAAAAAATTAATTTAGTTTCCTGTTTTTCTGCCATTTTTATTATGGGTGTTCTGTTTTCTGTTTGAATTAGAGGCTTGGGTAAATAAAGTTTGGACAGCCGAGGGGGATAGGAGGGGAAGTTGGACTCCTACTTTCAATAGGCCGTTTAATGATTGGGAGTTGGAAGAAGTGGGAAGGTTACTTTGTTATTTGGAAGGGAAGGTGGTGAGGGTGGATGAGGAGGACAGAGTGAGTTGGGCGAAATCAAAGGACAGGGTTTTTTCAGTAAAGTCCTTGTATAAGGCTATGCAGCCGGCTTCTTCAGCTTTGTTCCCTTCAAAGATTATTTGGAGGTCTTGTGCTCAGCCCAAGATTAGCTTCTTTGCGTGGGAGGCTTCGTGGGGTAGAGTTTTGACTTTGGATCGGTTGCAAAAGAGGGGTTGGGTTTTGGCTAATAGGTGTTTTCTTTGTCAAAAATGTGGGGAGTCAATTGACCACCTTCTCCCTCATTGTGAAAGAACAAGGGAGGTATGGACTTTGCTCCTCTCTTTCTTTGGAGTTTCTTGGGTTTTTCAGCGTTCGGTGAAGGAAACTCTTATAGGTTGGAGAGGCTCTTTTGTGGGCAAGAAGAGGAAGGTGGCGTGGCTTTTGGGGCCGTTATGCTTGTTTTGGGTTATATGGAAGACTAGGAATTCAATGGATTTTGAGGACGGTGTGCTGTCCATCCAAAAGCTGAAAATTTCTTTTGTGTATTTACTTTGGTCGGAAACCAATTTGTGGATAAAAGATGGGCCTTCGACCTTAATAGATTTTATTGAATGGGTGTGTATACGATAAGGGAGGGGGTTTTTTTTGTGCTTTCCTAGTGTATTGGGTTCTTTTGTAAGGGGGTGAGTTGTTCTTCTCTGTATCTATTTGAGTCGCTTCTTTAGCGCTTCTTTTGCAATACACATATTTTCTTACTGATCAAAAAAAAAAAAAAAAAGTTTTCTGTTTGAATTAATTAACTCTGTTACTATGGAATTTCAAGTCATTCTGAGGATTAAGAAAATGTTGTAGGACTGCTAAAGAGAACCCTCCTGTTACTTTTGCTATAGCTGCATGTGAAACTCAGAATGTTAGTGTCACTGTGTTGCCATCATTTGGACTCTCTGAAGGAAGTCACATTACAGCTAAGGATATGTGGGGTAAAATGGTGCAGGTAATAATTCTGCTGTGCTTTTTATATGATTTTTGAGTTCCTGTTCTGCACATCCTACTTGAACCTGATCTTACTTCTATGTTGGACATTCTGATATGTGCTCTATTCTTTCTGGACTGCCCTATTGGGTTATCAGTTGCCAATTTAGTGACCTCAAACAATTACTTGTAAACTTGGTGCTTGTTTGGATACACTCTTTTTTCTGTTTTTAAAATTAGAAAAATGGTAGCAATTATAGAAGATACAAAAACTCTTTGAGCCTTGCATTGAAAAAGAAATGATTTTTAAAACTGTTAAAACAAATTGAGTTATCAAAAAATTTGTTCTACTTCAAATTTTAAATTGCTGAAAGTGATTTTTAAAGACAAGGTAAATCTATACTGTCTGTACAAGATGTTTAATTTTTATATAGAAGTTTCTAATTTTAAAAACAAAAAACACAAAGTGTATTTAAATGGAGACTTAGTAAATTGTTTTGAGACTTTAAGTCCATCCTATTATTCAATATAATAAGATTTGATTAGGTTTGTTTTTTATTTTATTACTGTTATATCGGGCACTGTGAGATTGATACCATTGTTCATGTGTTTGTGACAAGGATGGGCAATTTGATCGGGAAAACTGCTATTCTGGACGAAGTATGCCTTCATCACCTGGGGAGACACTTTGTGCTGCAGTTTCAGCTTCTGCATGGGTAGAGCCTCATGGGAAGTGCACAGTTGCTTTTGCTCTTGCATGGTCATCCCCAAAAGTAAAATTTTTAAAGGGAAGCTCATACCATAGGTAGTTGTTTGTGAACTCTTTTCATATCTATGCATGTTCAGAGTTTGCAGATAGATTATACCTGTTTGTAGTATGTGCTTACTTACCCAAGAGTTGGATTGTACCATTTTGGCTGTTATGTTGATATCTGCAATTACATTCCAGTATCCTTCTGAAGTGGAAGGTGCAGAGACTCAGTTTTACCCTTTTTGAGTTCATGAAAAAATATGCAAATGTACTATAAATGCTTTTGTAGTATAATGATAATTCAAGTTCAGAAATTTTGGTTTTCCCCTTCTAAAAATTTCTTTGAATGCCATATAAACAAACATGACACATGTGATAGTATTTATTAAGTCCAAAAGGTGTGTCTGTTTCTCTTGGACCTTTTTTTAAAATTTTTCTGAATGTCCTTTTAGCTTATATCTTTTTCTACAGGAGGTACACAAAATACTATGGCACTTCTGAAAGAGCAGCTTTGAACATAGTGCATGATGCACTAACAAGTATGTAGCTCTGATCTAGGTTTGTTGTCTATGGAAATAAGTTCTTGAATTATCGATCATTGTATGCTTTATGATAGCTGATTTGGATGCTATCCTGTTGAAATTCATTTCCTAGATAATGATATTTGCATCTGTTTCAATTTCTTCAAAGGTTGTTCCTTGCAATGATCCTAATTCAGTATCAACTTCATGTTGAAACCTGACTTTTTATTTTGTTTATTTTTTTTTTTATCAGACTATAAGCAGTGGGAAGAAGAGATAGAGAAATGGCAAAGTCCCATACTCAGGGATGATAGGCTACCTGAGTGGTAACTCTCACAGCCATTTTATTAATTTTTTAAACAGATATTAATCTAATCATTGGTGCACACTAGTCACCCTATTTTTTACATTTTAATAGAAGTGCAAAGTCTACCCATCAATGCATACAAAGCACCCCATTTTTATCATTTGAAGGTAGTATCAGCTCATGTTTATTTGGAGGTTTACTGTTCCAAGTACCTCTTATTCTTTTTGGGCATTAATACCATGTGTATATGTCCTCATTATATGGCTTCTATTTAGTTGTTCTCAGCTTTTAGCAATTTGTAGTGACCCCTTAGTTGTCCTCACAAAAATCAGTCCTAAAGTGCATCAGTATGATTGAGTAGAGTTTGTTTTGTGCCCATTCCATGGCAACAAGACCTGGTAATCTGGAAAAACCTTCCACACCAGTCATATAAGCCCTCTGCTTGTGATGAAGCTGAAATATTCACAGAACATAATATTCTAGACCTTTTCCTTATCATTGTGGTAGATGTGTGATGTTGATGTTATGTGTGCAGGTACAAGTTCACGTTATTTAATGAACTCTACTTTTTGGTTGCTGGTGGGACAGTTTGGATTGGTATTCATCTATACTAACTTCATTGCTTTACATCTTGATGAGTAGCAAAGAAACAATGTACTTCTAGCATTGCATCTTATATGAGCAATCACCCCACCTCTCATCTTGCATTTCTTGTCATGGTTGTTAACTTGTAAAACATATCATGTATTTTTTTATATTTCTATATTGTGTATTTTATTGTATCATGTATTGTAAGTTTTTTTAAACAGTGAAAAACAAATACAAAAAATATGCATACCTGTGCTTATATATTGGAAACATGATGTACAGAGTAATAAAAAACAGTGAAAAAGAAATACAAAAAATATGCATACATTTGCTTATATATTGGAAACATAAAATATAGAGTAATATATAGCCAATTTTATGAAAGATGGTAGGATTTAAAGAGTTGAACTATATCATGCCATATGAAGTCATCAAATACTAGAGTTTTAAAATGTAAAATTTTTATTTAGTTATTTTTTTTAAAAAGAGTTAAAGAGTTAAACTATATCCTGCCATATGAAGTCATTAAATACTAGAGTTTTAAAGTGTTCAATTTTATTTATTTATTTATTTATTTTAAAAAGAGTTTAATGAATAGGCTCATCACAAAATCAACAAAAATAAACTTCTTAAATTCTTATATTTGATTTCTAATTCCAAATTCTAACTGGGCATATGCACTTTATGTCTTGTTCTATGATTCATCTCCAAAGTTCAAACTTTTCATGATTGCCACCATTCCAAATAATAATAATAATAAAAAAAAAAATAATAAATAAATAAATAAATATTTTTAATATAAGTTTTTATTCACCAATCACCATTATTTTCAATGTCAACATTCAATCTATTTAAATGTAAATGCTCTAATTTTCATTGTAAGAATAAATTTACTTAACTTACATTATGACCTTTGATAACATGAATATAACTTTTCATATAATATTATTTTACATTTCTCTCTCTTTTATGATCAATTTATTACTTTTTTTTTATATGTTTGAAACAATTAATATTTGAATTCTATTTTTCTTAAAAATTACAAAAAATAGTTGAAGGTGTATGTATTGTTGTATCACGTATTGTATCATATATCATGTGTATCATAAAATGCATTAAAGATTACGATGTGTATTGATTTCCATAAAAAAATGCATTGTAATGTTATATTGTATCATTGTTCATATCGTTGTGTTTTTATTGTGTATCGTAAGTTTTCAACAACTATGTTTCTAGTAACACAAATTTGATGAATCCTAAGTTGTTCTTAGGCAATGTAAATAATCCTTGAGCCACTCCTTTCCAGTTGGCATTTTATATTTTGAAACCAAATGTATGGGTCCTAGAAATGCATTCAGACATGTATAAGAAATAAAAAATAAAATATAAAAAGTAAAAATAAAAAAATTTGACTGTCATACATAGATTATTTTGCAAGTTTACTTTTTATCTTATTCTTGTGGTTGCATGGCATCGGTAAAACTAGTAATGGCATTATGACTGTTCATTTTTCATACAGACTCCTCCTTGCCTGCCACAAGCTCAAAAAATAGTTTGCATCAATCAGCAGCAGTGGAGAACACAAATGTTAATGTAACTGTAGCCAAAGGGAACTCCAGACGAGGTGCTGCTGTTGAAAATTCTGTAACTGATGGTTATGATGCAATTTCTAGGAAAGGGTTAGAATATGATGAAGAAGAAATTCACACAAGAAATACATGTGAAGAGAAGCCAGTGATTCCTCAGGAGAGTAATAGCCACCATTCTATACATAAGGATACATTGAAGGATCCACAAGATGAGACGGATGATGTGGGTCGGTTTCTATACTTGGAAGGAGTGGAATATATTATGTGGTGCACATATGATGTCCATTTCTATGCATCTTTTGCGCTTCTTGAGTTGTTTCCCAAAATAGAACTCAGTATCCAGCGGGAGTTTGCAAAAGCTGTCTTATCAGAGGATGGAAGAAGAGTGAAGTTTCTTGCTGAGGGAAATTGGGGAATTCGCAAAGTTAGAGGTGCTGTTCCTCATGATTTGGGAACACATGATCCATGGCATGAAATGAATGCATATAATATACATGATACAAGTCAATGGAAAGATCTGAACCCAAAGTTCGTGCTTCAGGTGTATAGAGATTTTGCTGCAACAAGGGATTTTTCATTTGGTGCTGATGTGTGGCCTGCTGTGCGTGCTGCCATGGAATATATGGAGCAATTTGATAGGGACAGTGATGGCCTCATTGAGAATGATGGGTTTCCAGATCAAACATATGATACTTGGACGGTGCATGGTATAAGTGCTTACTGTGGCTGCTTGTGGCTTGCTGCACTTCAAGCTGCAGCTGCTATGGCCCTTCAATTAGGTGACAAGCCCTTTGCTGAAAAGTGCAAAAGCAAGTTTTTTAAGGCCAAATTAGTTTTTGAAGAAAAATTATGGAATGGTTCTTATTTTAACTATGACAGTGGCTCAAGTAGCAACAGTAAATCTATCCAAGCTGATCAGCTGGCAGGGCAATGGTATACAGCATCGTCAGGCTTGCCTTCCCTTTTTGATGATTACAAAATCAAAAGTTCTCTCCATAAAATATATGATTTCAATGTTATGAAAGTTAAGGGAGGCAAGATGGGTGCTGTAAATGGAATGCATCCTAATGGAAAGGTGGATGAATCTTGTATGCAATCACGTGAAATATGGACTGGAGTCACCTATGGTGTAGCAGCTACCATGATCCTTTCTGGTATGGAGGAACAAGCTTTCACTACTGCAGAAGGTATTTTCACTGCTGGCTGGTCAGAGGAGGGATATGGGTAAGTTCTGTACTTAAAAAATTTTGTTGATCTTTTAATAGCACTGCTGTATTGTCTAGTTTTTCTTGTATTATTCGTTTATATTTTGATATATTGGACTGTCCTGGATGCAAAATTGGTGAAACATATGCTGAAATTTTTTTATGATCCTCCATTCTTATTGTATTGCTCAGTGCCTCGAGTATGTTTATGAACTCATAAGGAAATGATAGTAGCCCTTATGACTCGTATCTGCCATCTAATGAGGGGAGAGGATCCAGAAGCATCTTTTTTGTTTCTCTGAAATTGGACGTTTGATGCTTGGAAATAGTTTAACATATAATGAGTATGTTCCACAAAAAGTTTTTCTTTGTGCAAATTATAGGCCTATTTTGAAGGAGTTAATGATGCATTCCAATGGATTTTGAACTTGTATCTAAAATTTGCTATCTTTCTGTTTTTATTTATTTATTTATTATTTTATTTTATTTTTAATAAAATGTATTCTTTAATTGTGTATAATTGGATTACTTTTACATGGATGAATTTTTTTTTTTATATGTATATGGGAGAGGAGGGAAACAGGGAGATGGGTGAAAGAACCTGCCATTATTCCAATAAGAATAAGAAACAAGAATGAGAAATAACTAACAAGTCAATTTCTAGGAGGGAGGGAGGGAGATGGGTGAAAGATCCTTCCATCTTTGTATTAGCAAGTACAGGAAACAAAAATGACAATTACCACCTACTCAATCTCCAGTCTCATGAAAGAGTATTGAAAGGGATGCTCGAGGGGCGATGGCTATTGCTTTGTATTTCTGGGTCTGCATGTATGCTTGTCAGGACTTTGGATTTCATTGATGACATGCACTGTGTAGTACAGATTCTTAATTGTTTTGTACACTCTGGTTTGTGCGCTTGTGTGGTTAGTGCTGGTAACTTCATGCCTACATAGATTTGTGCTGCCATCTTTAAGCTCTTTAATGGAATGATTTTATGTATCAGAAAATAAACTTATGTCTGATTGAACAGTGATGAGAACCAAAATGCTCTATATTTTTATTGTAGTAAACTTTTTTCTTGCACCAAAGTTGGGAGATCATACAAAATTAGAAGAGGTTGTATAGAGATTCTTCCCACATGCTTATGACCTGTTAACGCCCCAGGCTTCTGTCCTTTCTCTATCAATCTAACTTGAGAAATCCTCACTTGTGTCATTTTTCAGCTCTGAATATTGCCATACAGAATTTAAAGGAAAGATTTTTTTTTTTTTTGGGAGGAGGGCGGGGGGGTGGGTTACATGATGTTATTCAGTAATGCTGCCTTCTTGATTTGGATATTTTTATTAAAAAACAAAAAAAAATTGACAGATTTTACTTTACTGCACTTGTAGATACTGGTTTCAGACTCCAGAAGGATGGACAATTGACGGCCACTTCAGATCATTAATATATATGAGGCCACTTGCAATTTGGGGCATGCAATGGGCATTATCCATGCCTAGGGCCATTCTGGACGCCCCGACTATCAACTTCATGGAACGAATCCATGTTTCTCCTCACAATGCAAGACTGCCCCATGAGACGGGCGTTCGGAAGATAGCAACCAAGGCAAAATGTTTCGGAAATTCCGTATTTCATTGTTCATGCTGATGATCTGTGTCATTCAAGTTCCATAAAATTTGTAAAGTGGTAATAAAATCCTCGCTCGCTTCCTTGAACCCTCTTCCAGCGCAACTAAAAAGCTGGCGGAGATTTGGAGGAAGTGTCATTTTATAAACGGACAATAAGAAAGGGCTGGCCTGTAACTCAGACTAGTTCTTCATTTTAGTTCATTTTTATTATTATTATCATCGATGACCCTTCATGGTCGCTCCCCCGGCTGCTTTTTTAGTTATTTTGGATTACTACTACAATGATCTTAATGCGGGATTCACAAGGAAGGTCTGATTTTAAGCCCTGAATCGAATATTTTAGATTACCCATCTGTTGGTTCATGCCTGAGACATTGTCAGCATAATTTCCTTCCCGCTTGGAAACGCAGCATCATGTTTTGTGTGGGTGATGCAATGCTTTCCTTTGTCAATGTGTTTTGGTGTTTCAAAGCTGAGTTTCCCCATTGTTTTTGTAAGTCTATACTATGCTCCTGCAATTAAAAGGAAAACTTGAAATCTTCAGCTATATTTAGTTCCTGGAAAATGCTAAGGAAAGAAAAAAAGTAAGAAATATAAAAATGTTCCTTTCTTTGGTTATTCATGGAAAAGTTAAAAGGAAAAAGATAAGAAATTCATTTTTCTTTGTTTGGTTATCTATAGAAAAGTGATGGGAAAAATGTAAGGAAAATAAAATCAATATGAAAAAATAACCTACTACATCGATATTTCATAATTAATATAAAATATTTGTAAATTTAATTTATAATTTAAATGAGTTTTGAAAAATTAAGTGATTTGATTCATTCATATTTACGAAATAAAATTGAAAAGCAAATGAAATTTATCACTCATTATCTATATGTGAAGTCAAAATGATATGATTATACTATAGACTCTTTTTGGTTTTAGTCCTACCTTAGAAAATTTGTCACATTACTTGACATATTCTATGATATTAAATTATAAGGCTATGTTTGGTTCTAAAAAATTTGAGGGAAAATGTGAGGGAAAGAAAATAGAGAGGAAAAGTAGAAGGAAAGAAAAAATGAAGAAAAATAAAAATTAGATTCAAAATTAATAAATTATTTTTACATGTTTTTTCAAATTCATTTTACTTAATTTCTTTCATTATATAAAAATTAAATAATTTTAAAATATAAAAATTTCTAACTAATTTAATTATATTTAATTTTCTTTAAAAAAATGTATAATGAAACCAAATATGAGAAAATCATTTTTCATTGTATTTTTTTTTCTTTCCTTGATATCTTCCGGCAACCAAACATAACCTAAGGATCAAAACACAAAAATAAAATGTATTGACACCAGGCTGAAAAGATAAATGGATAAAAGAATTCTTGAATAAAAATGAAGTCTTTAGAAGGCTGAAAACATAATGGATCAATTCTTAACATTCAATCATCATCTATAAGTTTTGGTATTAAAACTTCAAGTATAGCCATCAAAATAAAACTAGAAATAAAAATAATCTCCATGATGAGCAGACATAAAAAAAAAAGTGAATTCAAATTTAACCGACAATCAAAGCTTATGTCGATCAATTGGACAAATAAGGAAGTTTGAGTTGTACCCACATCACTAGTAAGAGCTTGATATGCTTTCAAACAAAAATTACAAACTATGCCAGAAAAAGAAAATTTCATTTGAAAGCATTTTGCTTTCTCAATTCATGACAATCATTTAGTTTTAATATCATTAGGACTATAGGAAATTTGCCTATATTGACCTTGCAATTTTGACATCACAATCATTTGAGTTAAACTAGGCCTTCAATTGGTTGTGTGCAATTCTGCATTACTTTCTTTGGTTTTTGCTTTCCTTCAAAATATACAACAAAAATCCTTTTGGTGGCATTGAATTGCAGTCTGTGAAAGGCTGCAAGGGATTTCCTCTGGCCCTCAAAGTCATTGGTAAATCACTATGTTGCTAGTCTGCAGAGGCATGGGTAAGTACACTATGGTCAGACGACCAATCCATTTTTAGTTCAGACAGTGATCTACTTCTTTGTCTCTAAAGTAGCTTAGATGCCTTGGATGACAAGGGTATACTGAAGGGGTGTTTTATGGACTTGGGCTCATTTCCTGAAGACCAAAAAATTCCTGCCACCGCTCTTATAGATATGTGGGCAGAATTGTACAAACTCCATAGAACCATGTCTTTGTGATTAACAACTTCCAAGGGTGAAAGTGAACTTTTTGATCATTTATTTTAGCTACTAAAGTTTAATATCCAAAATGGTATCCTACTTATTTGCTATAATTTCTGCAGTAGCACTTGACAGTGAATTTTTATGAAAAGAACTCTATTAAGCTAATGTCTCATTCTCAACATTTTGTAGCTGACCCTGAGATTTGCACATACAAAAAATTGCTTCCAGTTGGATGGTGATGTTGGTTAAATATAGATAGATCAGGTCTTCAGTGCCCCATTTGGCACAGCTTCTTGATTGTATAACAGTTCCTTCTATTCATTAAAAATGCTTTACTAAGTGTTTGAGAAGAGTATTGAGGCCTAAAAAAAGAGAATCCAAAAAGCAGTTTCAGAATTTAAAATCCTTTTATGCATTAACAAGAAGCCTATTTTGCAGGCAAATCTTTTTGGAGAAGACCTTCCCTAGAAGCTTAAGCTGTGTTAAACAGGCCCTAAATCAGATTGAGGATGAAGATGAAGCTATGTGACAGTAGAATTTATGGGGAGATTTCTACCTCCGTTTTAATTTCTTCATATTCAGTTTCCAATATTGGCTCAAAACTAACTCTGCCTAGTACAATCATGGTTCTCCCAACATAATGCTCCACAATCACAACTCTAAAAACGCCCATTCAGATAACTTATACGACATTAAACCAACACAAAAGGAAAATTAAATTAATTTTTTTTATAGGAAATAAAAAACATTTTATAAAAAGTAAGGCCATAAAAAGCGTTCTAAAGTACACATGATATATACAAAGAAACACCTCAAGACAATACAAAAACAAAGAGGAACACCATCAACAACCCCCTTAGCTCTAACCAAAGTTTTTAAATGTGAAAGCATAAGGCGAGACGTGAGCCTTGAAGTGTTAAAGCGTAAGCCTTTTGAGACCTTTATTTTTATAATTAATAAATATGTAAAAATAAAATAAATAAATATAAAAACACTAAAATTAAAATATAAAAACAAAAACCCTCCAGAACAAGTTAATTTAAGCAGGAAATACTATTGTGGACCCTCACCCGATCCACCGGATCGACGCGACTCGCTTTTAAAAGAAAAGAAAGAAATGAAAAAGTTGGTGTTTTCCAATTTTGAAAAACCCGCCCCCGGTGAGGAACGGTGTTGTTTGGAGTCGCCACTTACTTTTTATTTTTGTTTTTTTAAAATGGGGAAAATTAAGTAAGAACAAAAACCCCTAATGACCCCAGTATGGAAAAAGCGGTCTACGAAAACTAGATTCTGGGTCCGGGGATCAGGTTACCCGTTGGGAAGGTACCTCATGCGAGGTAGCACCCCTCTAGGCCCGAAACTCGGTCTCTACTAATGAATTGGGTATGTGGAAGCATATGGGTCAAAGGTCAAATGAAACCCTAGGCTAGATAGATGTCATGAATCACACAATCCTAATTGGTATTTGGCATGCATATGAATTCAACCAAACAAAACAATGGGTGCGTACTTGTGGTCCCTAGCCAAGCGCTGCATAAAAGGTTAGCCAAACACAGATAAACACATAACAAACATTCAAGATTAAGCACTATGCATGCATATGAATTCAACAACCAAAGCCAACGATGCGTACCTGTGGTCCCTAGCCAAGCGCTGCAGCAGAGGGTGAGTCAGTCACGCAACATGTATTCAAAATCAAGCATCAAAGCTTGTGCCAAAAAGGAAGATAGCTGGTTGAAATGAGGTAAGGGACTCCCCAAATGTCATACAAATCGAACTAGACTCATCTAGACCACACCACCCATAACTTAAAAATTGCCCATACTAACTGAAATCAAACACTGACTTAAACCTTCAAGATGGCTCACAAGTGCCCTATAGCAAATGGGTTTGAGCCCCCATGGATAAGGGCTCGAAAAATGCCAAAATCGAGGGCTACCTAAAGTCCTCCAACAGAACAGGTTGAACTAGTTCTCAACTGGTACAACCTATTGAGAAGAATTCCCAAATTTTTCTAGAAAACTCCTAAATGAGTGAGGATTCAAACAAAAGAAACGACACTCAATACTGAGCCCGGATGAGTGAGAACCAGACCAAGAAAGGCAGGTGTTCCTCATGACTGACAGAGGCTGCCAGCTATGGTGCTGAACCGGTTGAACCGGTTCCCAACCAGTTCAGCCGGTTGATAAAAAATCCCAAATTCGGTCAGAAAGTTCCTAAGTGATTAAGGAAGCAAACAAAAGAAACGGTTCTCAATTCAGAGCCCGGATGAGTGAGAACCAGACAAAGAAAGGCAAGTGTTCCTCATGGCTGACAGAGGCTGCTAGCTATGGTGCTGAACCGGTTGAACCGGTTCCAAACCGGTTCAGTCGGTTGATAAAAAATCCCAAATTCGGTCAGAAAGTTCCTAAGTGATTAAGAAAGCAAACAACAACAATCATGTGTGGCCTTTATTATCCACACCCAAGCAATACAATCTTCATATCAAAGGGAAGAAAAGATGATGAGGAAGGAGAAAAAGCATATGAAGACGAGGAAGATAAACTGTAAGTAAAGAAAATTCAGCATGCTTACCTCAGAATCTCCACCAAATATGATCCGTGTATGCAGATGATGACTTCCAAAACTGAGATGCTGTCACTCTCCTCTTCAAAAAACCACAATGCTGAAGCTTTCCCCCACACTCTCAACTCAGAAGATGCTACTGACCTTTTGTTTTTCTCATCAGCAAAATTTCCCCTCTCCAAAATGTCCCCTCCTGTCCTTTGCTCTCCTATCCTCTCACCTTTTATACTCATACCCCTCTTAGCATTTGAGCCTCCTGGATTCCTTCCCCTTCAGCACTGAAATCCCCTTCATCAGCATGGGAACCACACCCCTCATTACTTCTCTTAAACTTACAAGGCCAGCTCACTCCTTCAGTTTTCAGCTTGCTTCACCACCAAGAATCCATATGGATTCGTGGTGGGCTGCAAGGAACCCAAACCAAGGCCCAAAATGGACCCACAACATTTCCCAAAACCGATCTGGAGCTTATGGGCCTGAGCCATGTAGGATTTGGGCCTCAAAATTACTAGAATTAGTGTTTTACCTCAGCTGACTCAATGAACCGGCTGAACCGGCCGAACCGGATGCCAACTGGTCGAACTGATGGAAAAAAATTCTGAAAATTTGACAGAATGTTCCTAGTAGAGTAAGGAATTCATTAAAAAAAACGGTGCGTGATTCCAAGTTTGGAAGAGGGAGATATGATAAAAACAATTACCAAAAATCAGTGTTCTACACCGGCTGACTCGATGAACCGGCTGCCAACCAGCCGACTGGTTGCAAAAAATTTTGAAAATTTTACAGAATGTTTCTGGAAGAATAAGGAATCCATAAAAAGAAACGGTTCTTGATTCCGAGTTTGGATGAGGGAGATACAATCAAAACAAGCCTGAGTGCTCCGAACCTCAACATGCCCCTATAAACCCCAACTAAGCTAAAACATCGGGATGACCCCACTTCCTTCCTATAGCGTGATGTGAACGACTAGGAAAATGGCCATGATGACCCTCCAAAATGAACCACATATGCACCACAATGGACCACAGACAAACCCACACAAGGCTCGGACACCGACTAAGCCCAAAAGGGGCCCTAGTGGTGCCATATGCGAACGATGGGTGGATGTGACACCCGAAGGATAAATGCCAGTGTCGAGGGACAAAATTGAGTGTCTACAACTATCCAAATAGTTCAATAATTGGACAAAAAACCATAACAAGTCACAAAAAAAAAAAAAAAAACCATCATAAGTCAAATATACATAACTAAAATGTATCAATTTAAATCATCCTCTCTAACATTGTTATCATCCTCATCCAATGTATCTATAGTAGGAAAGCTTGCACTATCAAATCCCCCATATAATTTAATTCTTCATCTTCATCGATTAGTGCCAAGTTCACTTCATTTTCTTTGTTTCTGCTTCCACTCTGACCTAACATAAAGTACAAAGTAAGTGTAAAAAATTACAATGTATGATTAAATTTAACAAAGTTTATAACTTTACTTTTTTAATACTTACTTGCAAATTCATCATATTTTCTTTTGATGCTTGAAGAACAAATGTTGATTGATGGTGCTTGAATCTCCTCTCCTTTTGATGGCACAATTCTAACACCATCAACATTAAATAATTCATCATCTTCAAGCCAAATACCATCATGTGGGAGAAGGGGATCTTCTTTCTCCACAATCCATTCATCATCCGAATCAATCTCCTCCACTAATATTGGATCAACATTTTGTCTCATTTGTAAACTCCGTTCTCTCAATCTAGTGTTGTACCTCACATACGCTAAAGCATTCAATCTCTTATGTTCAAGTCTATTTCTTTCTTTCTTTCTTTTTTTTTGTATGAATCTACCAATGAAAAAAAATCAATATGTTAAGATTGAAATATCCAAACATTAAAATGTTAAATATCCAAGTTAGATAACATTTAAATAGAATGTATATACTAAAAATTAGAAGTATTACCGATTCAAAAGTGCTCCAATTTCTTTCACATTCCAAAGCATTACAAGTAAGGCTAAGGACTTGAATAACAAACTTTTACAATTCTGGTATTGAAGCCCCAAAACGCATCCACCAACTTGCAGGACTTCTTAATTTTCAAGAATCGATTGCAACATGACTTTCAAATTCACCTCTTACTTGATCAAACAAGTCTAATTGAATCTCAGTTGTTAATTGTTTATTGTAATCCAACATTTTATCCATGCATTCAAATAACCCCTTCCTCACTTCATACACATTAGAGAACTTATCTTTATAGAAAAATTGAGGGTTAAGAGAATAACCTGCTACATGTAAAGGTTGATGAAGTTATGGGGTCTATTTTGCATCTACTTTTCTCCAAATTGGCCTATATTTTTTTTCAATGCCCTCACAATTAAATGCAATCTTCTCCTTGGTCAAATCCATCAACTCATAAATATAACCCATGGTTGGTCTCTCATTTGAATCAACCTCTCTCCAAATACTAACCAATGGCATAGTGACCTTTATACAAAATTGAATATGAGGCTAAAAATTTGGATAAAATAACACAATGCTTCAAGCTTTTACATCTTCAATCTTTTACATCTTCAATCTTTTACACTTTTTAATCTTTTTTGCCCAACTACTAGAACACCATTTCTCGAAGGAGAACATTGCTATGAGAGCTTGTTTTTGTTTATAAAGACTTTGGAGAGTGAGAAATGTTGTAGCAAATCGTGTAATTGTTGGACGAATAAATTCATGATTTTTTGTAAATGTTCTCATAAAACTAAGAACCCAAGTGTGTCCATAATTGAACTTCACCACTTGCCTAGCTTGTGAAAGTGTATTAGTATGAACCTTTAACCTTTCAATGTCCTTTAACATTAAATCAATGCAATGAGCAACACAAGAAGTCCATCACAATTTTTTTCTCTTTTCCATGAGCCTCATTCCAGCATTCACATAATTAGAAGCATTACCAATGATTACTTGTACAACATTCTCCACTCCAATTTCTTCAACCATCTCATTAAGATATTCGAACATCAATTATCTATTTTTAATTATGTCAAAGGCATCAATTTATTTCAAAAACCATGTGCTATGGATTATTGATAAGAAAATTTATGAGTCACTTACTCTTTTCATTTGTCCAACTATCTAACACAATGGAGCATTGATTACTACTCAAAAACCACACATTTTAAATACTAATTTTCATGAGTTTCATACCCTTTGAGTAGTAATTATGCCTAATATGCCCAAGTAATACATTGTTACCCTTGCAAGAGATACTAATGGTTTTTTGTTGAGTTTTGGAGATATTTTAAGGTGATTTTTGAAGCATGGAGTGACAAATGGAAAATGGAATGGAGGAGGGTACACAATGTGGATGAAGAGGAAAAGGAAATGCACTTGGACCAAGTTTTGGAGCTTAATTGAAGGTGGTGGAGGTGGATTAAAAATGAAAAAATGGGAGAAATTGCAAAGAGGAGTCGAAAAAGCATGTTTTTCAATTTCGCATGACTATGCAAAATTTTCACACAGTCATGCGAAATGAAATAGAATAGGCTTGGCTACAGTACACAAGGGAAATGTGAAAAGTGATTTCGCATGACCATGCGAAATTTTTGCACAGTCATGCGAACCGCTCTAGGAAGACGAAAATGAAGTTGATGGACTTTCCACTTCGCACCATCATGCGAAATTGCTGGGGCTCGTGCGAAAATGTATTTTCTCCAGATTCCTTAATGAAGAAGCCTTTAGAAGACCTCTTAGATGATGCCAAATGTCCACTTGACCTTGGCTTATAAATAGAAACGTGATTGACTCAATTAAGAACTTTTTGGATTTTTCCTTATTGTAGAACTTTTCAGACTTCTTCTCTCTATATAATTTTCTACTTTTCTTCATTTTCTTGGTAGCCAAACATGTCTTGTGAGATCAAATCTCCAAACATGAGTGGCTAAATCTCATTTTTCTCGGAGGAGGGAGGATCTAGAGGCAAGATCTATGGTGAATTAGAGAATTGAGCTTGAATTGCAAAGGTAATTTGATCCAATTGATTGATTAATTGAAATTTGGGGATTTTTCTCTTCAAATTGTCTTTGATGATTACTACAATGCAAGCTAGGTAGATTCATTAAATTCTTAATGCTAGATTTGATGAGATTGAATTGTTGTATTGTGTGAATCATTGGAAGATAATTTAAGATGAATTGAATATATGATTCGAATTGATCTCTTGGATTAGATTACCTAATTTGAAGAGAAATTAGATCTAAACCTAAAACTAAATAAAAAATCAGCTTAGATGAAAATTTAGGTTTTCAATCTAACTTGATGGAAATTAGATCTCAACACCTATTCACCATGGAAATTGCTCTCTAGAAAATCCTAACTCCGAGAATCTCACATCTTATTAATTTTCTTCTTTTTTACACTTCATTTTCCTTTCAATTTGAATACATTGTTATCTTGAGATTTTATCATGCAATTTCAAGTCAATTTCACTTGAAAACAATCATTTCTTATCATTTCATTCAAGCCTTAATTACCGAGAATAATCTATCCTTGTGGACAATACCTAAATACC
Organism: Vitis vinifera; assembly: GCF_030704535.1. NCBI lineage: Eukaryota > Viridiplantae > Streptophyta > Magnoliopsida > Vitales > Vitaceae > Vitis > Vitis vinifera. Next base: position 12,725,690 of record NC_081809.1, on the reverse strand, counting down.
ACTATACTACAGCAGTTTGTACTAAAACCATTTTTGATCGGGTACAAATTGCTATAGAATAGTGAATTAGGTTATAAATTTGTTTTGATCCAATAAACGACAAAATTTGAGCGATCAAGCATTGATATTGTTTCCACCCTTTTTTGTGTTCTTCCATCATGATATTTATATCATTCACTTCTTCTCTAAAATTCCATGTCCTCAACTAATGCATAGATGGAAGCTTAAACCCAGACCCAAAGTTTGCAATAACATCAACCATAAGAGCACACTATGGATCATTTACTGTATTGAATGGGAAACTCTTTAAGTACATAAAATGACCAATTTTCCTACACACTTTCTTTCTTCCTTCTTACTTTTATTTAGATTTCAAAGTACTTTGCCTAGGTTTTGAAATGGTGAACTTATCCATAGGTCCCCTAGGAATAGGTTACCCAGTCACACTCCCATTTCCACTTCTACTCCCAATTGTTTTACAAAATGATCTTTTATTCATTGGATTTGGCCCCATGCCAATTTTTTCAAGCAATTCATTTCTTTTTTATTTTTGTTCTTTAAAATTATTCATTGCCTCTTTGCATACCAATGTTAAATTTTCACTAACTTTGGTACATGGTCTCATACCATGATGAGTTCCGGCCAAGTGATGTTTATATCTATTTATTCCTTTTAAACATCTTTCATTACAAAATTTGCATCTTATATATCTTTCTAGGTACTTCAATTGCATGCTTCCATACAAAATATTTTCTTGAAAATTTCGATTATGAGAGACTCATATTAAAAATAAAATAAAATAAAATAATTCAATTACATAAAGAGTTTTAAATAAATTACATAATTATTTTGGAACATAAAAGAATAAAATTTCAATTCTAAAATTTTCAAAATTAAATATTAGCATAGTTAAGTATTAATAATTTAATATAAATATTCCTTTTTTTTTTTCTAATTGGACAAAGATTTAGTTATACTTTTTTTTTATAATATAAATGACATTTTTTCATTAGAGAAAAAAATGTGAAATGTGAGGAAGTGAAACCAAATTTTGGAGGAAAAAAAAGGGTGAAATATGAGAAAGTGAAGCCAAATTTTGGTAAGTGGAGGGTACTATACTTGTGTAGTAGAGGGTACTGTGATTGTTTAGTGAAGGTACTATAGCACTATAGCTTGTGTAGTAGAGGGTACTGTGATTGTGTAGTGGAGGTACTATAGCACTATAGTTGTGTAGTGGAGGTATTATAGTTGTGCAATGAAGTTTCCTATGATTATGCAGAAAGTGTTTTAATCAAGTCAAAAAATAAAGTGATGGTTGACTAGAAGTATTAAAAAAATTGAAAAAAAAAAGATTCTTGGTTTTCCAAAAAACAAAACAAAAGATAAATAAAAAATAGCAAAAAGTTGGTCGTGGAGTTGTGAACTAAGAAAAAAAAAAGGAAAAGAGAAAAAAGAAAAAAGAATAGAGAAAGAGAAGAGGGATGTACCTGAGACAGAGTCATAGAGAAGGCATCAACTACCACTGAAGTGAGATGGTGCCGCCAGACTAAATTTGCCATGAAATTTGTGAGGTATGGGTTTCACAAAGCTAAGGTTAGGGTTTTTCTTCAAGTTTCTTCTATATTCTCATTTCTCTCTAAACGATATATCTATTCTTAGTTCTCTCTCAACGAGATTTTTAGATTTACATTCACAAAGACCCATGGAAGCACATGTCTCATTCCTTGGCATGTAAAAGGTGCCATCAAAGCTTGTCTCTATCACACTTCACCGCGAAAGGTATATGCCTTTTTGGACTCCCATTTTTTTTTTCAACTCTTCAAGGCATTTTGGCTATGCTTTGCCCTGAGGCGTGCCTGAAAAATGCCTTTGAATACTTTGGCCTGAACCCAACCACTCCACAAAGTGTACAAAGGAAAGAGGGTTAGGAACTATGTATAACTTGCACCGGGCCCAAATATTACAAATGAAGGATAATATCAACCCTTGAATTAATCGCCCTTCATTGTCAAATGCTCACTATTTATTTCCTTCTATATAGTCCAAAAAAAAAAAAAAGCATAAAAGAGCAGTTTGCCACGCCTTTTTTTTTCTTACCCAAAAAAAACCGTGATCCTAACAAAGCCTCTCTAACCGAGGAAGGCACCCATGACACACCAAAAAGAAAGAATAGTAGATGTCATAAAACTCTTATATTGTCTCAATGAAGGAGAATGTGATTAATGGATTCTTCCTCCTTAAGGCGTAGGAAGCATCTATTCTCCATAGACCACCATAAAAACAAGAAAACAAGATAATCCCTTCTCCAATAAACAAGTATTGAACCATTAAAGGCCCATTGTCGAAATAGTGAGTTCTAGGTCCAAATAAAAAAACAAGAGCTTATACATTTGTTTAAGTTCAACACCTAAGCAATAATAATAAATCTAGCTTGTTTGCTTCTAACTAAATGCATGAAATTCTTCAATTAACTTCTAAAAAACCTTGGGTATTAGGTTTTCAAAAAATGAAAAAAAAAATTCTTTTGAAATTACAGTATGTTGAACTTAATACATAAATAAAAAAGAAAGGTTGGGAGAAGGGAGTTGTCAAACCTCATCTAAAGCCATTGGCTCAAGTATATTCATTTGATTCAATGAATGTGGTTCATCCATTGGAGGTTGTAATTCAAACAAGGGTGGAGTTTCAGAAATATTAGAAGGTAGCCAAAGATATAGTTGGGGCTATTGGAAGGGCCATCGTGAGTTGGAAGCCATTGATGAACTATGGATGAAGGTGAAAAAGGTGATTTGTGAACTTGTGAAAAAAGGCCACGTGAAATTTTCCCCACTTCACAATTTTCCTCACTATTTTCTGAGGAAAATAATAAGGAAAATATATTAATATTTTCCATAATGTTTGCCTCCCAATTTTCTTTCCACCTTGTTTTCTAAAATCATCCAAATATATGAAAATGATTTTTCTTATTATTATTTTTTTCTTTCCTTAGCATTTTTTGGGAACCAAACATAACTTACATTTTTTTTCTTTATATATACAAGAGGATTAGAGTTGCATTTCCCTCCTGGCCTTGGGATGGGATGTAAAGATTCCGAGTTTTATTCTTATATTAGGGAAAAAAATAAAATTAAAAAAAGAAAAAAAGGTTAGTGATAATATTAACATTTAATGATTCAATCTTACACATATTTAATGGGTACAATTGTCTTAGAACATGTTAAGATTCAAAAGTACGTTTTATAAATCAATCTAACCACTTAAGATCATTTAATTTTAATCATTAAATCAATTTATTGTGTTTGTTAAAATAATTTAAAATTAGTTAAAGTAATTAACTTAATCATATCTTTAATCTCTTTTATCCCAAATATCCATATTTAGTTAAAAGTTTTATTTACTATCACTAACTGTATAATATTTTTAATATGGATGCCTAATAAAAAAATTTATTATTTAAAATTAATAAAGGCCATTATGAGTATAAATATTAATTAAAATTAGTTAGGATAAATATGTAAATCTAATAATTTGAAAATTTTTAAATTAATTTCACTAAACAATTTTGATATTTAAATTAAAAATCAAGTAATAAGGTTTGACTTTGCACCTTAAAAATAATTTAATTTAAAATTTATTTAAGTCATCAAGTAATAATTAATAAAATTTATTAAACATTGAGAAAATATTCTTTTTAAAAAAAAAAGTGTTGGATGGTGTGCTAACTTTAGGTTGTAGTTATTGGTGAATTCAACGGCTTGCTAGTCGAAACAATAACCTCCAAATTAACATATTATAGTAGGGATAACATTGGGGTGACTTTTTTTGAATACTTGGCTACACTCCACCTCTAAGAGAATGATTTTGGGATGAGGATGAACGAGTTTGAAGTGGATTTGATTTTTGATTTTTGATTTTATTTTTATAGGGCTAGGCCAAGTTCATGGGAAGCTTGAGTATTGCTTTATGTTTCCCTATCCTACTACAATTAAATATATAATAAAATTTAAAAATAGTGTAATTTAATTCTCTTTATTTTCGTCTTTTTAATACATGTAAAATAATATAAAAAAAATCTATTTTTCAAAAGATAAGTTATTAAAATTTATAATAGTTATTTATTTATAAAATATATTTATTTTTTAATGTAATCATTTTTTCTTAAAAGATATGTTGTAAAATTTATAATATTTATTTATTTATGAAATATTTATTTTTAATGTGATTATTTTTTTTAATTTAATAAATAGACTATTTTTTTTTTAAATTTAAAAGAATTAAACATATGGTGTTGAGTGGGTATGAAAATCCGTTTAGTATTTTAATTGGGATAAGGTTGGAAATAAATTTATATAAACAAGATGGGATCGAGAAGGGGGCTACTTATTGGTATCGTTAGCATAGTCTTTATTGGAATGAAACATTATAAGAAAAGTGGAATTCAAAAAGTAATATAATATTACAAGCATAAAAATGGCATAATTCAGAGAAGGGTTCAAAGATTGGGGTTGTATGTCAATGTAATATACAATGTGTAGCTTCTATTTATATAGGCCTACAATATTGAGTTCCCTACAAAATGGGCCACCCTAAAGGGTTTGGGATTAGGATTATTGTAAATTTAAAATTTTATAACCGATGAAGTAAATAAAAGAAGAAACAAGTCAAAATATAAATTAAATACAAATTATTTAATTTTAAATATTTCAAGTATTGTTTGGATACACTTATTGTTTAGTATAATACTAACTTCTATATAAAATATAAAATCTCGTAAACTCAGCATGACAAATTTGAGTACCTTAATCCTTGGTTACAAGTATGAGACTTTGAAATGCATGGTTGGTGGACTAGGTACGATGTCCTTTTAGTGCCCATGGGAATATTGAGAAAGCCTTTAAAAATTTAATTAGGAAAACCTTGATGAGTCATTCATCTTCTCGATACTTACCCCTTATTTATAGTATTAATCATCAAATAATCTTGGACTTTGCTTCCTTTAAACTCAGCTAAAGGAATAAGGATGATCCCTCTAAATAATGTTAGGTCAACTATAGTCCAATTCATGAGGGTTGAGATTATTTTTAGAATCCATTTGGAAGTATTTTTAAAAGAATATTTTTAGCCTATAAGAGTGTTTTTGAAGAAAAATAGGGTGTTTGACAAAATTTAAGAAACACTTTTAAAAAAATTAAAAAATCACTTGTAGTGTTGAAAAATTACTTATAATGTTTTTTTGGAAAAACACTTTAATTAGTGATTTTTTCAAAAACACTTTTAGAGAAAACATTTTCATTGAAAACACTTCAAGTGAAAACATTGTCAAATGCACTCTTCAACTCATTTTGGTAGTTCTTGTGGGTAGTAACTTAAACTCACTTGAGGGCATATATAAAGGCAAATTGTGTGTGCGCTATTTAGAGAGAAAAGTTCTGCAAATTTAAGAAAGATGAGATCTTTTTAGGATAAAGAAAGGCACCAAGTTAGGGTTGCCTCAAAGTACAAAATTGATGGAAAAAGAAGTCATTTTTCTTTCTTCTTTGCAAGGGTGCTAATTAGTTGTTCTCACAGCCCATTTTTGAAGTTTTTTGTTTGTAAAATCCTCATCTTACTGTTTTCTATTGCTACAATAAGATAAAACCAATGAATAGGCCATTATGTAAAAAATTGAAGGTTGAGAAGGCCAAGGATATGAAGAGAGATGAATAATGGTGGTGATAGAAATGAAAAAAAAAATTATAGTTAGTTTGATAGTATAATGGTAGTTTTGCTTATTGATTCATATTTTCGTCAAATAACCTAATTTCAAACCAAGAGGAGTTGATTGATCTACAAAAAGATTTCATATCGACCTTTGATACACTTATGGGTCAAGCTAGTGGATGGGATAAAGTGGTATACAACATGCTTTTGATGGTTTACATTAAGAAGGATGAACTTTTATTGCAAAAGTGAAAACTATAGATTCTACAATCAAATTCAAAGTCCAAAATTTAGGTGGAATTTTTTTTCAACTTTGTGGTTAATGTTTCTCTTTGTTATACTAAAGTTCTTAAATATACCAAATTTGTGTTTTTAGTTTAGTTGAAATTGAGTTAGAGTGCATTTAGTAGCGTTTCTACTCAAAGTGTTTTTAATGAAACTATTTTCTCTTAGTGCGTTTTTAAGATAATCACCTATCAAGTATTTCTCAAGTGTTTCTCTAGAAAACATTGCAAGTGATTTTTCAGATTTTTAAAAGTGTCCTAAATTTTGTCAAACACCTACTTTTTTTTTTTTTTTTTTTTTCAAAAACAGTTTTTAGATTAAAAGCACTTCATAGAATCAATGCCAAAAGGACTCTTAGATTTCCACCAACTTTATGCATTTGTATATACATACATTAGAGGTGGTGTGTATTGAACTTTGGATTCAATGCATTGCCCAGTGTTTGTTTGCTTGTTTACTCTTGGATAGGAAAGGAAATCCTTATGTTAAATGGCTAAAAGAACCTCTTGATATTCAAGTTAATTGTTATGGAATTAACATATCACATTTTCCTATTACTTATCAAAAGGGGAGCACCCATTTTGTAAGGCAAGTTCTCTTTACTATACAAAATGTTGTAAGATACTATAGGAATCTTATTGATTTAGAGACAGATCATATTCTTTCAAAAATCATACATTATGATAATCTAAATGAACATAGGGTAAGTAACTAAAACCATAACACTATGTCTAGTTCTTGAAAATTTTGAATGAAATGCAAGGAAAATAAAATATAAAGGAAAAGTTGAAGGAAAGAAAAAGTAGACAAAAATAAAATCATATTTGAAGTTAATAAATTTTTTATATTCTAGTTTAAACTCATTTAACTTATTTTAACTCTTTCATATAAAAATTAAATAATTTGAAAAGTATAATTTTTTTTCTCAGCATTTTTCAACTTAATACTTTCAGTAAACCAAACATGGCATTAAAGAATACTTATTATATGTTGGAACATCCATTTTTTATTTTTACGTGGAAGAAAGAAAGATAATGTGGAATGAAGCTTATTTATTGGAATGCAAGACTCAAGATTGACGACTTTTCAAGAGAAAAGATGGATACCATAGCTAAAGTGCTCATTAGGGAGAAAGCATTAGCCTATTTGTGCCTCAATTCATAATATGTTTTAATACTTCCAAGGCAAAGTAAATAAATAAATAAATAAAAGATGAGATTCAATTAAAGTTCAAAAAACAAAGAAAAATATAATTATAGCAAACTTTGAAAATTTAATACTATATAAGTTTACTATAGAATTGTTATGATTAACAAATAATCATGTAAAAATATTTACTATCTGTATATACTATTTGCCTTATGTGCATTTTTTTTATAAAAATAAAATATCTCATAATAAAAAAAATTGATTTTATAAAAATAAATCACGTTAACTTATTGATATTATTTATAAATCATTGATATACCACAAAATCTTATATGAAGATTAATAGCAACACAAATTCCTATAAAAAGATCGATATAAACATGTAACATATTGATGAACTAAATAAAAATAGAAAAACATCAAAATACCTTTTCTCCTAAACATTTTTGTTATTTGGAGAAAATCGTGAAAAATACTAAAAAAAATAAGAGAGTTCTAAATTTTAGAATGTAGTAAAAAAAAAAAAAAAAACTAAAATCAATTATTTTAGTTTTCTCTTATTCAAATAAAAAGTCATTTTCTTATAAAATTCTCAAGAAAAAATAAACACAAACAATTAGTCATCATAAAATTAATATTAACATCCTTCAAAAGATATTATTTAAGGAGAAATGATTTAAATGCAAGTTTAGAAAAATATTAAATGATATAAAAATAGTTAAAAAAATCAATAAACACAAAAATAAAGTATAAATTTGTAAATCTTAGACTACTACAACAAAGAAAAAAATTTCACTCATAAGTCAAAGCCATTGCTAACTTTTGCACAAGTTCAATATTCTCTCAAGGTTGAGAGACTATACAATATAGCAGTTTGGTGAAGTCATGACAACTCGTTAGCCTTATGTAATGACTTAGTGTAGGTCTTGTCCAACGTGTAACCATACATGCTAGTGCACTCACCATGGGAACCTCATCTCGATGACTAAGACCAACCATTCCTCCAATTAGGAGGTAGTGCACTATAACCTCAAATAGATTGCCTAAATCCATGAAACGGTTGTGAACAAATCATCTACTTGCAAAGAACCCATGATTTGAATCTTTTGTGCAACTCCTAAGGCACCCAAGTCATGTAAAATGCAAGAGATGCTAAGCCAAAATGCTCATAAAATATAATTCATGAATTAAGGATAGATAAAAGTGAACTTGGAATATCATTAAATGAATAATGTATCCCAAATCTATTACATCATGTCATGCTTTTAAGGGCTTTATCTTAACATTCTCATACTACTTCTTAAAGCATTATGCTATCAAAGAATACTAAGTACTCATCTGAAACCTATGCTATTTGTATAACCAACAAAGACTCTCTCAGTTAATGTCCTAGTGAAGGGTTCTATTGGGTTCTCCACAGAAGGTATCCATCTAATTGTCACGTCTCCCCTTTAAACTATCTTAGCACTTTGGAACACAAACACATAATCCCTCGTTCTCCAAAGATACTTAGAGTATATTCTTGACAAATGTCTAATATTCTAGACTTGGATTTGACTGATATACTCACAATACCTACAATCAAATAAATATTTGATTTAATACATAGCATCGCATACATTAGGCTAATTATTTCAAAGGCATAAGGTACTGCTTAAATGTAATCTTTCTCCTCAAATGTCTAAGGACATCGATCCTTAGAAAGGTTAACTCCAAAGCTAAAAGGTAGCAAACCCTTCTTGGAGTCTTGCATCATGTACTTGATCAAATGCTTATCAGTGTAGGTGACATAACACAATTGCCCTATTCTTGCAATCCTAAAGGACCTTAAACCCAAGAATATATTATGTCATATCTAGATTTCCATCTAGAATTGAGTAGACAAACTAGTCTTGATTAATGACAATATTGAAGAGAAAAAAACCCGGATCTCTCCATTTCCCAAGCCTAGATCAAGTCAGGAACATGTATAACTATCCTAGGCCTTTTATGAATCCTATGCATAATAAAAAAAAAAGGCATTTTTATACTTTAAAATGAGTCAAAAAGTGCTAACAGAAACCATACCTTAGATTTGGATGTTCCTAAATCAAATCCATATGGTGAATATGAAGATCGAAATCGCGGAAGTCTCATAAACTCGAAGCCTTGCACCCGATGACTTAAACCTTGATCTTGGCACACTTCCAGTGGGGAGGAAGATAGGGTGGAGGAGTCTCTATCTGCATGGATGGTGGAAGAAAAAAGCTATGGAAACCTTAAACCCTCGGGGGTATTATAGGGTTCCTAAGTGGGCTTAAGTGACTTGAGCTCACATGGGCTTGGGTCACTTAATCTAGCCCAAAATGGGTTCTAATTGATTAATAAACCCAATATTCCCTACTAATTAATTAATTAGCTCAAGCTAGAGACCCTGTTCCCTTACCCCTATGCAACCTTGCATAATTACCAAAACACCCTTATGCACAAAAGTGAACTTATAGTCAATCCGACCCTCATAATCTATGCCAACAAGGTATATGAGCCCAGAGTAGGGACCACTGGGACCTATAGAAATATTGACTCCCTCATAATCCAATTCTAAAGTTGATTCAACATCTCACTACAAAGAATCAACTAAACTCCAGTATCTTATGTAAATAACAACGAGACACTAAGTGCTCGGGTTCGTGACCTGCTATCCATTATGTTTAGTCTCCCTATGAACTGATATTCGTAGTCTACCAAGGTAAAAGCTATTAGCCTTTCAAGACTACTTCTACTATTCTTGAGCTACAAATTCTTCTATTGTGTATTCATTTGACATATCTTAGCTCTCAAAAGAGCCAATGTCAAGTTCCGCTTAAGGAACTACTATGACCATAGTTTCCATGAACACACCTCCTTAGGATCACCTAAGGGGACACACTGTCTCAATCATAAGAGATATCATGATGCCTCTATTGAGAATACTTATTGCTACCGGCTTCCATCAACAATGACCCAATCCATAGGGAGTATATGATTAGCTTACGATCTTACCCGTAGGTTAAAGTCATTGCTAACTTTAGTACAAGCTCAATATTCTCTTAAGGTTGAGAGAAAACACAATGAAGAAGCTTGGTGAGGTCATGACTACTTGATGGCCTTAAGCCATGACTCACCGTAGGTCCTGTCCAATGTGTAACCATACACACTAGTGCACTCACCATGGGAACTCATCCTGATAGCCAAGACCAACCATCCCTCCAATTAGGAGGTGGTACACTACAACTTCTAATGGGTTGCTTAAACCCATGAACCGATTGTGAACAAGTCATCTATTTGTAAGGAACCCATGACTTTAGATCTTCTGTGCAACTCCTAATGCACCTAAGTCGCGTACAATGCAAAAAATATAGGCAATAATGCTCATAAAATATAATACATAGAATGAGGATGCATAAAAGTGAAATTGGAACATCATTAAATAAATAATGAATTCCAATTTTATTACATCATGTCATGCTTTTAAGGGCTCTATCCTAACATTCTCCGACTAGCCCACAAAGCATCATGCTTATAAAGCATGTTAGATACTCATCTGAAACCTATGTTATCCCTATGACCAACAAAGACTTTCCCTGTTAATGTCTTGGTGAAAGGATCCACTAGGTTCTCCATAAAAGGTATCTTTTCAACCATCATATCACCTTCTAAACTATCTCAACACTTTGGAGCATAAACACATAATCTCTCATTCTTTTATGATATTTGAGTATATGCTTAACAATTGTCCAATATTTTAGACTTGGATTAGACTGATATCTAGTCACCATACCCACTTCAAAGCAAATAACTAGCCTAGTACACAACATCACATACAAAAAACTACCCACTATAGCGGCATAGGGTACTGGTTGCAAGCACTCTTTCTTCTCAGGTGTTTTAGGACATTGATCCTAAGAAAGGGGAATTCCATGCCTAAAAGGTAACAAACCTTTCTTGGAATCCTACATGAAATACTTGACCAAAAGCTTATCTATGTGGTAGCTTGAGATAGTGCAAATTTCCTATTCTTGCGGTCCCTAAGGACCTTAATCCTAAGAATATACTACGCTTCTCCTAGATCTTTCATCTGGAACTGAATAGACAACCAAATCTTGACTAATGACAATAACCCTACATCATTACCAATGAGTAGAATGTCATCAACATACGAGATCATAAAGACCACCATGTTTCCTCGCACCTTCTTGTACACACAAGGCCCTTTACTATGAAAATATCTTATTACATCATATAGATGCTAATATCAAGATAATAATTTAAGAACACTATCTTGACATCCTATTGCAATATCTCATAAATAAGATACACCGTAAGGGGTAGGAGTACTCTGAATGGACCTAAATATGGCTACTGGTGAAAAGGTTTCCCATATTCAAAACAATGTTTCGAACTATAACCTTTAGCTACAACCTAGCCACATAAAAATCAACTTTTCCATCTACTTATTTGTTCATCTTGTAGAATAAATTACACCTTTGGGTTTTATCCCTTCAGGTGCTTCTATAAGAACCCAGACTACATTAGAATCACAAGGATTCTAACTTTGCCTCTATAACTTTTTGCCAAAGATATGCATCCACATCACTCATCGCTTTATCATAATTTATGGGATCGATCTCATGTTCCTTTAGAATGGCCTCAAAAGACTTTCCCAAATATATGAATCATTCTAGTTGTTTAACAACCCTCCCACTACGATAAGACATCGGTGTATGAGAAATGGGAATGGTTGGCATTGGATCCATAGTATGTTGTGTATAGTGAGACTATCTTCTAGTATTCTCCAATCTATATAATTTTTTGTCTTATTATATATCATATAGTCTTCATCAGAAATTTGGTATTTGTACCTTCTAATAATCCTGACTATAAAGTAATAATCCCTTAATCCTCTTGGATATCTTATAAAGTGATACACCTCTTTAGAAAAAAGAGGTATTTTACATCCTTTAAGATATATCCCCAAAGAAAATGGGAAGTAATGAGAAACTAATCATCGACTCACTATGTCTATCAAAGTTCAATATCTTCTTTCCATTACTCCATTTTGCAATGGAGTCCTTGGTGCACACAATTAGGATATCATTTCATGCTCCATATGGAAAGGATTGAACCTATTGGACACATTACCTCGATCTAATCGAAGTGTCTTGATATGTTTACTTAATAGGTTATCTGATTCTGCCTTAAATTCAATGAATTTATCAAAGGCATTAGATTTCCTATCTATATATCCAAAACTAGAGTATTTATCAATAAAATGATCAAATACCCATAATTTCCATATATAAACACAAAATGGTTCATATACATGAGTATGCACTAACTCTAAACATTCCTTGGTTCTAAGTCCTTGAAAAATAAAGGGGCCTTGGTCATTTTACCATCTATAATCCATAGACCAAAAAATCTTCTGGATTAAGAAGGTCCAGACTTAATTAGTCTTTGGATCTTATATAGATTAATATGACCTAGGCATTAGAATCCAAATGTTTGCTTAGTGCTAAGTTCTTTCTTTTAGTGAGATCTAACTATTCTCATTATTTGGCAAAGTGATATTGGAGTCTCACATAAAAAAGGTAATACATCTCACTAACTTGCACAACTAATCTTGCAACTAAAACTAAGGTAAGTACAATCCCATCATGTGACCTTCTCACTTGTTGAAAACCCTGTAAAGAACTACGGATAGTGGGCTTAGAATCTATCCACCACAATTGGTGAAATCCACCACTATTTATTTAACAATGAGTATATGATGTGTACTTTCTTATCCTTAGGAACTCTAAGCATTCCTTTTCTAGTGTCTTAAAAGGTTATAAAGGAATCAATGCCCATGAGTTTGTTCTCTCATTCCTTTTCTCGAACTTTCTTTATTTAATATTATTTTTCTTCTTCTTGGTAGAAGAGCTCGAAGAACCTTAACTTCTATATGAACACCCTTTTACTCTTTAGGAATCTAGTAAGATATCTAAGATAACATGAATCCTAGTGTTCATAATAGTCTTAAGGTAAACTTGCCTAGTTGACTTGCCCTTATCATCAAATAACCCTTGCAACTTTAAAGAGAATATCATAGACTATGGCAATAGACATGTGTTGCTTTTGTAACACATTATCTAAAGATCCAAGTATGAGAGACTTAGTCATTTGATCTATCTTATACCACTTTTGATATGTTTCTCTTACTTTATGATAGGATTGTTGAAAGGAAATAACAAAACTCTACCAAAATTAGGTTTTATGCAATTAATACTATATCTATATTATTTTCAGTGTATAATTAGGTCTAATTTAAACAAAAGATAATAGGTGACAGGTAAAGACATGATATATGTAACAAATATAGTAATTCCATGCATTAATAAAAAGAAATTGAGTATTCAAGGCAAGTTGGTAATTAATTTAGCAAAAATATAGTGCTTTCAAATTACGTATATCCATGCAAGGTATCCTAGTATCATAAGACCCTCCCTAATTAATCAACCTGCCTTAAACCTCCAAAGGTTATCCTATGGAATTGATCAACATATATTTATATTTAGCCCTTAGCCCATGCAAGTGGGACCACTTTAGGTGATTCTACCACTTCATGTCTAAGTTAAGTGTGTAACCAAGATCCTTGACATCAATGTTACTAAGTGAAGAGTTTCATCTTTAGGATTGGCCACTCCCATTACAAACATATATAGTCTTGTCCATAAAGGATAGTCCATATCCCTTGATTCCTTGGGTCACCCCATATTTAGGATGGTAATGGGCCCAAAATCAAGATAGGCTTGATCTTGGAGGTTATGGGCTTGCCTATGGTCCACTCCCACTTAATATTTTGGAAGAGAGACTTTAAGATAATTTTGGTAACTATCTTAAAATAAATTATCTATCATGATAGTTTCCAAAACTTTTATTTATTACTTGAATTGAGACTCCAATGCCAAATAGGGATATATTTCATATTTCTTATCCTTGAACTTTCCTTTTACCTAAATGGTTTCCTCTTTCTCTTAGGGGTGGAGAGTTTGAAGGACCAATTTAGGTGTCATTCTCTTTCTCTTTGGGGAGAAGAACCTGGAGAACCACCTAACCTAAATAAAGGAAAGTCTCAAAAGGAATTTGAAATTCCAAATGACAACAACCAATTTCTTAAGAAAATCCAAAATTACCATTTAAGCTATCTTAACCATGAACTATCTATTATATATTTTTCCAAAAATAATTTATTTCTTTAAATTAGAATCTTATGCTAAATAGGAAAAATTTTATTTGATAAAGACTTGGAAAAATAAAACTTTTTCCTTAAAATAAAAAGATTCTTAGAGATCTAAAATCTAAAAAGATTAATTTTGGAAAAAAAAAACTCTAAGAGTTTAGTTTTGAAAATGAAGTAGGTTCCTCATATCTTTCCAACTTGTCTTTAGCTAAAATAAAAAAATTCCTAATTCATATCACATTCCAATTTAATAAATTATCTAAAATAAGGAAAACAAATGAAAATTCATTAACTTAAGAATACCAAAAATATATTCTATGCCAAAAATAAATAAAAAAACATTAAAGAAAAGGAAATTAAATAAATAATTCTCATGGAGTTAGGGATCCTGTTGCAAATTTGGTAACTAAAATTTGGATAAAACCCAAATTACCAAAATAGCCCTACAACCAAAGATAAGATTAGTGAAAAAAGAAAAAAAAAGAAAAGAAAAAAAAACCAACAAGCCCAATTCCAGCAAAAATAGTCTAAAAAAAGGCCTAAAAATTGAGCTCAAACAACCAAAAACAATTTGGCCCAAACTTTATCCCATAATTGCATGTCTTTTGGGCAGCCTTGCTTCAATCAACTATATCTCCCTTATTTCAACTCTGAATTGAAATTTGTTTGAAGCACTGGATTCCAGACTTCCTAATATTCAAAACGATATGTGGTTTTCCCCAAAAAGCTCACAGGAGTTAGCCCCTATTTTGAGTTGAAGTCAGCGTCACATGCTATCATGTTCTCTGTGCAGCCTTGATTCAATAAGCTATAACTCCCTCGTTCAACTCCAAATTGCGATCCGTTTGAAGCGTTGGATTCATGAATTCCTTAGCTTCAAAACCATAGGTAGCTTATCCCAAGAAAATCATGAGAATTCATCCCAATTTTAAGTTAAAGATGACGAAACTGTGCTGCCAAGGATCTCAAATCAAGAACTTCCAAAATTCTTTCTTTTCCCTTAAATCACCATAGAACTCATGAAAGAAACTTTAAGAAGTCTTCTTTTCTCTTTTCCAACAATGGAATGTGTGTTTCCATACTCTCCATAGGTTACAAAGAATGATAAAAAAAAAAAAGATTTTTACAACAAAATTCTATACTCCAAAGATTTGGAGTTTACATATCATTCTAAGATAAATAAAATAAATAAATAAATAAATAAATAAAAATATTTTTACAAAAGAACAAAAATCCTATGCCTCTTATGAGGCTTACAACCTATCTAGGAAAAGTAAAAACCAATCCAAGTAATTATTACATCCTCAATAAAAAGCAATCACAATTATAATCATCATATTATAACAAGATCATAATAAAGAACGCACATTAATTATCCCTGGGGCCATGGGATAAACAAAAACCCTGCAAAAACAAGTTAGCACACCCTAGAATGGTTCTAGCACGATTACTAACCTATGGCTTTGATACCAGTTGAAGGGAAAAAAACCCAGATCTTTTTGTTTCCCAAGCCCATATTAGGTTAGGAACATGCATAACCATCCTAGGCCTTTTATGAATCCTATGTACAACGGAAAAATAACATTTTTATACTTTAAAATGATTCAAAAAGTGCTAATGAAAACCACACCTTAGATTTGAATGTTCCTAAATCAAATTCACATGGTGAAGATGAAGATTGAAATCGTAGAAGTCTCTTAAACCTGAAGTCTTCCGCCCGATGACTCGAACCTTGATCTTGGCACACTTCCAATGGGGAGGAAAATATGGTGGAGGCTATGAGTCTCTATCTTTCTGAATGGTGGAAAACAAAAGTTATGGAAACCCTAACCCCTATGAGGTATTTATAAGGTTTCTAAGTGGGCTTAAGTGACTTAAGCTCATATGGGTTTGGGTCACTTAATCTAGCTCAAAATGGGTTCTAATTAATTTATTGACCCAATAGGGTTTACTACTTAATTAATTAGCCCAATTTAGAGACCTTGTTCACTTACCCCTATGCAACCTTGCGTAATTACTAAAGCGCTTTTATGCATAAAAGTGAACTTAGAGACAATTCGACCCTCATAATTTGTGCCAACAAGGTATAGGAGCTCAAAGTGAGGACCATTGGGACTTATTAGAATACTGGCTCCCTCATAATCCAATTCTAAAGTTGATTCAACATCCCACTACAAAGAATCAACTAAACTCCAATATCCCATGTAAATAACGAGACACCAAGTGCTCGGGTTCGTGACCTACTATCCATTGTGTTCAGTCTCCCCATGCACTAGTGTTTGTAGTCTACCAAGGTGAAAACTATTAGCCTTTCAAGGCTACCTCTACCATCCTTGAGTTATAAATCCTCCTATTGTGTGTTCAATTGACATATTTTAACTCTCAAAAGAGTCTATGTCAAGTTCTACTTAAGAAACTACTATGGCCATAGTTTCCATGAACACACCTCCTTAGGATCACCCAAGGGGACACACTGTCTCAATCACAAGAGATATCATGGTGCCTCTATTAAGAATACCTATTGTTACCGTCTTCCATCAACAATGACTCAATCCATAGGGAATATATGATCAGCTTACGATCTTACCCGTAGGTCAAAGTCATTGTTAACTTTAGCATAAGTTCAATATTCTCTCAAGGTTAAGAGACAACACAATGAAGTAGTTTGGTGAGGTCATGACTACTTGATAGCCTTAAGTCATGACTCACCATAGGTCTTGTCCAATGTGTAACCATACACACTAGTGTACTCACCATGGGAAACCCATTCGATAGCCAAGACCAACCATCCTTCTAATTAGGAGGTGGTATACTACAACCTCTAATGGGTTGCCTAGACACATGAACTGGTTGTGAACAAGTTATCTATTTGTAAGGAATCCATGACTTAGATTTTTTGTGCAACTCCTAATGCACCTGAGTCACGTACAATGAAAAAAATACAAGTAACAATGCTCATAAAGTATAATACTTGGAATAAGGATAGATAAAAGTAAAACTAGAACATCATTAAATAAATAATAAATTCCAATTTTATTACATCATATCATGCTTTTAAGGGCTCTATCCTAACAAATATTTATACATCATTTCCAATGAGTAGGTTGTCATTTACCTATAAGATCTTAGAGCATCACCATGCTTTCCTACGCCTTTTTATACATACAAGGGCCTTTGCTATAAAAATGTTTGGTTGCATCAAGAAGATGTTAATATCAAGATAATTGTTCAAGAACGCTATCTCAATATCCTATTACCATATCTTATAAATGAGATAAAATGCAATAAATATTAATACTCTAATGCACTTGAGTATGGCTACTTGTGAAAACATATCCTATAGTCAAAACAATGTTTTGAACTATAACCTTTAACTACAACCTAACCATATAAAACTCAACCCTTCCATCTACTCTTTTGTTCCTCATGTTGGCCAACTTACACCTATGGGTTTATCCTTCAGGTGATTCTACGGGAACTCATATAATGTTAGAATCACAAGGACTCTAATCATCCCTTCATAGTTTCTTGCCTAGTCATGAGCACCAGAACCACTCATTGCTTCATCATGATCTATAGGGTACAAACTTCCCACTATGATGAGGCACTCATGTACAAAAAGTAATGAGAATGGTATGTCTCTATACCTCTGGATCCATAGTAACATATGCAAAAATGGGACCTTCTTTTAGTATTCTCTTATCTATATTACTCTTTACCTTATTACTTATCATAGTCTTTATCAGAAGTCTGGTATTTGAAACAATAAACACCTTCTGATAATCTTAACTATAAAGTAATAACCCTAAAGTCCTCTTAGATATCCTATAAACTGATATACCTCTTACTTTGGTTCCAACTAGTATAGGTTCATGTTTAACATGAGTACTGGACACTCATATGTGAATATGTTGTAAACGAAGTTCACAATGTGTCCACATCTCTCTAGAAGTTAAAAATATTGACTTAATAATGGAGGTAAGATACAATTTCCAATGAATATCTTAAACAAATGTGGGATGTGATGAGAAACCAATCATCAATCTTAGTATGTCTATCAAAATTCGATTTCATCTTTCCATTACTCCATTATTCAATAGAGTCTTAGGTGCACCTAACTAAGATATAATCCTATTCTCCTATGGAAAGAATCAAACCTATTAGGCACACCACCTCAATCTAATCAAAGTGCATTGATATGTGTACCCAATAGGTTATCCGATTCCTTTTTCAATTCAATGAATGTATCCAAGGCATCAAATTTTTTATGCACTAAGTATACATATCCAAACGTAGAGTATTTATCAATAAAAGTGATGAAGTACCCATACTTTCTCATGTATGAACTTTGAAGGTTCCATACATATCAATATGCACTAACTCCAAACATTCCTTGGTTTTGTGTCCTTTAAAAATAAATGGGTCTCTTGGTATTTTTACCATTTATACAAGATTCATAGACTGAAAGATCCTCTAAGATAAAAAGGTCTAGACTTAATTAGTCTTTGGATCTTATTTAGATTAACATAAGCTAGGCTTTAGAAACCAAATGTTTGATTAGTGCTTGGTTCATTCTTGAGATTTGATTATTCTCAAATCTTGGCAAAATGATAATGGAGCAACCATAAAGAGATAATACCTCCCACTAGCCTGCACAATTAACCTTGCAACTAAAGCTAAGGTGAGCACAATCTCATCATGTAACCTTCTTACTTGTTGAAAACTGTGTAGAAAACTACAAATAGAGGGCTTGGAATCTATTCACCACTATTGGTGAAATCTACCACTACATATTCAACAATAAGAACATAATATTTACTTACCTTTTTTCCTTAGGTATACTAGACATTCTTTTTCTAGTATCCTAAAACATTCACAAAGGAATTACATGCCCTTGAGCTTGCTCTCTTATTTCTTTTTCTGAACTTTCCTTATTTGGTGTTGTTCTTCTTCATCTTGGTAAAAGAGTCTAAAGAACCTCTAATTTCTATATGAACACCCTTTAAATATTTAAGAATCCTCTTACCTATTCCGAAGGAATATGGTAAGATTAACTTGTCTAATAGACTTGCCCTTGTCACCAAATAATCCTTGCAATTTTAAAGAGAATATCATAAACCATGGCAATAGACATGTGTTGCAAATTATTCAAAGACCCAAGTATGAGACATTTGGTTTTCTAATCCATCTTATGCCACTTTTGATATGTTTCTCTTATTTTCTACTAAGTTTGTTCAAAGGAAATAACAAACGCTACCTAAATTAGCTTTTATGCAACTCATACTAACTCTAGATCATTTTCACTTTATAACTAGGTCCAATTTGAACATGAGATAAGATGTGACGGGTTAAAAACATAACATCTATAACTACTATAATAATTCAATGCATTAAAAAGGTAAACTAAGCATTCAAGGAAAGTTGGTAATTAATTTAGCAAAAATGTAGTGCTCTCAATCTATATGTCATTTTGCAAGGTATCCTAGTATCATAAGAATCAAGCCTACTTTAGGTAGGTCATGATCCTTATTACCAGGATAGAGACTCTCTCTAATTAATCACTTGCCTTAAACCTTAAAAGGTTATCCTAAGGCAATTATTAACATATCTTTTAGTTTAGTTCTTATCCCATGCAAGTTGGACCACTTCAGATGATTCTACCACTTCATGTCTAAGTTAAGTGTATAACTAAGATCCTTGACATCAATATTACCAAGTGAAGAGTTCTATCTCCAGGATTGGCCACACTCATTACCAACATATATAGTATTGTCCATAAAGGATAGTCCATATCCCTTGATTCTTTGGGCTACCCCATTTTCAAGATGGTGATGCACCTAAAATCAAGATGGGCTTGATCTTGGAGACCATGGGTTTATCTATATCTCTATCCTACTTAATCTTTTGAATTTAAAAAAAAAGGAAAAAAAAAGAAAAAAAAAAGAAAAAAAAAAGAAAAAAAAAAGCTTCTTAAACTTTAGTAATTGTCTTGATGAATAAATTATCTTCTTTGAGAATTTTCAAAATCATTTATTTCATAATTGAAAACCTAGTGCAGTAGGAGAATATCCATATGAAAATTTTAAAATTTTTATGAGAGTATTTTCTCCAAAACAAAATTTGATAAAATATCCACTCTCAAATTTTAAAATCTATTTTCACAAAAGATTCTCTTTCTTCACACAATTCCAATTAATAAATATTTTGTCTAGGAAATATTTTCAAAGAAATTTATTTTCATCAAATTACTAAACCTCCTTGGTAATAATATTTTAATGATAAATTATTTCTAATGAAAATTTCCCAGAGATATTTATTTTCCAAATTGGAAACTTTAAAGTAATAAGAAAACTTCCAATTTACAAAATTTTGAAACTTTGAGAACACATTAACCCTATAGAGAAACTTTAGTTCTCATATTCAAAATTTCCAATAAATTTACTTTCCTTATTCCTACATCTTTTCAATTTAATAAATATAGTTATACATGGAATCTAATTTTCATAATAATTTACTCCATTAAATACTACTAAAATGACAACCTTTAATAATCCCTTAATGGATAAAATATTATCTATGAAAAAATCCAAAAAAAAAATGATTATTTCCTAAAGGAATTAAACAACTCATTGTGGAAATTGTTTTTCAAAATATCTTATTCCCATTAAATTACTAAACCTTCCAAAATATTCTGGTAACCATTCTTAAAATAACCTCTCTATCATGAAATTTTCTAAATCCGTTATTTTTTTTTTTAAATTGGGATTCACATGCTAAAAGAATTGTTCTCTTATTCCTTATTCTTAAACTATCCATATCTAAATTGGTGGTTTTCTTATTCTTTCAGTGTGCGAGAGCCTAAAAGACTACCATAGGTGTGGTTCTCCTTCTCTTAAGGAGGGAGTGCTTGGAGAACTACCTATCCATAACCAAAAGAATAGTTCAATAAGGAATAACAATTTATTTAGTAACAAACAATTTAAAAGATTAACTTTGGAAAGAATCTTCTCATGAAAGTTTATTTTCCATAAAAAAAAAAAAGCAGAATACTTTATTCCTATTTCTTGCCAAACATGCAATTAACAAACAAGACATAAAATAATAAATAGGAAATAATAACAAAAATATTTGCCCATGGCCTTTAGGGATCCTATTGCATAAATGGTAATAATTTGGATAAAATCCAAACAACTAATATTACCACAAACTTCTACAACCAAAAATAGAGTTAGAATATTGAAAAACAACCCTAAAAAGACCTCATCATCCCCAAACAACCATTATTTGCACTTGAGTGCCAAAATTTATGAAGAAGTGTTAGATACAACTTGGACCATTGAAAGGACCACTTGAACGCTCAAGTTGCTTGAGCACACCGCTTAAGTGTTGATGCCACTCGAGCACTAATCTAAGTGCTCAAGCCCTGCATTCTTGTGCTACCCACCTGAGACCTGCTTTTTCATCTTTCTGACCCCTGTTCTATAGAAAAACTAGCCTTTTTTTATTTTTATTTTTTTATCATTTTTCATGCTATAGATGTTTGTGTATGCAAGAAAGCTTCAATCCTTGCTCTTAGGTCACCAAAGACAAATAAAAATTTGATTTTTACATCACGAAAAAATCTTATACTTTGTTGAAATAGAGCTTACAATCCATCTAAGAACAAAACTTCATTTTTACATACAATAATAAAAATCTTATGCTCCTAACCATGGAGCTTATTGCCTAATCTATGCAAATAAAAAATCTAAACAATTAATCACAATTATGAACATCATATTCACATTCATTCACCCCTTTGGGCCATGGGATGAACAAATATAACCAACAAAACAAAGTTAGCACACCCCATAATGGATCTAACAAGCAAGAACCTAACTTAGGGCTTTGATACTAGTTGTTGGGAAACCCTGGATTGCTCTGTTCCCATGCCTTAGATTGTTAGGGTGCATGAAAATCTATCCTAAGCTTCTCTAAATCTATTGTAGCGGAAAACTTGGAATCGAAAAAACAATATTGATACCATAGAAAACACAGATATAAAGAATAATGTTACATACATTTTATTTAAATGTTACCAAATTGATTCCAATAAGTGCAGAATACTCCAAAGTCATAATAAATTTCATAAACCCCATGATCTTCTATCTGATGACTCCTCTTGAGTCTAGGTACTAAGATGGTGGAGATCTTAAAGCTGGAGACTAGGGTTCTCTCTCTGGACTATAGGGAGAGAAAGGCAAAACCTAAAAGCCTAACCCTTAAAGAGGTATTTATAGGTTTCTTACTAGGCTTAAGTGACTAGAGCCTACCATAGGATTGGGTCACTTAATCAAACCCAAAAAGGTTGCTAATTGATTAATTAATCTAATAGAGCTCCAATTAATCAATTAGCCCAATCTAGAGATGCTATTTACTTACCCCTGTGCAACCTTACGTAATTACCTAAATGCCTTTATGCACACAAGTGAACTAAAAATCCATCCAACCCTCATAAACTATGTTATCAAGGAATTTGAGCTGAAACGAGGACTACTAGGACCCATAGGATGTATTAGGTCCCTCAAAATCCAATTCTTAATTTGATTCAACATCTAACTATAGAGAGTCAATTGCACTCCAGTATCCTATGTATATTATAACAAGATACCAAGTGCTTCGATCCATGACCTACTATCCATTGTATACAATCTTCCCATGAATTGGTCGTTCGTAATCTAACAAGGTGAAAACTATCAGCTTTTCAAGACTACCTCTATAATCTTTAAGTTACAGATCCTTTTATTGTGTGATCATATAACATATTGTAGACCCTCAATTATGTCCCTTAACACTTGCATGTATCTTGGGGGTGTCTCCCGCACCCAATTTTTGTATGTCACGACCATGGAGCCCTTGTTGGGCTTAATCGGTTTTCGAACCTCACGTGAGTTCACCTATGGTTCGATTTAATGCGAGCGTTTGATCCATTATGAAATTCTATCATGGCCAATTCCTTGGTTCATATCATGCTATAGGATAAAGGTTAAGGTCTCAACAAAAACTTCAGTTCAGTTGGAGCTCTTTGAAGCCCATCCGAATCTGGAGCACTCTGGCTTGTTTTAGTCATTTCTCCTTCATTTGAGCTTAGAATTGCACACCGTTTTTTTTTTTTTGGATTTCTTACTCTTCAAAGAATATTCTATCAAAATTTGAGAATTTTTTCTCAACCAGCTCGACCGGTTTGCAATCGGCTCAGCCAGTTCATCGGGGCAGCTCGCTAAAGCCCATCCAAATTTTGAGTACTCTGGCTTATTTTAGTCATTTCTCCCTCATCCGAGCTTAGAATTATGGACCATTTTTTTTTTGGATTCCTTACTCTTCAAGAAATATTATGTCAAAATTTGAGAATTTTTATCAACTGGATTTACCAATTTGCAACCGACTCAGCCGGTTCATCAAGGCAGCTCACTGAAGCCCATCCAAATCTAGAGCACTTTAGTTTGTTTTATTCATTTCTCCCTCATCCGAGCTCATAATTGTGCACCATTTTTTTTTTTGGATTTCTTACTCTTCAAGGAATATTTTGTCAAAATTGGAGAATTTTTATCAACCAGGTCAACCGGTTTGCAGGTTGATTGCAACCCACTTTGAATCT
Organism: Vitis vinifera; assembly: GCF_030704535.1. Taxonomy (NCBI): domain Eukaryota; kingdom Viridiplantae; phylum Streptophyta; class Magnoliopsida; order Vitales; family Vitaceae; genus Vitis; species Vitis vinifera. The sequence goes on along the minus strand of NC_081809.1, from coordinate 12,701,679 downwards.
ATGCGAATTCTTGATAGGTAAGCAATGGTGGATTTATGAGGGGGCAGCTGCCCACCTTGTGACTAAAAGAGGAATTGAATAAGTTGGAGTTCCGAGGCTAATGATAGGGGATTCCAAGGCTAAAAAGAAGAAAAATGAGGTAGTGCAGATGCTGAGGGGAACTCTTGGTATAAAAGACATTTCAAAGAGAGTGTGGAAAGAGGTTTTGAAAATTTTGGATGGGGATACTCTATTGGGGTGATGACTGAAAGTGTGAGGGGAGGAGTCTTGGCATTTTTGAGGGTTCTGCATCCAGAGAGAGAATGGAGCAAAAAAAGAGAAAGAATAAGAGGATAGACGTTTGAGAAAGGGAAGCTGATTTTGTTGTGGTTTGCTGGAGGTTTAAAAAAAAAAAAATAGGGCATCTTGGAGCCCAACTGTTCTTGTTGGAAGGAGCCTTTCTAGGTGCATTTGTTGTAGTTTCTTTGATCGTCTCCACTCATTACTCTATTTTTCTTTCATTTTCTTTGGTTATCTTTAATTTTCTAAGTATTGTTCAATTGTTTGGGGTGTGGATGTGGTGTTGTAATACTCTTCTCTCATATATATGTTTTTTTTTTAATCTAAATATGACTACTCTCTACAATTCACTCATTTCTCTATTTCTACTACCATTTCATCTCTGTTTGGTTTTCTATCTACTGCTAGGTTGGGTTATGTTGGTTCTTTTAAAGGGCGTTTAATTTGGCGTACTTTTTCTTTGTTGTTTAAGATTGGATCATACTTGGGTGGACCTTGGTTTGATTCATCTTCACTTGAAGTAGACTCAAAGCCTCAAAACCCCTTGTTGATCCTCGCTTTTTTTTTTTAGTCTTGGTGCTTTTGGATAGTGGATGATCACAAATTATCAGATTTGAGAGGGAATCATTAGATCTTTGTTCTTGATTGTTTTCTTTGTAACTTGCTATCTTTTTTTGTGCTTGAAGCAGAAATATTGCGAACCGGTAGTGGGCACTTTTAGTAGCTGAAAATCTGATTTTAGTGGCCATAAATGGGTGAATTATCATCACTGAATTTTTTTGGAAAATTATGGAAATAGTGGCCTTGTGTGTGTGAATTTCTATGGCTAATTTTTTTAGAGAAAAAAATGGAGAAAAGTGGTCACATTAATGGATATTGACAGTTGGATTTTAGTGGCTATGTTTGCTAGATAAAGTGGTTGAATTTTATGGAAGTTTAAGTAGAGAAATGCTGAAACTTTAATGAAAACCATGACTAAAATTTGAGTGATTAAATGTTGAAATTTTAATGAAAATCATGGTTGAAATATCAAGTATAGATTTACTAAAGTTTTAAATGATGGCCTATAATTGATCTTTGGCAATTAAAATTTTTTTATGGAGAATTATGGAATTTGTGGTTGTTAGTATATGAAATTCAAGTGGAGAATATGTTAATTCTCAACTGAAAATCAATGGAATTCGAATAGCTAAATTTTATCCATGTAATGAAATTTCATGGCTGCATTTTAGCAACCGTTTGGTGGAGATTAGAGGTTACATATGTAGGGTTTGTTCATGGCTGAAAATTCTCCTAATTCAAGTAGAAATACGACTAAATTTTAGTAGATTTGGTGGTTGCATATGTTGTGTGTTTGTGTTTATTGACTCACCCTTTTCCGTAGCGTATGGCTAGGGACCTCAAGTACGCATCATTGTTTTGATTTTCGATTCCCTATGCATGCCGAATACCAGCTAGGATTGTATGAATCTTGTCATCCATGTAGCTTGGGGGGGATTGACTATTCTTTGACCCATATGTTCCAATGTACCCAATTCACTAGTAGAGACTGAACCCCAGGCCTAGAGGGGTGCTACCTCGTATGAGGTACCTTCCTAATAGGTAACTTGATCCCTGGACCTAGATATCAAGTTTCATGGACCACTTTTTCTTAATTGGAGTCATTGAAGAGTTTTTGTTCTTACTTAATTTTCCCCATTTCAAAAAATAAAAAAAAAAGTAAGTGGCGACTCCAAACAAAACCATTCCTCATCGGGGACGAATTTTCCTAAACTCAAAAACCACACTTTTTCTCTACACATTTTTTTAATCGTGAGTTGTGTCGGTCGGTGGATCGAGAGAGGGTCTACAAATTGGCGACTCCATAAGGGATCAAACCCAGAATCCCTGGTTTCATAAGATGATCAAACTTGAACTTGAGTTGGGTATATTGGAGCACATGGTTAATTAACCAGTAGACTTTTGGGCCATTTGGATGACTAATGATCACTTACTTGGTTGGCATTTGGCTTACACTTGTGATTTGTTGTTGCCTAGGTGTTCAGTTGATTGGCTATAGTATGTTCACTCATTGTTGGTAGTGTTTGGTCTTGTGGATCATGATAGGCATAGATGATTAGTTTGTGTGTAGATTTTGTAGTAGGCCAGCTCTTTGCGCATGACTGTTTGCTGCATGACTCACTATCTCTTGCATGACTGCTTGCTGCTTGTCTTTATGGGACGCACATGTATCCCCTTACATCTGGGTTTCTAGTCTTGGTTGATTGTTCCTCATTGGTTTCTCGAGTTGTATGGGAATCATTCCCAATTGTTTGCCTTCGACCAAGATAGGGGCTTGGAGTAGGGTCTAGCATAGGGGCTATATCAATGTTTGGAAGCACTATGGAGATGACAAATATCCAAGCAATGAAGACTTGTATAACCTTGAGTTGGATTTCATGGATACATGTGTGGCTAGTGTGTCACTTTGTTTGTTAGTTATGATCCTAGGTTGCATATCCCCTGTGGGTGCAGTCGTCTAATCTTTAGGTCATATTTTTGTTTGTCATTAGTTATAAAGCTACTTTACCCTTAGGATATTGCCATATTAGAGTTCCATCCCCGCACATGGGGCCATGTATTAGTTTAGTTGTTGGCATCACAAGACAGTTCATTCCCAAAGAGGATTTAGTTGTTGGATTACATTAGTTGTTTGATTTCAAATTTGATAGTCACGGGGACTGATACCCTCCCTTTCATTATAGGATTATTAATTAAGAATACGACATGGGTTCTGGAGCTTGGATCAGGATCGGAGGTAGACTTGTGAGATGATCAAATCAGTACAACCAGATAGGACAACCACCAGTTCATAGAGATATGGACCCCCAATATACTATTGTTGACTAGCTAGTCGAGATCACAGACACTATGGTGTTGCTCAGAGACATTATCTTAGGATTGGGACAAAGGATTGATGGGTACCAGGCCCAGCCAATGCCAATTCAGGGAAACACCCCCACATGACTCTACCGTACCACCACCGTCACTATCTAGCCACTACACGGTTCCTCCACCACCACCACCGGTTCAGTCAACTCCATAGGCTGGGGCATTTATTCTACATGGGCAGACTAAGACTACGCCACATTTTTTTGTGGCACCTACACAGGTTATAGATGATACTCAGGCCCGCATTGATAGGATTGAGCAGAGGATGAGGTTGTTCCATGTTTCAGATGGAGTTATGAGTTGGGATGGGTATGATGATTTTCCAGTTGCAACATTGCCTGTTGAGTTCCGCATGCCGGATATTGAGAGATACATAGGGATCGGATGCCCTCATATCCACTTCCAGTTGTACAACGTTGTTATGCGCATGCACAGACTAGATGAGGCATAGATGATTATGTTGTTTCCCCTGTCATTGAGTGGTGTCGCGCAGCATTGGTTTCCTTCACTAGATCTCTCACGGCGCAGGACCTGAAGTGATTTAGCACAGGAATTACTCATATAATACTCTTTTAACACAGTAGTAGATGTATCACAAAGAGAGTTGGAGGCCCTTAGATAAAGGCCAAATGAGTCAGCCCGTTGGAGGGAGAAGATATCGCAAATTATTGATAGACCTTCAAAGTGAGATCAAATTAGTATGATTATGCGCAACCTTTAGCCCTAGTTTTCCAAACATCTCATGGGTTTTCTGGTTCGTGCCTAATTGGTGTATTAGCTGATTCATGTCCAGCTGGTGCTCCTTAATTGAGGGAGTAATCAACAAAATTTATAACCTATTACACCATGAACTAGGGTAGCAAAGACAAAGCTACTATAGCATAGTGGCTCTAGGATCGTTCACTAGGAAGGGTTTTCAATTCATAAATGATACCAATTCAAAGATGAATTGGTGCCTTTTCATTTCAAGGTTAGCTTAATAAATAAAACACAAACTTTGATTGAAAAAGGTTTTGGTTTAAGCTAACAACAAAGGAAGTAATGGAAATTACTTATGAAGAAAATCATTCCTTGGAGGTTTAGGTTCACAAGGGAGGTTCCTTATGCAAAAATAGAGCTCCGGTCATTTGGTTCATTTCCTCGCATTAGAGAATTAACATATAGTCAATTCTCTAACTGGTGTGGTACAGATGCTTCCCCTTAATGGGTTCAAACACTAAATCTCTCTCACTGATGCACCTTACAATGGCTCATGCCTCTCACCTAGCATTTGCCATTCAAGGTGATCCTTAACCTTGGATTACCCTTCAAAAGCTCGCAAGAGATAACTAATGGATGTCTCTGTGGAGTCCAAAAGCTTACCAAGTGTTGGCTATTCTAGAAAATCCTACTTTCAAACCACCTCCCAAAGGCTCGCAAGAGATAAACTAGTGCATCTCAATGGATGGAGACCACTTGCCTTATCAAGTGTTGGCCCAGGTGATTTAAAGGCGTTTTAAGTTAACTAAAAAGATAAAACCATTAACGGGTCACACTTTCTCTTTATTAATGGCTGAAACCACAAAGCTACTAATTCTTGCACTTGGAACCTCTCCCGGCAACCTTAACTCCAAGGAACTAAAAGTCTAACCACTCATTCTTTGAGGAAATATCCTCAGAGCTTGTTTGGCTAGTAAGAAAATACAATCAAAATGAGAAGGTAAAAGCAGAGCAAAGCTCTATATTTTTCTTCCTTTGAAAACTATATAAAAGATCCGTCTCTCTTCGAGAACAGGCTCCCGAGAGATATTTATATGAAAATTACAATAATAATATCTCCAAGGTTATTCATCCTTTTTCCAAACTTAATAACTAAGGAATCCTATAATTGGTGGGTTACAAGGAGAGTTTGGGGATTTAGACATCAAATATCTAAAGCAAAATATCTCAAAATATCTAAAACAAAATATCTCAAAATATCTCAAAATGTCGGTCACACATATCGGGAAGCTTTAGGAGAACATCGCGGCACTGTGCAAAATGGTTGCGAAACTCTCCAGGTAAGCGCTATAAACGGATCCGGATATGTGTGACTGGGGAAGTTGAAATGCTCTCCTCTCTCATCCGGCGTCAGAATTCCGGATGTGAAACATCCAGGTGGAATGTTGGCGGCAACAGAATTCTGGATGTGAACATCCGGGTGGAATGGCGGCAACCGGATGTAATGGCGGCGGAGCAGAATTCCGGAGTGGCGGCAGCCGGATGGAATTCCTACCCGGGTGGAATGAGCTATGATTCCCGTTGATTACTACTCAAAACATGCTATTTTGTAGCTTGTAATTAGCTCTCTTAAACACTCTTGAGTATTAATTATTACCTTTTAACTCGATTAACATTTTAGGGACCCTTGCAATCAGATTTCTAACAATTGTGTTAAGTTTTGGTGCTTTTTGATAGCTTTATGCCACCAAAGCAATTTAAGAATGAGGGAGAGCTATTTATAGTTCATGGCAAAGCTTTTGGAAGCTTTGATTTTTGAAGAAATCAAGCTATGGAGCCTCATAATCCTTTGCCTTAATCGTTCAAAGTTTACAAGGGAGAAACAATGGAGAAGAAGAAAACAGGGGATGAAAATAGGGGACACAGCTGCAGTCTTTTAGTGCACTTTTGGAGCACTTCCCGAAGTCCATTCTTTACATTCTATATACCATTTCGAAGCTCAGAAAGTCAAGAATCCAATGGTTCAAACTACGTATGATTTGGAGCTGAAATGAGGAAGATATGGACTTCGGAAGACAACTGCATCAAGCTGAGGGACAATTTCGCACACCACTGTTTAAGGTGCGAAATCCTCAGTCCACTGTGCGAAAATTTCGCACACCTCAAACCAACATGCGAAATTGGAACTCAGCGTGCAAAAATTAGATATTTTTGCCGACTCTTTTTTCTTCTGATATTTTTGTGTTTAAATTTCCATTTTCTCCTTGTATTCAACCAACCATGTAATTCCTTAGCTAGGAAGTATCCAAGGAAGGGTAAAACTACCTTCCTATATAAATTCTCTTGTAATCACTGAAAAGATCTCTTCTTTTCGGGGAGCTTTCTCCAGGAGACCAACTTATGTAACTTTGTTATACAAAGATCTCTTTTGTTTATTTTCTCTCTTCTATTTTCTATTTTCTTGCAAGCCAAACACCCTCTGAGGATGTTTTCCCAGAGGATGAGAGGCTAAACATTTAGTTTCTTGGAGTAAAGGAAGCTAGGTGAAAAGTCCAGATTAAAAGGTGGAAAGTTTCCGTGCATAAAATTCAGGTAGTTGGAGTCCATAAATGGCTTCTAAAGCCAAGGTTTTGCTTTAAATCCCTTAGGATCACTTTGACTGGCCAATACATGGTAAGCTTAAGGTCTCTGTGGATGCTTATTGCTAGATCCATATCAGTCCATTAGTTATCATGTACGAGCCATTGGAAAGTGATTCAAGGTGATAGCCCATAGTGTCTCAAGCCATTAATGGACCTTGACTACCATCTCTAGTGACTTTTTATGGATTAAAACTTCATTGTCAAACCTATACCGGTTCAGGAAATAACTATAGGTTAAATCCCCAATGCGAGGAGAAAAATCCGGAATTTTCCACTTTGCATCTGGAACTTAAACCTAGCAACCTTTAGCTCCGGGAGACTTTCTTTCTTCCACTTTTTACTTAGTTCCATGTGAGTTTAGTTTAAATCACCACTTTCAAAACAATTTTATTTTCTTTTAAATTTCAAGTTTGTGCTAAAGGAAATCATCAGAATCAATTTCTAATTTAGAGTCTATCATTGGTAGAGTGAAAACCCATCCCTGAGTTCGACCCTAGAACTGCTACACTATAGTAGCTTTGCTACGCCAGTATAAGGTCATAGGTTTTATAAATGTTTTTGATTAAAAGATCCGGCTGGGAAGTCAAGCGTGAATCAAATGGCGCCGTTGCCGGGGATGGTGCCACAATACAGTGATACAACCTTTTAGAGGCTACTTGTGATTTTCATCACAACCAGGGTGAATTCCTTTTTCACTAACTTCATTTTCTTTCATTTTCCTTTTGTTAATTTTATTTTCATTTTCTTCCTAACTTTAACCTTTTCTTTAGGTTTCCTTTTTGTTTTTACTATTACAGGAATTGTAACTTGTGCATGCCCTATTGGATTAAGGACCAAGAGGGAAGATTAGTAAGGATTGAGAATCCTCAAGACACAGAGTTGGATATTTGTGTAAATATCATGGACCCTCTACCAGAGGATCAGAATTCTCAACAAGGTCAAGGGGGTAATCCCAATGCATATCTATCCATGAGGGATAGAATGCATCCCCCAAGGATGAGTGCACCCTCATGCATTCTGCCCCCTCTTGAGCAGTTGGTTATAAGACCCCATATTGTACCCCTCCTACCAACTTTCCATGGAATGGAGAGTGAGAATCCATATTCTCACATTAAGGAATTTGAGGAGGTATGTAATACTTTTAGAGAGGGAGGAGCTTCAATAGACTTGATGAGACTCAAGCTATTCCCTTTCACTTTAAAGGACAAGGCAAAAATATGGCTTAATTCTTTAAGGCCAAGAAGCATAAGGAATTGGGTGGATCTTCAGGCTGAGTTTTTGAAAAAAATTTTCCCCACCCATAGGACCAATGGGTTGAAAAGACAAATCTCAAATTTTTCTGCTAAAGAAAATGAGAAGTTTCATGAGTGTTGGGAAAGGTATATGGAAGCCATCAATGCTTGTCCTCATCATGGTTTCGATACATGGCTCCTAGTGAGCTATTTTTATAATGGAATGTCCTCTTCTATGAAGCAAATTCTTGAAACCATGTGTGGGGGAGATTTTATGAGTAAGAATCTTGAGGAAGCCATGGACTTCTTAAGTTACGTGGCTGAGGTGTCAAGAGGATGGGATGAGCCCAACTCAAGAGAGAAAGGAAAATTTCCCTCTCAACAAACCCAAAATCCAAAGGCTGGAATGTACATGTTGAGTGAAGACGTGGACATTAAAGCTAAGGTGGCAACAATAGCAAGGAGGTTGGAAAAACTTGAGTTGAAAAAGATGCATGAAATCCAAGCTATTTCCGAAACTCAAGCCCATGCCATGCCATGCACCATTTGCCAATCATGTGATCATGTGGTAGATAAGTGTCCAACCATGCCAGCTGTGAGAGAGATGTTAGGTGATCAAGTAAATGTTGTGGGGCAATTTAGGCCCAACAACAGTGCATCTTATGGAAACACCTATAATTCAAGCTGGAGAAACCACCCAAATTTTTCTTGGAAACCAAGACCACCTCCATACCAACCACAAGGCCAAACCCAAGCACCTCAGCAACCATCTTCAGTGGAGCAAGCCATTGTAAACCTGAGTAAAGTCATGGGTGACTTTGTGGGTGAACAAAAGGCAATCAACTCCCAATTGCATCAAAAGATTGAAAATGTTGAGAGTTCTCAAATTAAAAGAATGGAGGGGATGCAAAATGATCTATCTCAGAAGATAGATAATATTCAGTACTCCATCTCTAGGCTTACCAACCTAAACACAGTGATTGAGAAGGGAAAGTTCCCCTCTCAACCAAGCCAAAATCCCAAGGGTGTTCATGAAGTTGAAACCCAAGATGGTGAGTCTTCAAATTTGAGAGAGGTCAAAGCTGTGATCACTTTGAGAAGTGGGAAGGAGGTTGATCAACCCTTGCCTAACGTGGGCCCTGATGAAGAAATTAGATCAAAGGGACCCTTGATTAAAGAGGGCAAAAACCAAGAAGAGCAGAGTGGGAAGAAAAGTGCATCCAAATCAAGCATTGAGGAAGAACCAAGGATAGTGATTAAGGAGGATATGATGAAGAAACATATGCCTCCCCCTTTTCCTCAAGCTTTACATGGAAAGAAAGAAATCAAGAATTCATCAGAAATTCTTGAAGTGTTGAGGCAAGTAAAGGTGAATATACCTTTACTTGATATGATCAAGCAAGTCCCCACATATGCAAAGTTTCTAAAGGACTTGTGCACAGTCAAGAGAGGTTTACAGGTGACAAAGAATGCATTCCTCACTGAGCAAGTGAGTGCTATCATCCAGAGTAAGTCCCCAGTTAAATATAAAGATCTGGGATGTCCCACCATATCAGTCAACATTGGAGGGACACATGTGGAAAAAGCTTTACTAGAATTGGGAGCAAGTGTGAATTTGCTCCCATACTCTGTCTATAAACAACTGGGACTAGGAGGATTAAAGCCTACAACCATGACCCTCTCTTTAGCTGATAGGTCAGTCAAAATCCCAAGGGGTGTGATAGAGGATGTTCTAGTTCAAGTGGACAAATTCTACTATCCTGTGGATTTTGTGGTGCTTGATACTGATTCCTCTGTCAAGGAAGAAAATTATGTGCCAATCATCCTAGGGAGGCCTTTTCTAGCTACCTCAAATGCCATCGTTAACTGTAGGAATGGGGTGATGCAACTCACATTTGGAAACATGACTTTGGAAGTAAACATATTCCACTTATGTAAGAGGCATCTTTACCCTGAAGAGGAAGAAGGATTTGAGGAAGTATGCTTGATCAACACTTTGGTTGAAGAGCACTGTGACAAGAGTTTAGAGGAGAGCTTGAATGAAAACCTGGAAGTCCTTGAAGATGGGTTCCCTGAACCCTCTGATGTGCTAGCCATTATGTCTCCTTGGAGGAGACGGGAAGAGATCTTACCACTGTTCAACTAGGAAGACTCACAAGGAGTTGCTGTGGAGGACCCTCCAAAGCTTATTTTAAAGCCACTTCCTGTGGAGTTGAAGTATGCATACTTGGAGGATGATGAGAAATGTCCAGTGGTGGTCTCCTCAACCCTCACTAGTGATCAAGAGGATAGTCTTTTAGGAGTCCTCAGAAAATGTAAGAAAGCCATTGGATGGCAAATTTCTGATCTGAAAGGGATTAGCCCTTTGGTGTGAACCCACCATATTTATATGGAGGATGATGCAAAACCAGTGAGGCAACCCCAAAGGAGACTGAATCCTCACATGCAAGAGGTGGTGAGGAGTGAAGTTTTGAAGCTACTTCAAGCTGGGATCATATATCCCATTTCAGACAGTTTGTGGGTGAGTCCCACCCAAGTAGTCCCAAAGAAATCTGGAATCACTGTGATTCGGAATGAGAAAGGAGAGGAAGTCTCTACACGTCCTACCTCAGGATGGAGGGTGTGTATAGACTATAGAAGGTTGAATTCAGTGACTAGGAAGGACCATTTTCCATTGCCTTTCATGGACCAAGTCCTTGAGAGAGTCTCAGGACATCCTTTCTATTGTTTTCTAGATGGTTATTCAGGGTACTTCCAAATAGAAATTGATTTGGAAGATCAAGAAAAGACAACCTTCACTTGTCCCTTTGGTACTTTTGCATATAGGAGAATGCCCTTTGGTCTATGTAATGCTCCTGCAACTTTCCAAAGATGCATGCTAAGCATCTTCAGTGACATGGTCGAACGCATCATGGAAGTTTTCATGGATGACATCACTGTATATGGAAGTTCTTATGAGGAGTGTTTGATGCATTTAGAAGCTGTTCTCCATAGATGTATTGAGAAAGACCTAGTGCTAAATTGGGAGAAGTGCCACTTTATGGTACAAAAAGGAATTGTCTTAGGACATATCATCTCCAAAAATGGCATTGAGGTAGATAAGGCAAAGGTGGAACTTATTGTTAAGTTGCCACCTCCCACAAATGTTAAAGGAATTAGGCAATTCCTTGGACATGCAGGATTCTATAGGAGGTTCATTAAGGATTTCTCAAAAATCTCAAAACCTCTGTGTGAGCTTTTGGTAAAGGATGCCAAGTTTGTGTGGGATGAGAAGTGTCAGAGAAGTTTTGAGGAATTGAAGTAATTCCTCACAACTGCACCAATAGTGAGAGCCCCAAATTGGAAATTACCTTTCGAGGTAATGTGTGATTCAAGTGATCTTGCTATGGGGGCTGTTTTAGGGCAAAGAGAAGATGGAAAGCCCTATGTGATCTATTATGCAAGCAGAACTTTGAATGAGGCTAAAAAAAAACTACACAACTACTGAGAAGGAGTTGTTGGCTGTAGTTTTTACCTTGGATAAGTTTCGTGCTTATTTGGTAGGGTCCTCTATAGTAGTGTTCACTGATCATTCTGCTTTGAAGTACTTGCTAACCAAGCAGGATGCCAAGGCAGGATTGATAAGATGGATTCTTTTGCTCCAAGAATTCAATCTCCAAATCAGGGATAAAAAGGGGGTGGAAAATGTGGTAGCTGACCACTTGTCCAGACTAGTGATAGCACATGACTCACATGGTCTACCTATCAATGATGACTTCCCTGAGGAGTCTCTCATGTCAGTAGATTTAGCTCCATGGTATTCTCACATTGCAAACTTTTTGGTTACTGGAGAAGTACCAAGTGAGTGGAGTGCTCAAGACAAGAGGCATTTCTTGGCTAAGATCCATGCTTATTATTGGGAGGAACCTTTTCTTTTCAAATATTGTGCAGATCAAATTATAAGGAAATGTGTTCCTGAGCAAGAGCAATCGGGAATTCTTTCCCATTGCCATGATAATGCATGTGGAGGTCATTTTGCCTCCCAGAAAACAGCTATGAAAGTGATCCAATCAGGTTTCTGGTGGCCCTCTCTTTTCAAGGATGCCCATTCTATGTGTAAGGCATGTGATCGGTGTCAAAGGCTTGGTAAGCTAACACGCAGAAATATGATGCCCTTGAACCCCATCTTAATAGTGGATATCTTTGATGTCTGGGGTATAGACTTTATGGGACCATTTCCAATGTCATTTGGACATTCCTACATCTTGGTAGGAGTGGATTATGTCTCTAAGTGGGTAGAGGCAATCCCATGTAGGAGCAATGATCATAAAGTGGTACTTAAATTCCTCAAGGACAACATCTTTGCAAGATTTGGAGTGCCAAAGGCCATTATAAGTGACGGGGGAACCCACTTTTGCAATAAACCTTTTGAGACTCTTCTAGCCAAATATGGGGTTAAGCACAAGGTAGCTACACCTTATCACCCTCAAACTAGTGGCCAAGTTGAGTTAGCCAACCGTGAGATCAAGAATATATTGATGAAGGTGGTCAATGTGAATAGGAAGGATTGGTCTATCAAGCTCCTAGATTCCTTATGGGCTTACAGGACCGCTTACAAGACCATTCTAGGAATGTCTCCCTATCGCCTTGTTTATGGCAAAGCGTGTCACCTTCCAGTGGAAATTGAGTATAAAGCATGGTGGGCAATCAAAAAGCTCAACATGGATTTGTCAAGAGCCGGGTTAAAGAGATGTTTAGATTTGAATGAATTAGAGGAATTGAGGAATGATGCATACCTCAATGCAAAAATTGCAAAAGCAAGATTGAAAAAATGGCATGATCAGTTGGTAAATCAGAAGAATTTTACCAAAGGACAAAAAGTTTTGCTTTATGACTCTAAACTTCATCTCTTTCCAGGTAAATTGAAATCAAGGTGGACGGGTCCTTTCATAATTCATGAAGTGCATCCCAACGGAGTGGTGGAAATATTCAATCCCACAGGCAATCAAACCTTCAAAGTCAATGGCCATCGTCTCAAGCCATTCTTAGAGCCTTACAGTACAGACAAGGAGGAGATCAACCTCCTTGAACCACCACAACTTTGAGGAAAAGCAGGGTATCATGGGCTAAAGAAGTCCATGAATTTTTTGTTATAGTTTTATAGTTATATTAGTATTTTTATTTCTTTATATTTTAATTTTCTCCTAATCTTAGTTTATATTGTCTTAATTCAAGTTAATTTTGATGATAAATTTCAAAAAAAAATCATGAAAGATGGGGAGGGCTCGTCAAAAGCAGCCAAGGGGAGAAAAACCAAGGAAACAAAGCACCTAATTTCAAGGTGCCAAATTTTCGCACACCTGATTTCAAGGTGCGAAAATTTCGCACACCCAAAACCAAGGTGCGAAATCCTTGGACCAAAGGAAGAAGATTTCGCACACCCCTACCTCAAGGTGCGAAATCAATTTCAAGGTGCGAAATCCGTTTTCAAGGTGCGAATTTCCTAAAATCCAATTTCGCACACCACTGTGGAAGGTGCGAAAATTTTCGCACGGTGCGAAATCCTCTCCTAGCACACGTGTGCGAATTTCGCACACCTTAAGCTCATTTTCGCACGATGCGAAACAGTGTGCGAAAATTTCGCACACCACTATTCAAGGTGCGAAAATTTCGCACACCTCCTTTTAAGGTGCGAAATCTTCAGCAAAAAGGGTGCCATTTTCGCACACCCAATTCCAAGGTGCGAAATGGACAGACCAAGGTGCGAAAATTTCGCACGGTAAAATTCTAAGTTCTAAAAATTTAAAACGGACTTTTAAATTAAAATTTTACCCCCGAAATTGTGCCTAACGTCCAAAAACGACTTTTCGGCTGCCTTGGAAAATTTTAAAGCATCAGAAATCCCTTAAACCTCAGTCCTATATAAACCTTTGAGGTCCAGAAGCTCAAAGGACTCTCCCACCTGTCAGCTGAAAAGCCTTTGGAACCTCGAGCACCCACATTCCGTCATTTCGGCCATGGTGAAGACCAGAGGAGGCCTTTCCGCCTCCCCATCCTCACCGACCCCTCAACCATAGCGAGTCGCCATGGGAGCCGCACCTTCACCTCCTGTTCAGGCCCCGGCCATGGAAGTTCCTTCTCAGCGCCGATACCCCACCCGGAGGCCACCCACGGAACCTGTGCCACCAGCCGAGCAAGCCGCGAGCTCTGTTTCTCGGCCCCCTGCGAAGAAGACCAGGTTCTCGGGTCCTGGAGAGCCATCCCACGCACCTCAGCCAGAGCCAGCTACAGAGGAACCTCGGATTCCAGTGGACATGCCTCCCGAGGCCATTATCAGGCGTCCCATGATAGCTGGACTGCCGATTGAGGGTAACATGGATTACAGAGATAGATCATTTCATTCCAAGACCTACTTTGATATAGAGGCCCTCAGACAGCAGCCAGAGCTCAGAGATTCATTCCGACTGCTGCAGAGGTATCACATGGAGTCTTTTCTCACTCCTAGGCAATTCTACTATCCCAGAGTAGTTATAGATTTTTATCAATCTATGACTACTCGAGGTCTCCGCAATCCTACCCTCATCCAGTTTACTATAGACGGACGTCAGGGTGCCATTGGAGCTCGTCACATTGCTGAGGCCCTCCATATACCTTATGAGCCCGTGTTTCAGGCAGATTTCAGGGAGTGGTCCTCATTCTCTCAGAGTGACATGGTCCGCATTTTGTCCAGGGGGACTTCTACAGCCTCGGTATTGACCAGGAGAGAGCTTCCATCTGGGATGCTCCTCATTGATGTGCTCCTGCGTGCCAACCTATTCCCCCTTCAGCATAAGGTTCAGAGGAGAGGAGCTATACTTGAGGCATTATTCAGGATTTCTGAGGGCTATTTCTTCGGCCCTCATCATTTGATTATGACTTCTCTTCTTCATTTTGAAGAGAAAGTCCATCAGAAGAAGCTTCAGAGGGCAGATGGCATCCCATTACTATTTCCGAGGCTCCTCTGCCAGATTTTAGAGCACTTGGGCTATCCTGAAGAGCCCCGTCTTGAGAGGCGCCGCCATTGCCGAGAGGACTTCTCTCTCGACAAATGGCATCACTTGGTAGCCTACTTTGCACCTCAGGGAGCCCCAGCTGTACATGCACCTCCAGAGCTACCCCGAGATGAGCAGATACCTCAGGCCCAGCAGGATGAGATTCTCACAGAGACACCACCTCCTGCCCCTGCAGCACACCCCTCAGTGCACATGCCCGAGGCTATACATTCTACCTCCCCTATCACTCAGGGTGCTCCACCAGTCGTACCAGCTACCCCAGCACCTCCTCCTTCATCTGAGCCCACTGTCAGCGTTTCTCTTACGAAATTCAGAGGCTTAGAGCGTTCATTGCGCACATTGAGCACTGCTCAGGATTCTATTATCCACCAGATGGCCACTATTCGTGCACACCAGGATCAGATCATTGCTACTCAGACCCAGCATACCACGATCCTTCATCAGATTCAGCAGCATCTGAGTATGCAGACTCCTCTTGGGCATGATAGGTCTGCACCATCCGAGCCTCTAGTGCCAGATGAGGAGAGCTTGCCAGCTGAGCAGCTTATACCAGAGGAGGAGATCAGAGCAGAGCCATCACATGACCCCACTCATATTTGATCTTTTTATGTTTTACTTGTTTTTTATTTTAGACTTGTAAATCCCATCTTTTGCATGTGTTATAAATTGGGATTGGAAGTATTACTTGAAATCATACATTGTATATTTCTTTTACAAGTAATATATATATATATATATCCTTTTTTATTATATTCCCTTTTCTCATTACTCTTTTGTCCTTGGAACATGTGGATTAAGGTACTCCATACCTCCTTTACACTCATACTTTGTCTCACTCAGGAGGTACCACTTCCTCCCTTTATTTTTAATCGCTTTTGAAACATTGGGGACAATGTTCAACTTGGTTGGGGGGGAGAATTGAGAAAGGAAGTTTTGTTGTCAATATTAAGTTATTTTGGTATTTTAGTTGATTTTTGCTTAAAATTTAAAATTTTTAAAAGTTTTTTTAATCATTCTCTCTGGTTGTTAAAGATAATTTCTCAAAAATAAAATAGGATAAGTCGAGTTTTAACTTAATTATTTAAGTCTTAGAGTTTGTTTTATGCTTTCAAAGTTGATAATCTATTGAAGCCTCTTTGATTTTGAACTTTCTTCTTCCATTTCGAGCTTTACACACACTGTGCACATTAGATCTCGGATATAAGATGTAAAACTTTCTCACTTTCTAAGCTTAGGAAAATTTTGACTTGGTTTATTACTTAACCTCTTTTTAATAGTGTTGGGACACCTTATAAAGACCAATGAGTCTTAGAAAAAGACCAATGAATCTTAGAAAAAGAAAAAGAGAATAAGCTTCTATTCTTTCCTTGAAACCTAAGCATGATCCGAAGGGGTGGCGAAAGCCTTTAAAACCCGATGCCCTAAACCTTGATTGGTTGGGAGTCATCGATCCTCTGCTTGCTACATAGGTGAATTGGTTAAGTTTAGTAAGTAAAAAGAATTGTGAATAAGAAGGTGCGTTCTTAACCTATTAAGAGTTGGTTAATGTTGCCAATTTCAGAGAAAAGCTTAGGTTGGAGGGTGAGGATAGTTGTATATACTATATCCGGAAGCTAATTTCATTAACACTTAGCTTATTATGGAAGAGTTTGATTTGAAACCTTGAGAATAGAGATTCTTTTGATACTTAATTGCATAATCTCCACTCTTTGTACTTTTTGTTTAAGTTTAAGCTTTGATAACTCCTATTGCATTTTGAATCTTCATATCTTTAGTTCACCAGGTGAGATGTGTTTGGATATCAGTCATGCCACTCAATTATTTTTTGGAATGAATTGCATGACCTCTTTTATATATATTATTACGTTTGCTTAGTTTTTCTCTCCTTAATTGCTAAGGGACTAGCAATATGTCGGTTGGGGGGAGTGATTACTACTCAAAACATGCTATTTTGTAGCTTGTAATTAGCTCTCTTAAACACTCTTGAGTAGTAATTATTACCTTTTAACTCGATTAACATGTTAGGGACCCTTGCAATCAGATTTCTAACAATTGTGTTAAGTTTTGGTGCTTTTTGATAGCTTTATGCCCACCAAAGCAATTTAAGAATGAGGGAGAGCTATTTATAGTCATGGCAAAGCTTTTGGAAGCTTTGATTTTTGAAGAAATCAAGCTATGGAGCCTCATAATCCTTTGCCTTAATCGTTCAAAGTTTACAAGGGAGAAACAATGGAGAAGAAGAAAACAGGGGATGAAAATAGGGGACACAGCTGCAGTCTTTTAGTGCACTTTTGGAGCACTTCCCGAAGTCCATTCTTTACATTCTATATACCATTTCGAAACTCAGAAAGTCAAGAATCCAATGGTTCAAACCACGTATGATTTGGAGCTGAAATGAGGAAGATATGGACTTCGGAAGACAACTGCATCAAGCTGAGGGACAATTTCGCACACCACTGTTTAAGGTGCGAAATCCTCAGTCCACTGTGCGAAAATTTCGCACACCTCAAACCAACATGCGAAATTGGAACTCAGCGTGCGAAAATTGGATATTTTTGCCGACTCTTTTTTCTTCTGATATTTTTATGTTTAAATTTCCATTTTCTCCTTGTATTCAACCAACCATGTAATTCCTTAGCTAGGAAGTATCCAAGGAAGGGTAAAACTACCTTCCTATATAAATTCTCTTGTAATCACTGAAAAGATCTCTTCTTTTCGGGGAGCTTTCTCCAGGAGACCAACTTATGTAACTTTGTTATACAAAGATCTCTTTTGTTTATTTTCTCTCTTCTATTTTCTATTTTCTTGCAAGCCAAACACCCTCTGAGGATGTTTTCCCAGAGGATGAGAGGCTAAACATTTAGTTTCTTGGAGTAAAGGAAGCTAGGTGAAAAGTCCAGATTAAAAGGTGGAAAGTTTCCGTGCATAAAATTCAGGTAGTTGGAGTCCATAAATGGCTTCTAAAGCCAAGGTTTTGCTTTAAATCCCTTAGGATCACTTTGACTGGCCAATACATGGTAAGCTTAAGGTCTCTGTGGATGCTTATTGCTAGATCCATATCAGTCCATTAGTTATCATGTACGAGCCATTGGAAAGTGATTCAAGGTGATAGCCCATAGTGTCTCAAGCCATTAATGGACCTTGACTACCATCTCTAGTGACTTTTTATGGATTAAAACTTCATTGTCAAACCTATACCGGTTCGGGAAATAACTATAGGTTAAATCCCCAATGCGAGGAGAAAAATCCGGAATTTTCCACTTTGCATCTGGAACTTAAACCTAGCAACCTTTAGCTCCGGGAGACTTTCTTTCTTCCACTTTTTACTTAGTTCCATGTGAGTTTAGTTTAAATCACCACTTTCAAAACAATTTTATTTTCTTTTAAATTTCAAGTTTGTGCTAAAGGAAATCATCAGAATCAATTTCTAATTTAGAGTCTATCATTGGTAGAGTGAAAACCCATCCCTGAGTTCGACCCTAGAACTGCTATACTATAGTAGCTTTGCTACGCCAGTATAAGGTCATAGGTTTTATAAATGTTTTTGATTAAAAGATCCGGCTGGGAAGTCAAGCGTGAATCACCCGTCCAGGTGGAATGAGCAGGATCCCATACTCCTTGTATTCTGGATTTGCTTATGGATTCCAAAGAACTCTCCTCAATCTCGGATTGCTTTGGTGATAAAAAAGCTATCAAAACACCAAAACTTAACACAATTTGATTAGAATTGATTGCAAGGGTCCTTAATATGTTAATTGGGTTAAAAGGTGATAACTACTACTCAAAAGTGTTTAAAAGAGTTAATTACAAGCTATGAAATAGTACTTTTTGAGTAGTAATCATTTTCCTCAGACTGATTTTGGCTCATTGGTACAGGCCCTCTATGGCATCGAGGACGGTATAGCCAAAGGATTATAGGCTGACTTTTCCCCTTCAAACTCAAAAGGGAAGAAACCCGGGTCAGGCCCTAAACCATCATATGTTGGTACTATTGGCATGATGGATTGCAGGTCTTAACGACGCCCTCAGACTTAGAGACAATTTTTAGATACTCCTTATCCGATAATACAACATGATTAGTACATACCAGTTGTCGTCACCGGGCCAGCATGGCCTGCTTATCTGCACCCACCACCGCAACCAGTATATGCCACTTAGGTGGCTCAGAGGCCACCTATGCAGTTCCATCATTAGTATAGAGCACCGCTTCCATCGAGGTTCGTTAGACAGTTCTCACAACTTAGGATGCCCTTGAGTCGAGCCTTTTAGAGGTTAGTTGAGGGGGACTGATTGATCCATTACCGCCCAGACCACCACCGCAACTAGCCCCACCGGGATATCGAGCAAATTTTCATTGTGCCTACCACCAAAGGGTCGGTCATGACATAGACAATTGTGCAACTTTGAGACATGTTATTCAGGATTTGATTAATCAAGGCCTAGTTGACTTGGAACGACCTGATGTGACCACAGACCTGCTTCCCACTCAAGATACCAGAGTCGTACCTCCACCCCCAAGAGGAGTACATTTGATTGAGTCCGTAGGGGTGAGATATTTATGATGGGATGGGATAGGACAGAGAGGCTCCTCAACCGATCAGTTTGTATATGGATTCAAACTCCATTGGATATACCTCTGACCAGCAGATCCCCATGCCATTCATATTAACCCCAGACAGGATTCCCAGACAACCTTTAGTATCACCAATGCATTTGCAGCATGTGCCACCCATGACACCTTTCATTTTGTTCCCTAGGGGGTACGGGCTGCTCATAGAAATGTTCAGATAGTTACACGAAGTGGGAGGGTAGCCCAACCTCTACCCGTTGACAGGCCATTTTTTGGTGCAGCCACCAAAGAAGAGCTTTAGAGAGAGTGTTGAAAGAGGTTTTGGAAATTTTGGGTAGGGATACTCTGCTGGGGTGACGACTAAAAGTGTAGAGGAAGGATTCTTGGCATCTTTGAGGGATCTGCATCCAGAGAGAGAAGGGAGTAAGAGAAGAAAGAAAAAAAAGAGAGGAGACATTTGAGAAAGGGAAAGTGATTTTGCTATGGTTTGTTAGAGGTTTAAAAAAAAATAGAGCAGCTTGGAGCCCAATTGTTTTCCTTGGAAGGAGCATTTCCAGGTTGGACATGGACATTTAGGGTAGAAGTTCATGCCGCATTGGTAAGTTTAATGGAAAAGGTGCCAGTAACATGGTGAGACTTTTGGAGGCTTGAATTATTATTTTCATGGTAAGAATGAGTGAAAATGATGGTTGTTAAACATTTGAATTGATGAATCTTTTTTTTTAATGAAAAAATGCATGTGACTTTCATGAATTCAATGGCTTATAATTGATCTTTGGCAGCTGAATTTTTTTATGGAGAATTATGGAATTTGTGGATGTTAGTGGATGTAATTCAAGTGGAAAAGATGTTAATTCCCAACTAAAAATCAATGGAATTGGAATAGCTAAATTTCAGCCACGTAGTGAAGTTTCATGGATGCATTTTGGTGGTCGTTTGGTGGAGATTAGAAGTTACATATACAAGGTTTGGTCATGGCTGAAAATTCTCTTAATTCATGTAGAAATACGACTAAATTTTAGTAGATTTGGTGGTTTCATATGTTGTGTGCTTGTGTTTGTGCTTATTGACTCACCATTTTCCCCAGTGTGTGGCTAGGGACCTTAGGTACGCATCATTGTTCCGATTGTCGATTTCCTATTCATGTTGAATACCAACTAGGATTGTATGAGTCTTGTCATCTATGTAGCCTGGGGGGATTGACTGATCTTTGACCCATATGCTCCAGTGTACCCAATTCACTAGTAGAGATCGAACCTCGGGCCTAAAGGGGTGCTACCTCCCATGAGGTACCTTCCTAATAAGTAACCTGATCCCCAGACCTAGAAATCGAGTTTCATGGACCACTTTTTCTTAATTAGAGTCATTAAGGGGTTTGTGTTCTTACTTAATTTTCCCCATTTCAAAAATAAAATAAAAAGTAAGTGGTGACTCCAAAAAAAACCCTTCTTCATTAGGGACAGATTTTCCAAACCTCGAAAAACACTTTTTCTCTACATTTTTTTAATCGCGAGTTGCGTCGGTTGGTGGATCGGAGGAGAGTCCACAAATTTTTGTACCATCAAATGGCCTATCAATGGGTAGAGGAGCTTCAGATAGAGGATGACGAGATTTTGCGCCAACTGCGCATTACGTAGGGTCGCATATCCATTTAGAGCCTTTTGACCTCATCTAGTACGCACAGAGATGCATTAGTCAGAGCCCTTAGCCAGATCAGGATTGACACCTCTACTACCCCAGAGGGGCTCATACACATTTTGACAATTGACATAGCCACATGTATTGTGTTCCCTGATGACAACTTGCCCTCGGAGGGATCAGATCACGTTCATCCCTTGTATATCAGTGTTGCATGTTCAGGCCATCGAGTGTCGTCTATCCTGTTAGATAACGACTCTGCCCTAAATGTTTGACATTTGGCTACAATCATTGCTCTTGGTTTTTCTCCATCTAATTTTGGACCTTCTACACAGACTGTTAGACCTTATGATGGGACTCAGAGGACTATTATGGGTACACTTACTACACACGTTATGATTGGGTCAGTCAAATACTCCATGCTATTCCAGGTTTTGAGAATCCAGTCATCCTTCAACCTGCTTCTTGACCACCCTTGGATTCATGATACTGGTGTCATACCATTTTCCCTTCGCCAGAAGGTAAAGTTCATACATGAGGGATGAGTCATCTCGATACAATCTAATAGAGATGTCATCACTTCCTCTGAGCCTGTGTTGCAAATTAACCATAGTGATGATGACTTACATTTGACTGGGTTCACATTTGATGAGGTTCAGGTAGTCAGCTTACAAGATGACAGTAGAGACATGGTGCCTATGTCATTTGATCAATACAACAACGCCTTAGTACTTAGCATGATGAGAGGAATGTCCTACTTACCTGGCTTGGGATTGGATCATCGCCAATAAGGGCCACATGAGTTTGCATTCACAATTAATCATGACACGCTCTATGGTTTAGGTTACACTCCTACAGAGGAACATGTACGTCACATGGCGCAACTGCGCATGGACAGGGTGAGGGCTCGTTTGTCTGAAATTCCATTTGATTATCCCCTTCGCCCATATACCTTCCGCTTGGCTGACTACATTATCAGAGGTTCAGAGCATGTACCCCATATAGAGGGGATTGACCATATTTCAGAGATAGTAGAGATTCAGGATATCCAGCAGGCACTGGGTCAGATGCATTTGAGTTCTGGGATCACCGAGGGATCCGATGTTGTGATAGTTGCACCCTCATCACCAGGCCGGGCCAACATGTTCTCTATGTGTTTCCCGAATGAGGTCTTAGATTATGGATTCCTCATGGATTCTAGAGGTGGAACCGATAGAGTGACCCTTGATGATGCCTACATTGACAAGATGGACATGATAGGCATAGGTTGTATTCTTGACACAGCTCCACACTAGCCTCGTTCTATTTTTGATCTATTTGGAGTTTCTATGCTTGAGTCGGATGGAGATGACTCTATTATTGATGTTGCTACTCTTTATTTTACTTCTGTTGAGAAAGCGTGCAATCCTGTGGACCCACCTCTTTCTTTTGACTCTATGTCCAGGTTTGTCACCTGCTATTATGTTATATCTTATGGGAATAATAATGACATGAGCATTTTAGAGTACTTACATGTGTCACATCATTTCCCTTTGATCGCACCTCAGGCACCCACAACACAGATACATGATATTGATGATGTGGGAGACCCAGATGGCCCACTGAGTGGTTAGTTAGATTGTGATTCAGGATTAGAAGAAAGAAAAGTTACACCCATTTTTGGTAGCACCAAGTCAGTGGATTTCGGAACCTCTGATCAACCCAGGGAGCTTAAGATTGGCTCTTCCTTATCTCTTGATGAGAGGAGTAGAATGGTTAACCTACTTAGGTCATACCTGGATGTATTTGCATGGTCATATGAAGACATGCCAGGCCTTGACCCCTCTATAGTTCAGCATCACCTGCCTATTTTGCCACATGCTAGACCAATTAAGTAGAAATTGAGAAAACTACACCCTCGATGGAGTTTACAGGTTAAGGGGGAGATTAAAAAACAACTCAATGTTAGTTTCTTATCTATGGTCGAGTATCCTGAGTGGCTTGCTAATGTCGTTCCCGTTCCTAAGAAGGACAACAAAGTTAGGGTTTGTGTCGATTTCAGGGATCTTAACAAGGCCAATCCTAAGGATGATTTTCCTCTTCCACACATTAGTATGTTGGTTGATAACATTGTAGGGCATTCTATGTTATCATTTATGGATGGGTTTTTTGGGTATAATCAGATATTGATAGCTCCAGAGGATATGAAGAAGACATTTTTCATCACTGAGTGCGGTACTTATTGCTACAGGGTCATGCCATTTGGGTTGAAGAATGCAGAAGCCACTTATCAGAGAGTAGCTACTACTCTATTCCATGGCATGATGCACAAATATGTTGAACAGGGCAGATCACCTAGCATCCTTACAGAGATTCTTTGAGAGGATTAGATAGTTCAAACTGTGATTAAATCCCAAGAAGTGCACCTTTGGGGTAACTTCTGGGAAGTTGTTGGGGCATATCTTCAGCGGGCGTGGTATAGAGGTTGATCTAGAGAAGATCAGAGCCATACTTGACATGCTTGCTCCGAGGATTGAGAGAGAGATAAAAGGATTTCTAGGCAGATTACAGTATATCAATCGTTTCATTGCTAGATTGACAGACATATGTGAGTCTATCTTCCGTCTTTTGAGAAAAAACCAGCCTACAGTTTGGAATTGCCAGCACTATTTTGAGAAGATTAAGGAATGTCTCCTTTCTCCTCCAATTTTAGTGTCTCCCACACTGAGGCACCCTCTACTCCTATATTTTTCAGTTTCAGACATGGCCTTAGGGTGCATGTTAGCTCAGCTCGATGATTTAGGGAAGGAGTGAGCCATTTACTACTTGAGTAAGAGAGTGCTTGAGTATGAGTGCCGATACATTATGATTGAGCGTCTCTACTTGGCACTGGTTTGAGCCACCAGGAGACTGAGAAACTACATGACAGAGTACTCCATATGCTTGGTCTCGTGATTGGATCAATTGAGATATTTGTTCGACAACCCTGTTTTGACTGGTAGGCTCATGAGATGGTTGGTACTGTTGACAGAGTTTGATATTCAATACGTCACATAGAAATCAATAAAGGGTAGCATTGTCATGGATCACTTAGCTTCATTACTGATATCCGATGACAGACCGATTGATGACGATTTCCCTAATGAGCAGTTTGTTTCAGTTGCCAGAATTGCAAGATGGCGCTTATACTTTGATGGTGCTGCTAATTAGTTGGGATTTGACATTGGCATCTTGTTGGTATCACCCCAGGGTGATCATATCCCTAGGTCTATTCGATTAGCATTTTTCAATCATCACTGATTGACGAATAATGTTGTGGAATATGAGGCATGCATCACAGGTCTAGAGACTGTACTTGATCTTGGGGTCCAACAGTTGGAGATCCACAGGAATTCTAACTTGGTTATACAGCAAACTCAGGGTATTTGGAGAACTCGGGATGAGAAACTGAAACCTTACCATGCTTACTTGGACTTGTTGATTGATAGATTTTATGAGTTGAGGTATATACATCTACCTAGGGTAGAGAATCAGTTCCCTAATGCGTTAGCCATCTTGGCTTCTATGATTGAGATTCCTGCAGGGATGACTATGCGACCATTGTTGATTGAAACCAAATCCGCACCAGCTTACTGTTGTTTGATTGGAAATATTGAGGATCAGGCTGAGCTACCATGGTATCATGATATTCATCAGTTTCCGGCATATGGTGCTTACCCTAAGTCAGTCACGACCAAGGATAGGAGAGCATTGAGATAGTTGGCCACCAGATTTGTTATTTGTGGGGATGTCATTTATAGGAGGTCATCAAATGACATGTTGTTATGTATATACCAAGCCACAGTAAATAGGGTGATGAGAGAGGTCCATGAAGGAGTCTGCGGATCCCACATGGGGGGTCACATGCTGGCACGTAAAATCATGAGGACTAGCTACTTTTGGTTGACTATGAAGACAGATTACTGTCAGTTTGTACAGAGATGTCCAAAATGTCATATGCACGGAGACTTGATACACGTACCTCCATCTGAGCTACATGCACTTACATCCTCTTGGCCATTTTTAGTGTGGGGTGTTGATGTGATTGGAAAGGTCTCTCCGAAATCCTCTAGTGGTCATGAGTACATCCTGGTAGCTATTGATTATTTCACCAAATGAGTGGAGGCTACTTCTTATGCCAACTTGACAGTAGCTAAGGTGGGCAAGTTCATCAGATCACATATTATCTACTGATACGGGATTCCTCATGAGTTGATCTCAGACATAGGGGTACATTTTAGAGGTGAGGTGGATACACTAGTTCAGGAATATGGCATTCAACACCATTGGTCATTTGCGAATAGGTCGCAGACTAATGGGGCAGTTGAGATTGCAAACAGGAATATCAAGAGGATTTTACGAAAGATGGTCGAGACATCTCGAAATTGGTCAAAGAAGCTTCCTTTTACATTATGGGCATATCGCACATCATTTTGTACATCCATAGGGGCTACTCCCTTTTTGTTGGTGTATGGCATAGAAGTTGTCCTGCTTGTTGAGATAAAAGTAGGTTCATTGAGAATAGCTTTGGAGCATCACATTTTCTGAGACGGATTAGTTGCGAGCCAGATACGACCAGTTGAATTTACTTGATGAAAAGAGATTGAGGGCCACAAATCACATGCATGCTTATCAGAGCAAAATGGTCTATGCATTCAGGAAGAGGGTTAAGCTTAGGAAATTTCAAAAAGGTGACCTAGTTTTAAGGGTCCTTAGGGGATTGATCAGTGACCCTAGGGGTAAGTTTAGACCAAGTTGGAGTGGGCCTTATGCTATCCGAGAGTTGACTCAAGAGGAAGCAGCCTAGTTGACAGATCCAAACGGCAATCAGTTTTCGAAGCCAGTCAACGTAGATCAGTTGAAGAATTTTTACGTATGAGATCATGGTCGAAGAATGGGTGGCCATCACTTCAAGCAGCCATATCCCTTTTTCATATCCATACATTGATATATCCAGTTGCTAGCCCATTGAGCCTCACATGGTACATTATAACCTTTTCATTCACTTAGCCTTGCATACCTTTTCTTGCCTGGGTTAGGGGCCTCTTATTGTGCACTTTGCGGTTATTTTCTTGATCGGAGAGTATTGTGAGCACATTGTGTCATTGTTTGTTTGTTCCTTTTGTAGGTCGTTCTTGGTTTTTCTTTCCTCCATTTGGCATCGTCGCTCGTCTGTCTTTGAGTTTTGTTTTTATCATGTCGTCTCATCCATCTTTTGTTTTCCCTTGTGTGATGATGATGCGCTCTCGTCCCAGTATTTCAAATCAAGTATGTCACACCCTTCATTCCACCCCTAGGTTTTGATCCAGGAGTCTTAGTTTGGAGAAACCATTTGGGCTTAGGGTTTGAGAGTCACTTGTTAGATTATGCTAGTGTAAGCTTCAGCTTACTTGGTTTGTTACGTCATTGCCAAAAAAAAAAAAAAGGTAAGCTCGTTCAATTTTCATTTCATTGATGTTTAGTTTAGCCTTGTTAGTCGTCAGTATCACGGCTCAGTCATCAAATGTCATTTCGCGTATAAGGGATTTTATTTTTTCTTCTGAGAGTGGGTGAGAGCATTGTATGATCCATTTTTGCATAGATCTAGGAGACATGTCAAGAATGAGGATTGGGTTTCCTTAGCGCTGGGTTCCCTAGATCATTATCTAAATCACCATTCCCATCCTACAGTGGCCTACTTCGACCTGTCATTATTGGGGTGAGTTGTTCATTATTATCACACTTGCCACATTTTCTATCCTGACCTTTTTCACTATTTTCTTTTACACTCCTTCATCATTTGTCTCATCCCTTTTCGTTTTCTTCTACCCTCACCGATCGTCATTTTGTTTCTTGAACGGCGTGTCCTCTAGCGTCTATAACTTGTCATTTGGCATTGTTCATTTGTATGTAGGCTAAGTCACTAGGCTCACACATTTCTCCGATATTTGACATTGTGCACTCAAAGGCTTGGTATTATCTTTTGGGTATTTGGGCCTTGTTTCCCATCATTTCATTCACCTTTTACCCCTAGCCTTTAATATGGTCCGAGTCGTAAGACCACCTTGAGGACATGAGATCTTGGGTTTGTTTTGACATATTTCATTTGGACAGGCTTCGTCCACTAGTTGAAGTACGAGATGTTGGTCAACCTTTGTTTCTTGAGGATATCGAGGAATCGCATAATGCTTTCTCCATTCAATCTCCTTGTCTCTGGTCCACAATCAGAGACATATGATGTAGAGAGTTGGGACTATTAAGGACACCTTGCTTACTGCTTTGACATGTTCATGCTGGGGTATACTCCCTATCCTTGCATGATGACATCAGTTCTTACATGTACACATGCAGTCCATTTCACTTGGAGATGTTTGGCAATGATGTTTGGACATACTCCACATTCAGCCTGGATTCTTCATACAACAGAGTGCTTCCGGGGCTTGCCCGAGATCAGATTCATCCATATTCATTGACCTAGTAGGAGTGTACACTAGGGCATATCCCATGCACTGTCATGTTCATG
Source organism: Vitis vinifera (assembly GCF_030704535.1). Classification (NCBI taxonomy): domain Eukaryota; kingdom Viridiplantae; phylum Streptophyta; class Magnoliopsida; order Vitales; family Vitaceae; genus Vitis; species Vitis vinifera. The sequence continues at coordinate 12,674,137 of NC_081809.1, read as the reverse complement.
TGTTCTGATGGATGATGGTCTTCAAGGATGCGTTTTCGTAGTTGGTTCGCTAGGGCATATGTATGTCAGATGTACATATAGGGGCATTCCCCTTAACAACTTTGTGGACACTAGATGTTGTGAAAAATAGTGCATGATTTGTTATGGGTGATTATGTGTGATGTTTTCAGCTCTTTGATTTTAACCACATGTGCAGTTATAGGATTCCGACGTGGTATTGATATCCTAGACTGGGGCATACCCCTTTTTTGACATGGTACTTGATTCGTTCCCAATTGGTGTCTCAGCTGATTCATGTCCTCTCAATGGTCCCTGACAGTGGTGCCATTTGATTCGTGTCCAGCTGGTGTCCCTTGATTTTGGTCCTCAGGGAGTAATCAACAAAATATATAACCAATTACACCATGAACTAGGGTAACAAAGACAAAGCTACTATAGCATAGTGGCTCTAGGATCGTTCACTGGGATGGGTTTTCACTCCACAATTGATATTAATTCAAAGATGAATTGGTGCCTTTTCATTTCAAGGTTAGCTTTAAAAGAAAACATAAAGATGTTTGAATGAAAAAGGTTTGGTTTTAAACTAACCAAAAATAGTAACTGATTTTACTTACAAAGAAAAGTGTCTCTTAGAGTTTAGATTAGTAGGCTCAGGTTCCTCATACAAAAAGGAAGTTCCGGTCACTTGTTTCTTTTCCTCGCATTAGAGAATTAATATATGTTAATTCTCTAAGCGGTGTGGTACAGATGCTTCTCCTTAATGGGTTCAAACACTAAATCCCTCTCACTGATGCATCTTGCAATAGCTCATGCCTCTCACCTAGCACTTGCCATTCAAGGTGACCTTTAACATTGGATTACCCGTCAAAAGCTCGCAAGAGATAACTAATGGATGTCTCCTTAGAGTCCAAAAGCTTACCAAGTGTTGGCTATTCTAGAAAATCCTACCTTTAAACCACCTCCCAAAGGCTCGCAAAAGATAAACTAGTGCATCTCAATGGACGGAGACCACTTACCTTATCAAGTGTTGGCCCAGGTGATTTAAAGGTGTTTTAAGTTAACTAAAAAGATAAAAACCATTAACGGGTCACACTTTCTCTTCATTAAAAACTAAAACAACAAAACTTCCAATTTATGCATGAGGAAACTTACCCGGATTTCTTCACTCCAAGAGACGAAGAGCTTAGCCTCTCATCCTCTGAGAAAAAATCCTTAGAGTTTGGTTGGCTAAAAAGAAAAAGAACGAGAAAACAAAAATATATATGAAAAGCAGAGCAAGTGCTCTGTATTTTACTTCCTTCCAAAACTATACAAAGGATGTGTCTCTGAGAACAAGCTCCCCAGATTCTCTCCTTTCTAAAGAAGATTACAAACTATATATAAGGGGTTATTCACCCTTGTTCTTACTTAAAGACTAAGGAATCCTATGATAGATGGGTTACAAGGAGAGTTTGGGGATTTAGACATCAAATATCTAAAGCAAAATATCTCAAAATGTCGGTCGCACATATCGGGAAGCTTCAGGAGAACACCGCGACACTATGCAAAATGGTTGCGAAACTCTCCGGATAAGAGCTATCAGAGGATCCGGATATGTCTGACCGAGGAAGTTGAAACTCTCTCCTCTCCCATCCGGCGTCAAGCGCCGGATGCAAAATATCCGGGTGGAATGTCGGCGGAGAAGATTTCCGGATGTGAGACATTCGGGTGGAATGTCGGCGGAGCAGAATTCCGGATGTGAGACATCCGGGTAGAATGTCGGCGGAGCAGAATTCCGGATGTGAGACATCCGGGTGGAATGTGCGATGCCACACGTCGCAAGGGGGCCGTCTACGTGTGCAAGGTGTAGGGACCCCTCCCCCTGATGACACGGAGCGCGCATCGCTATCTGGAGCAACTCCATCCGGATTCTCTAAGAGGATATGCAGTGCGCTCCCCTATCCGGACTCCTTCAGGGAGAAGCACACAGCACTCGCGATCATCACACCCTGGACGATAGCATATCCTATCCGGATATGTTGTCCGGATCATTGGCTAAAGTGCATAAGCCTTGCTACGTCATTCCGACAACCTGCCACAGCCCACATTCCGCCGTCCTCCGATGGTGTGTCCGGACATCTTTTGTCATGGATTCCAAAGAACTCTCCTCAATCTCAGATTGCTTTGGTGATCAAAAAGCTATCAAAACACCAAAACTTAACACAATTTGATTAGAATTGATTGCAAAGGTCCTTAATATGTTAATTGGGTTAAAATGTGATAACTACTACTCAAAAGTGTTTAAAAGAGTTAATTACAAGCTATGAAATAACACTTTTTTAGTAGTAATCAGTACTAATATCCTAGACTAGGGCATACCCCCTTTCTGACATGGTACTCATATCCTAGACTGGGGCATACCCCCTTTCTGACATGGTACTGATATCCTATACTAGGGCATACCCCTTTTCTGACATGGTACTTATATCCTAAACTGGGACATGCCCCATTTATTTCCGTCTCCCGCCGATCCTTGATGTTTGCATATCGTCCTCTAGAGGCATACCCCCTTCTTTCATCTTGATTTAGGTGTTTGATTTCTTACTTATTCGAGTCATTTATTAGCATTTCTTAGATGCCATACTAAGGCATACCCCATCTCCCTTTGAGTTGTTTACTCCCCAAGTCTATTGGCGGCTCTTTGTCGTTGTGTCCTACCCCCCTATCTTTTCGGTGGCTCTCTGGCATCGTGTCTGAATCTCCTATCTTTTCGGCAGCTCTCCAGCATCGTGTTTGGATCCTTTATCTTTTTAAAGGCTCTCCAGCATCATGTTCGAATCCCCTATGTTTTCGACGGCTCTCCAACATAGTGTCTGAATCCCTTATCTTTTCGGTGGCTTTTCGACATTGTGTCCTTATCCCCTATCATTTCGGCGGCTCTCCAACATCGTGTCCGGATCCCCTATCTTTTCAGCTGCTCTCCAACATCGTATTCAGATCCTCTATCTTTTAGGCGGCTCTCTGGCATCATGTCCGGATCCCCTATCTTTTTGGCAACTCTCCGACATCGTGTCTGGATCCCCTATCTTTTGGACAGTTCTTTGGCATCGTGTCTGAATCCCCTATCTTTTCGGCAGCTTTCCGACATCGTGTCTGAATCCCCTATCTTTTCGATGGCTCTCTGACATTGTGTCTGGATCCCTATCTTTTTTGTGACTCTCCACCATCGTGTCTGGATCCCTTATTTTTTCGACGGTTCTTCGGCATCGTGTCTAGATCCTCTATCTTTTCGACAGCTCTCCAACATTGTGTCTGGATCTCCTATCTTTTCGGCGACTCTCCGGCATCATGTCTAGATCCCCTATCGTTTCGGCGACTCTCCGACATCATGTCCGGATCCCCTATCATTTCAGTGGCTCTTCGGCATCGTGTTTGAATCCCCTATCATTTCAACGGCTCTCCAGCATCGTGCTCAGATCCCTTAGTCCTTAATCATTGTGACCCAGCTCCTTTGGCCTTTGGTATTGTTGTGTAGGGACAAAATTGTTGGCCTTTGATTTCTTCACTAGAGTTCATTTTTACTCACTCATTGCTTACACTTTATGCTTGCGAACCACTCATTTATTCACTCTAATGAAAAGGGGCATATTTGTAGACCCTCAATTATGTCCCTTGACACTTGCATGCATCTTGGGGGTGTCGCCCGCACCCAATTTTTTTATGTCACGACCATGAAGCCCTTGTTGGGCTTAATTTATTTTCGGACCTCATGTGAGTTCACCTATGGTTCAATTTAGTGCGAGTGTTTATTCCATTATGAAATGTAATCATGGCCAATTCCTTGCTTCATATCATACTACAGGATAGAGGTTAAGGTCTCCACAAAAACTTCAATTCAATTGGAGCTCGCTGAAGCCCATTTGAATTATGAGCACTCTGGCTTGTTTTAGTCATTTCTCCCTCATCTGAGCTCAAAATTGCACACTGTTTTGTATGTTGGATTCCTTCTCTTCAAGGAATATTCTGTCAAAATTTGAGAATTTTTCTCAACCGACTTAAGCGATTTGCAATATGCTCAGCCGGTTTGTCAAGACAACTCGCTAAAGCCTATCCAAAATTGGAGCACTCTGGCTTGTTTTAGTAATTTCTCTCTCATCCAAGCTCAAAATTGCATACTGGTTTTTTTTTTTTTTTTGGATTCCTTACTCTTCGAGGAATATTCTATCAAAATTTGAGAATTTATCTTAACTAGATCTACTAGTTTTCAGGTTGATTTCAACCCACCTTGAATCCATGTGGATTCTTGACAGGTAAGTAATGGTGGATTTATGAGGGTCAATTGCCCACCTCATGATTGAAGGAGGGGTTGAATAAGTAGGAGTTCCGAGGATGATGGTAGGGGATTTCAAGGCTGAAGGGGAAGAAAAATGAGGTAGTGTAGATGCTGACGAGACCTCTTGGTATAAAAGACATTTCAGAGAGAGTGTGAAAAGAGGTTTTAAAAATTTTAGGTGGAGATACTCTGTTGGGGTAATGACTGAAAGTGTGAGGGGGGATTCTTGGCATCTTTGAGGGCTCTACATCAAGAAAGAGAAGGGAACAAGAGAATAAAAGAAGAAAAATAGGGAAAATGTTTGAGAAAAGGAAGCTGATTTTGCTGTGGTTTGCTGGAGGTTTAAAAAAAAAAAAATAGGGCAACTTGGAGCCTAGTTGTTCTCTTTGGAATGAGCCTTTCCAGGTGCATTTGTTGTAGCTTCTTTGATTGTTTCCACTCATTACTCTGTTTTTCTTTCATTCTCTCTGGTTATCTTTAATTTTCTAGGCATTCTTCAATTGTTTGGGGTGTGGATGTGGTGTTGTAATGCTCTTCTCTCATATATATGGTTTTTTTTTATCTAAATATGACTACTCTCTCTACAATTCACTCATTTCTTCTTTTCTACTACCTTTTCTTCTCTCTTTGGTTTTCTGTCTACTGTTCGGTTAGGTTGTGTTGGTTCTTTTGAAGGGCATTTAATTTGGCGTACTTTTTCTTTGTTGTTTAAGATTGGATCATATTTAGGTGGCCCCTGGTTTGATTCATCTTCACTTGAAGTAGACTCAAAGCCTCGAAACCCCTTGTTGATCCTAGTTTTTTTTTTTAGTCTTGGTGGTTTTGGATAGTGGATGATCACAAATTATCAGATCTGAGAGGGAATCGTCAACTCTATGTTCTTGATTGTTTTCTTTGTAACTTGCTATTTTTTTGTGCTTGAATAAAAAAAAAAAAAGGCGAACCAATAGTGGGCACTTTCAGTAGCTGAAAATCTGATTTTAGTGGCCATAAATGGGTGAATTATCATCAATGAATTTTTGTGGAAAATTATGGAAATAGTGGCCTTGTGTGTGTGAATTTCTATGTCTAATTTTTTTATAGAAAAAATGGAGAAAAGTGGTCACATTAATGGATATTCATGACTAAATTTTAGTGGTTGTGTTTGCTAGATAAAGTGGCTGAATTTTATGGAAGTTTAAGTAGAGAAATGTTGAAATTGTAATGAAAACCATGACTGAAATTTGAGTGATTAAATGCTGAAATTTTTAAAGAAAATCATGGCTAAAATTTCAAGTATAGATTTGCTAAAATTTTAAATGATGTAATTGGATAAAATTCAAGGTTGGACATGGAGATTTGGGGTAGAAGTTCATGCCACATTGATAAGTTTAAAGGAAAAGGTGGCAACAACATGGTGAGACTTTGGAGGCTTGAATTATTATTTTCATGGTAAGAATGAGTGAAAGTGGTGGCTATTAAATATTTGAATTGATGATTTTTTTTTAATGAAAAAATGCATGTGTCTTTCATGAATTTAGTGGCCTATAATTGATCTTTGGTAGCTAATTTTTTATATGGAGAATTATGGAATTTGTGGTTGTTAGTGGATGAAATTCAAGTGGAAAAGATGTTAATTCCCAGCTGAAAATCAATGGAATTGGAATAGCTAAATTTTAGCCACGTAATGAAGTTTCATGGGTGCATTTTGGTGGTCATTTGGTGGAGATTAAAGGTTACATATGTAGGGTTTGTTCATGGCTGAAAATTCTCCTAATTTAAGTAGAAATACGACTAAATTTTAGTAGACTTGGTGGTTGCATACGTCGTGTGCATGTGCTTATTGACTCACCCTTTTCCGCAAGCATGGCTAAGGACCTCAGGTACGCATCATTATATTGATTGTTGATTTCCTATGCATGCCAAATACTAGCTAGGATTATATGAGTCTTGTCATCCATGTAGCCTAGGGGGATTGACTGATCTTTGACCCATATGCTCCAATGTACCCAATTCACTAGTAAAGACTGAACCCCGGGCCTAGAGGGGTGCTACCTCGCATGAGGTACCTTCCTAATAGGTAACCTGATCCCTGAACCCAGAAATCGACCTTTACAGACCACTTTTTCTTAATTGGAGTCATTGATGGGTTTTTATTCTTACTTAATTTTCCCCATTTCAAAAATGAAAATAAAAAATAAGTGGTGACTCCTAACAAAACCGTTCCTCATCTGGGATGGATTTTCCAAAACTCAAAAATCACTCTTTTTCTCCACATATTTTTTAGTCGCGAGACGCGTCAGTCAATGGATCGGGGGAGGGTCCACATATACTCTAACTCATTAAAAGCATATGTTAAATTCCACTAAACAAATTACTGTGGGCCCACAAATTTCATTAACACACCTTTTGGTCACTCAAAGGGAAACACTATCACAATCCAATGAGATATTGTGGTGTCTCTATCAAGAATACCTATTACTACCAGCTTCCATCAATAGTGACCCAATCCATAGGGAATATATGATCAACTTATGATCTTAACCGTAGGTCAAAGTCACTGCTAACTTTAGCACAAGCTCAATAGTCTCTAAAGGTTGAGAGAAAACATAATGGAGAAGCTTGGTGAGGTTATGATTACTTGATAACCTCAAGTCATGACTCACCGTAGGTCCTATCCAATGTATAACCATATATGCTAGTGTACTCACCATAAAAAACCCCATCTCCATAGTCATGACTACCCATCCCTCTAATTAGGAGGTGGTACACTACAACTTCAAATGGATGGCCTAAGTCCACAAACTAGCTATGAACAAATCATCTACTTGCAAGGAACTCATGACTTGGATTTTCCGTACAACTCCTAATGCACCTAGGTCATGATCAACGCAAGAGATGCTAGACCAGAATGTTCATAAAGTATAATGCATGGATTAAAAATAGATAAAAGTGAACTTGGAATATCATTAAATGAATAATGTATCTCAAATCTATTAGATTCTGTCATGCTTTAAGGGCTTTATCCTAACAGCTTGTTACCCATATTTAGCATTAACTCTTAGACCACTTTGAAAGACTTTTTTAAGGAAGTTTCTAAACCATTGTGACTTTAATGGCACCTTAGATTTCCTAAAGTTTCGGCACATTTAGATCCTGTTCAAGACCTTTCATCAACCGGTTCAACAGATTGAGGTTGCTAGTTAACCTGTTCCTTTGACCAATTGATAAGGTTTTATCTTTTTTAGGCTTGTTTTAACTCTTTTTCAAGCACCGTTTTTTGAGTTAGCTTTAGAGGGTTCGTAGGTGTGTTTTAGGATTGTTTTAAAGACCTTTAATCTATGATTAGTGGTTCCTTCTTTTTATTTTTTTCTTAAGAAGTTTCTAGAGGTTTTAAACTTGGAATAAGATGAAGACGAGTGTCTAAATCTCCAACCTACCTTGCCTTATAAAAATAGACTTTGGGAGCTTGTTTTTAGGTTGTTGAATGGGAGACTCTGCTAAAATTTCCAAAGGAGAGGCACTTTAGAGATTTGAAGGTTTTCCTTACTTGGAGGAGAAAAAAAAAACTAAAATCAATAGAAGGCTTTGATCCATGGGTGAGATCCTAAAATGGTAATATATTCCTATGGATTGGGTCACTATAGATGAAGGTTGGTGACAACAGGTATTCTCAATAGAGGCACCATGATATCTCATGGGATTGAAACAGTGCATCCCCTCAGATGATCCAAAGAACATGTGATCATGAAATTTATAATGTCATAGTAATTCCTTAAGTGAAATTTAACATATGTTTTTTCTAAGCTAGACTATGTCATTTCATCACATAATAAATGGGATCTATAACTCAAGGATTGGAGAGGTAATCTTGATATGTGATACAGTACCTTATTAGATTACAGATACCAATTCATGGGAAGTCTAGATGCAGTGAATAGTAGGTTACAGACCTAAGTTTCGTTTTATTATTATTTACATAGGGTACTGAAGTGCAATTGATTTTTTTTAGTAAAATGTTGAATCAACTTCAAAATTGGATTCTAAGGGAGTTAGTACTCTTATGGGTCCTAATGGTCCTTGTTGTGAGCTTATATACCATGATGACACGATTTATGAGGGATAAATTGGTTCTAGGTTCACTCTTGTGCATAAAGGAATTTTGGTAATTATGTAAGGTTGCATACAGGATAGTGAGCAAGGTCTCTGGATTTGGCTAATTGATTAATTGGATGATCACATGTGATTAATTAATCAATTAAGACCCATTTTGGACTAAATTAAGTAAACCAAGCCTTAATGGATATCAAGTCACTTAAACTCAATAGTGGAACCCTACAAATACCCTCTTAGGGGTTAGGGTTTCTATTTCTTTTTTGAGACAGTTGGCTTCCACCTCCAAAAAGAGAAATAGCCAAAGATACCTTCCATTTTCCACACTTTCGGGTGTCAAGATCATGGTTTGGGTCATCGAGCAAAAGATCTTACGTGTATAAGACCTTCAGACTTCTTCTCTACGTGGAATAGATCTGGAAACATCCAAATCCCAGTATGAGTTTTTTCTTCCCTAAATCTTTATCTTAATATGGTTTTTGTAGTCATATGTTTTTGTTTTGATAGATCTAGAGAATTCTAAGATAAATGTAAACGTCATACGAGATCTAGGGATAGGGAATTGAGTAATCCAATTTTCCTACATGTTAGACTAGATATCTACTTAATTGAAGGGATAATGGGTAGATATCAATTTAATTAAGGATTGAAGTTTAAACTGGATCTCAAGCATATACTCAAGTATCTTAAGAGAATGAGGGATTATATACTTGTGAGTCTTTGCGATGTTGAGATTGAGCCCTTGAAAGCAAGAGATGATGTAATAAAGTTAGAATTAATTGTCCCCTTGCTATCCTTTTGGTGTATTGACATTGATTTGAACATTCAACCCATGTCTTTTATATTGTACATGATTTGTATGCATTAGGAGTTGCACATAAGATACAAGCCACAGGTTCCTTGTAAGTAGATAAGTTGTCCATAGTTAATTAATAGATTTAGGCAATCCAATAGAGACTATAGTGTATTACCTCCTTGAGTTAATAAAGGCTAATCTTAATAGAGAAAACACCCAAGATAAGAGAATGGAAGGGGAGTGAATTGTGTTTTTAAAAGAAAAATCTTTTTCAAACATAACAAATTCAAGCAAAGAAAGCACAAAAATAAAGAAATAAGGTTGGAAGAAGCAAACTCAGATTTTATAGTGGTTCGACACCCCTTGCCTACATCTACTCTCCTTAAGCTCTTAACCGAGTGAAGGTTTCACTATATTTGAAGCTTCAACCAATCATCCAACACTTTTACACTTGTATTCCAACTCAATGGGCTTTTACATAATCCCTTCAAGTCTTTACTCACTTGAAACTTTTAACATTCAAATAACAAGTTTGAATCTCTCAACCTAGCTCAACAAGGGCTCAAATACAACTTAAATGCTAGGATGAATCATAAGGGTGCACTAAGGAATATGCAAATAAAGGTTTAATGCACCAAAGAAAGAATAAGAGTTTTTAAGGCAAGAACAAGTAGGTAGACAAATAAATGCAGGTGGTCTCTTACTCATAAATGAACTGGAGCTCTCAATTTATAGGTTTCTAGCCTCAGAAGCCAAAAATGTAAAAAAAAAACAGCCTCTGCTGGTCGAGTTGGGGGTCGACCAGTTGACTAACCGTTGGGTAATAAATGCATGGTAGGTGACCATTAGGCCTCGACCAGTCCTCGACAGGGAAAACATTCCTCGACCGAGAATGCAAGGCTATTGGACAAAAGATAATATTTTTTTGCATCTCTCAACTGGAAAGGTGTAACCAGTCAACTGGTACCCTAATCGATTGAGCCGATTAGCCAGTGCCTCGATTAGTTCACCATTTTGTCCCAAAAACCTATCTTTTTTTGTTCTTTTCACTTCTAACACTTAGACAAAGTCTTTAGGTAAATTAATATGCCAATTTTGAAATGATTTGCCTAAGGTTCATTTGAAAAAACTCAGGTTTTGATGGAAATGTAACTTTAATGCATAAACCGAGTTTTTAAAGATGCATGAAAAGATATGAAAATCCTAAGTGCACCATGCATTCATCTTACATATGTTTCTATGCTTAAAGGTCTATCAATTGTCTTGATCTTGCATCTATTAGGTTCTTTAATGAATTTCCAAACTAACACTTCAAATTCTTTATAATTCAAACCAATTATCAACCTAACCACGACTTGTTATCATCAAAACATGATTAGGAGAACCCTTGGGATAACACTCCTAATTGGAGGGATGGCTTGTCTTGGTCGTCGGGATTGGTTTTCCATGGTGAGTGCACTAGTGTATGTGATGCACAAACATACAGCAAATCATGACGCAAGGTTATCAATTGTTATGATTCACCAAGTTACAATATTGCATGGACTCTCAACCTTGAGAGGATATTGAGTTTGTGCCAAATTCAACAAGAGAATTTGACATATGGGTGAGACCCTAAAGTGGTCATATATCCCTCTAACTATTTATAGAGGCCGATGGCAATAGGTATTCTAAATAGAGGCACCATGATATCTCATGAGATTGGAATAGTGTGTCCCATTAGGTAATCCAAAGAACATGTGATCATGAAATTTGTTACCACAATAATTCATTTACTATAATTTGACATATGCTTCTTAGAGTTAGGGCATGTCAGTTAATCACATAATAAATGAGACCTGTAACTCAAGGATTTGAGAAGTAATCTTGAAAGTTGATAGAACTACCTTGTTAGATTATAGACACTAGTTCATAGGGAGTCTGCATGCAGTGGATAGTAGGTCACAAACATGAGCTTCGTCTTATTGTTATTTACATAAGGCTAGAGTTTAATTTATTCTTTTTAGTAGAATGTTGAATAAACTTTAGAATTGAATTCTGAGGAAGTCAATACTCCTATGGGCTCCAATGGTCCCCTCTCTGAGCTCATAAACTATGATGGTATGGCTTATAAGGGTTCGATGGGCTCTAGGTTCATTCTTACGCATAAAAGCGTTTTGGTAATTACGCAAGGTTGCACATAGGATAATGAAAAAGGTATCTAAATTGGGCTAATTGATTAATTAGATGGTCCTATGTGGTTAATTAATCAATTAGGACCCATTTTGGGCTAGATTAAGTGACCCAAACCTTGATGAGCTTAACTCACTTAAGCCCAATCGCAACTCTATAAATACCCCTTTATAGGTTAGGATTTCCTAATGACTTTTGGTGAGAGTTATGTTCCACCTCCAAAGAGAGTGAGTGAGAGAGAGTCATAGTCTTCTCTCTTCCAAAGCTCACACTTTTGAGTGCCAACATGGTGGTTCGAGTCATCAGGTGGAAGATCTTGACTATATGAAACATCCTTGAATGAAGGGCTACAGCACGAGTCGTGCATATACCACTTGCACAAGAATCACATGGGAAGCGTATAAGCCATGTGCACAAGAAGTGCATAGGACGTGCATAGGTTATGTGCACGAGAAGCAAATGGGCTGAGCAAAGGTTGCATGCACGGGAATCACATGAGATGCACATAAGAAACATGCACAAGAATCGCACTTAACACATATGTGGTTAGCAGCATGAGGAGAGGGACTCTCTAGTTTTTCCAAGCATGTTCTTCAATGAATGGATTTTCATCTACGAACATCCAGATCATAGGTATGAGTTTCAAATCCCTAGATTTTTATTCTAAAATGATTTTGAAGTCATTATTTTCCATTATGTTAGATCTCGAGAGCCTTAGGAATATATGCATGCACCCTACAAGATCCAGCGAATGGGAAATGAGTAGTCTAGGGTTTCCAACATTGGTATTCCTTAGGTATCAAGAATTTGATTTTTAGTCTAATGAAGACTCTTATAAGTTTACCTCTAGGTATGTGTATACAAAAAGTGATATTTGTTGTTACTTTTAAAGTAACAAACAAAGTCTTTTGACTTAAGATGTTCCTTTTGAAATTAGCAATAGTTCCCTTGGTTATATCGTCCATGATTTTATTTTGCGATAAAAGTGAGTTGGTCGCATAGCTTAAAGAACTGAGTTATCGTAGAAATAGAAAACACATAGAGAGAAAGTACTACAATTTTAGGAGATAGATTAAAAAAGTGATGCGGTTGTTGGGCAAATTCTTTCAACGGTGTCCACTCTACTTTTAAAGCTAGAGGGATTTTATTGGAATAGAGCCATTTAAAAGCGAGACATAATGTAACAAAGTTATACTTGACCTTGCATTTGCTATCCATTCTTACATTAATATTGATTTGAGTATTCACACTCATATCACTTGCATTGTACATGACTTGGGTGCATTAGAAGTTTCATAAAAGATATAAGTCATGGGTTCCTTTTGAGATGATAAGTAATTCATGTTAGGATAGATTTCTTAAAAGCATGACATGAAGTAACAAATTTGGAATTCATTATTTATTTAATGATATTCTAGTTTCACTTTTATCTATTATTATTTTGTGCACTGTAATTTATGAGCATTGTCGCCTAGTATATCTTGCATTGTATATAACTTAGGTGCATTAGAAGTTGCATGGAAGATCTAAGTCATCCTTGCAAGTAGATGACTTGTTCACAATGGGTTCATGGACTTAAGCAATCCATTAAAGGTTGTAGTGTATTACCTCCTAATTGGAGGCATGAATATTTTTTGCCATTAAACTAGCTTTCCTATGGTTAGTGCACTAGTGTGTATGGTTACACATTGGACAAGACTTATGGTGAGTCCTGACGTAAGGTTATCAAGTAGTCATGACTTCACCCAGCTGTTTTATTGTATTATCTCTCAGTTTTGAGAGAACACCGAGTTGTGCTAAAGTTAGTAGTGGCTTTGACTTACGTGTGAGTAAGTTGATCATATATTACCTATGAATTGAGTTACTGTTAGTATCCATTAACAATAAGTATTCTCAATAAAGGCGTCATAATATCTCATGGGAATGAGACAAAGTGCCCCCTTGGGTAATCCTAAGGAGGTGTATTCATGTAAACTATGGTCATGTAGTTCCTTAAGTGAAACTTGACATAAGTCTTGGAGAGCTAAGACATGTCAATTAAACAAGCAATAAGAGGATCGATATAGTAGGGTTAGTCTTGAAAGATTGATAGTTTTCACCTTCTTAGACTACGACCTCCAATTCATGGGGAGACTAAATGCAATGAATAGCAGGTCACGGACCTGAACACTTAGTATCTCATTGTTATTCACATTAGGTACTAAAGTGTAATTTATTCGCTATAGCGGGATGTTGAAACAACTTCAGAATTGGATTCTGAGGGAGTCAGTATTGTCCTATGGGTCTTGATGGTCCCTACATGAGCTCATATACCTTATTGACATGGTTTATGATGTGGATTGACTCTTGGTTCACTTATGTGCATAAGGGTGTTTTGGTAATCACTCAAGGTTGCATAGAGGTTAATGAATGACATCCCTGGATTGAGCTATGATCAATTAGATGACCTTATGGGAATTATAAATCAATTAGGACCTAATTTGGGTTAGATTAAGTGACTGAAGCCCAAGTGGGCTCAAATCACTTTATGCTAAATAGGAACCTTATAAATATCCCCTAGGGTTTATGGTTTCCATCACTTTTCTCTTCCACCATCCAGAGAGAAGAGAGATTCCTAGCCCCAACCCTCCTAAACTACTCATCGTTTGTGTGCTGAGAAATGAGGTTATGTCATCAGGCAGAAAATCATAGGTCTATGAGACTTCCAAGGACATTGATTTGATTATGCAACACTTGGAATTTAAGGTTTGGGAACATCTAAACCCAAAGGTTAGTATTTTAACCCTAAAGATCATTTTTTTAATAAGTATTGCTTCCTTTGCATAGATATAAGATGTAAATAATTCAAAGTCAATTCATTGATTTTGGTAATCCAATAGAGACTATAGTGCACTAACTCTTAATTTGAGGGATGACTTGTCTTAGTAATCGAGATGGGTTTCCCATGGTGAGTTCACTAGTGTGTATAGTTACACGTTGAATAGGACCTATGGTGAATCATGACATAAGGCTATCGAGTTATCGCGATTCATTAAGCTACCATATTTCATGGACTTTCAACCTTGAGAGAATATTGAGATCGTACTGAAATCAATAATAGACTTTAATCTATGGGTGAGACCCTAAAGTAATCATATATTTTGTATGGATTTAGTCACTATTGATGGAGGTTGGTGGCAATAGGTATTCTCATTAGAGGCACCATGATATCCCATCGGATTGAGACAATGTGACCCCTTGTGTGATCCAAAGGATATGTGATCATGAAATTCATGGCCACAGTCGTTGGAATTGAGCCTTAAAAGACATGACATGATGTAATAGATTGAAATTCATTTATGAATATATATTTATCTATGTTTCTTGGTTTCCCACATATTATCTCATATGCATTAATTAGTTATCAGAGCATATACACCCATATCTCATAGATTGTACATGAATTAGGTGCATTAGGAGTTACATAGAGGATATAAGTCCACAGTTAGTTCATGGATTTAGGCAATCCCATGAGACTGTAGAACTACATCCTAATTGGAGGAATGGCTTGTCTTGACTATCAAGAAGGGTTTCCCATGGTCAGTGCACTAGTGTGTATGGTTACACATTGGATAGGACCTATGGTGAATCATGACATCAGGCTATCGATTGTCATGATTCACAAAGCTACTATACTACATGGACTCTCAACCTTGAGAGAATATTGAGCCTATGCCAAAGTCAATAGAAGGCTTTGACCTATGGGTGAGACCCTAAGGTGGTCACATATCTCTATAGATTAGGTCACTATTAATGGAAGTTGGTGGGCAATAAGTATTCTCAATAAAGGCACCATGAGATCTCATGGGTTTGAGCTAGTGTGCCCCCTTAGATGATCCAAAACTCACTCTTTAGAGTACCAAGATCGTGATGAGAGTCATTGGATGGAAGAATTTGGCTATACAAGACCTTTAGAGTATTCAGACATCTTTTTCACCACAAGGAGTTGATCTGGGAATATCTAGATTTAGGTAAAAACATTTATAACATTGTTCTTATAGTCCTTAATTGTTGAAAATCATATATTTGCTTCTACTACTAGGATCTAGAAGCCCTAGGGAAAGTTTCATATACCTAACATGAGCCAAAGATAAGTTACGAAGAGATTTAGGATTCCTTACATGCACCTAAGTCTAGGAAGAATTTGATTTCAGTTTCTAGTTTATGTAAATTGAATTATTCAATGGTTTTTTTTATAACAAACAAGCTCTTATTAAATTGAATAATTCATTTATATGCTTAGGATCATTGATAAATAATCTTATCATGTAACTCATAGAAAATGAAGGAACCTAGCTCTAATCAAACGTAGCTTTGACACTCACACCTAGGTCATGTTAATTTAAACAAGATCTAAAGAATGGTTAAGTCTCAAATTTTACCATCCTTGATTCCAGAAGATCTTCTAGTATGTGAATCCTATATAAAAGGTAAGATGACTAAGATGTTAGGATTAAGCCCTTAAAAGCACGACATAATGTGAAAAAGTTAGACTTAATTATCCCCTTGTTATCCTTTTGGTGTATTGACATTGATTTGAGCATTCAAATCATGTCTCTTACATTTTACATGACTTGGGTGCATTAAGAGTAGCACAAAAGATACAAGTTATGGGTTCCTTGTAGGTAAATAAGTTGTCCACAATCGGTATGGATTTCATCTATCCAGTAAAGATTGTAGTGTACCACATCCTAAATGGAGGGATGGGTTGTCTTGGCCATTGGGATAGGTTTCCCATGGTAAGTGCACTAATGTATGTGATGCACACTAGACAAAACCTACGATGAATCATGATGCACTATCAATTGTCATGACTCACCAAGCTACTATATTGCATAGACTCTCAACCTTAAGAGGATATTGAGCCTATGCCAAAATCAACAAGCTTTAACCTATAGCTGAGACCTTAAAGTGATCATATATCCCTATGAATTGGGTTCAATGTTGATGGAGGTTGGTGGTAATAGGTATTCTCAATAAATTCACCGTGATATCTCATGGGATTGAGATAGTATGTCTCCTTGGGTGATCCAAAGGACATGTGATCATGAAATTTGTGGTCACAGTAATTCCTTTAGTCGAATTTGACATATACTCCTTGGAGCTAGGGTATGTCAGTTGATCACATAATAAGTGAAATCTATAACTCAAGGATTTAAGAGGTAATCTTGATAGGTGATAGCACTACCTTGTTGTATTATGGATACCAGTTCATGGAGAGTCTACATGTAGTGGGTAGTAAGTCACAGGTTTGAGCACTTGGTGTCTCGTTATATACATAGGGTACTGAAGTGTAGTTAACTCTCTGTAGTGCGATGTTGAGTCAATTTTGAAATTTGATTTTGAGGAAACCAGTACTACTATGGGTCCCAATGGTCCCTACTTTGAGCTCATATTTTTCAATGGTGTGATTTATGAGGGTTGGATAGGTTTTTAGTTCACTTTTTTTGCATAAGGGCGTTTTGATAATTATGCAAGGTTGCACAAGAATAAGTAAGTGGTATTTTTCGACTAAGCTAATTGATTAATTAGGGCCCTATATGGTTAATTAATCAATTTGAAACCTTTTTGGGCTAGATTAAGTGACCCAAGCCCATGGTGAGCTTAAGTCACTTAAGCCTAGTAGGAAGCCTATAAATACCCCATTTAGTGGTTAAGGTTTCCATGTCTTACCATTTCTCCCTATAGTCTAGAAAGAGAACCCTAGCCTCCACCTTTGAGATCTCTACCATCTCAATGCCTAAACACAGGGAAGAGTCATCAAGTGGAAGATCATGGTGTTTCCGAGATCCATTATGACTTTAGAGTTAACTACATCGATTGGAATCGATTCAGAAACATCTGAATCGAAAGTATGTGGCTTTATGCTCTAGATCTATGATTTATGTGGTATCAATATTGGTTTCTAAATACTTGGCTTTCCATTGCAATAGTTTTAGAGATGCTTAGGGATAGATGCATGCACCCTTCGAGATCTAAGGCTTGGGAATGAAGTAATTTGGGGTTGCTAACACAAGAGGCCCTTTACTATCTATGGATAAAAAGCCAAGGAGTATTTGGAGTTAATATAAACTAACATGTGTGAGCCTTTTAATGTTCATGCGTGAGGACAGTATGAGTACTTCATCATGTTTACAGATGATAACTCTAGGTTTGAATATGTTTACTTAATGCATAAGAAATCTGATGCCTTAGATAAATTCATTGAATTGAAGGTAAGATTGGAAAACCAATTTAAGACACTTCAATCTAATTGAGGTAGTGAGTACATGTCTACTCAATTCGATTCTTTTCTCAAATAGCACAAGATTATATCCCAATTGAGTGCACCTAAAACTCCATAGCAAAATAAAGTAGTGAAAAGAATAAATCAAACATTGATGGACATGGTGAGATCTATGATAAGTTTCTCATCACTTCCTATATCCTTTTATGGACTATGGGTTTAGATGTTTTTATACCTACCATTTCTATTAGTTATAGTACACGAGAGCCTGTCGTAGTGGGAGAGTAGTTTTATTACCAGATAGGGTCATGTATTTAGAAGAATCTTAATCTTCTCAATTTGATTTAGGAACATCCAAATCAAAGGTAATGTCTTCTATGCAAATCTAAACCCTTTAATTATTAAAAAATGTATTGCTTTTGTTGCATAGGATCTAAAAGCTTTAAGGAGAATTCATGCCCCTAACCTAAGCTTGGGATGGGGAACAAACAGATCTAGGTTTTCCTATATAGATAACATGCACCTTACAAGATCCAAGGCCAAGGAACAGAGTAATCCAAGGATACCAACATTCCCATGGCAAGTGCACTAGTATGTATGGTTACATATTGAATAGGACCTACAATGATTCATGACATAAAGCTATCGAGAAGTCATGAGTTCACCAAGATGTCATATTATATTATCTCTCAATAGGTATCATTGTTGATGAAGGTTAGTGTGGACCCGCATTTTTCGCGTGCGTCCCCACTCGATCGGCGAGACTCGCTTTTCGTTTATTTGGTGAAAAATATGTTTCTTAGAAAAGACTTGGAGTCGCCACTTACTTTTATTTATTTTTAAAGGGGAAAACAAGTAAGAACAAAACCCCTAGATGGACTCCTGATTTTGTTTTTGGAAAAGCTGTCTGCGAAAAAACTGAGGCTGGGTCCGGGGATCAGGTTACTTATTGGGAAGGTACGGTAAAGACCGTAGCACCCCTCTAAGCCCCTTAAAAAATGGGTCTCTACTAAATAAGGTGAACCAGACATGGCAATTAACTAGAAGATCAACGGATACCAAAACGATCATAGTTTAAAAATAAGTCATGATAACGAAATAATAAACAAAGTGAGAGTGAGAGTGTACCTTATTAGCAGGTAATAAAGCGCTATCATGAAAACAAGGTTAGTGTACAATGACAAGTGTAAAAAATCTCATACAAAATCAAACAAAATGGAGAACACAACTTACTTGAATTATTTTTGAAAAAAATGTTATGAATGTCGGGCCCCCACCAAAGCCCAATTAATTTTTGCTATGAATTAATTCTCATAAATTCCATCATTTTGGAATTATGAAAAACTTATTCATTTTTATATAAAAAAAATTTAAAAAGAGGAATTTTGAAAATTAAATTTGAAATTTCGGAAGTGTGGAATTTTATTTTATTTAAAATAAAAAAATAAGTTTGAAAATTTTGGAAATCTCTTTGAAAATGGTATTTCCAAATAAATAAATAAATAAAAATAAAATTAAATTAAAAAAAACGAATAAATAAATAAATTTTGAATTTTGGAAAATGGGAATTTTGAGAATGGAATTTTGAAAAATTAAATTTAAAAAATTGAAAATTTGGAAGGATTATTTTTGAAAAATGAAATTTCGGAAAATTAAATTTTAAAAATTGGAAATTTGGAAAATAGGGACTTCGAGAATGGAATTTCGGAAAATTAAACTTAAAAAATGAAATTTTGGAAAATTATCTCGAAAATAGAAATTTTTGGAAAATTGGAATTTTTGAAAATCGAAACGTGAAGATCGAAGTTTTGAAAATTATATTTTTGATGTATGAGAATAAAAATAAAAAAAAATAAATAACAAGATGGTACGTAGTCGGTGGGACTCGAACCTTAAGATTTAAACAAAATTATTGACCTACAATGGATCAACTGAAATATCGATAAATGATTTAAAGAGCAATATGTATCAACATGGATCAACCCAAACCAAAAATTCAAGAAGCAATATATACCAACATGAGTTATTAAAATCAACAATTAAAAACTCCTAGGTACATACAAGTTATCATAGGTCATCAAATTAAAAACTGAAAATTCAAAGGACTACAAAGGATTAACATGGATCAACCAAAAATAATGACTAATAATTTTAATGACAATGCAAATTAACCCGGATCGATAAAAAATAAGAATAAAAATTTAAGGTGCAATATAAATAACGCAGATATTTGAAAATTAATAACAAATGATTTTATGAAAATGAAAACAAATACTAATAATAATAATAATAATATTGAAATAAAATAAAATAAACTAAAAATAAACAAACAACATTTCACGAATATTATAAAGCTACATGGATATTAGTTTTCATTTTGTTTCATTTTAAATTCAAAACAATACAAACCAAAACACCATGACTTACCACTGCCACTTTGATTTTTAATTAAATGAAACAAACCACCAACATCTCATGGCCGCCCATATGTTGTATTCTCCTTGATTTATCAATTTAAGAAAGAATAGAAAACATCAATGCACTACAACTTATGCACACAGCCACACGTCTCATATTCCTTTGATTTATTTAAGATTTAAAAGCCTAAAACATCCAAGCACTAACTCAATGCATGCAGCCACACGTGTTTATTCCTTTGATTTATTCAAATTTTAAAAACCTAAACATCAAAGCACTAACTCAATGCATGCAGCCACACGTCTCAAAATTTGATGGTATTTGGTGTATAGGAATTTTAAAAAAATGAATCCGGAACTTTATGAATTTATGGAAATTTGGTGTATAGGAATTATAAAAAATGAATCTAGAATTTTATGTGTTTTTGAAAACTTGGCGTACGGGAATTTTAAAAAATGAATCCGGAATTTTGCGAATCTAAGGAAACTTGGTGTACGAGAATTTTAAAGAATGAATCCGGAATTTTGCTAATTTTTTGGAAATTTGGGTACGAAAATTTTAAAAAATGAATCCAGAACTTTACGAATTTTTGAAAATTTAGCGTACGGGAATTTAAAAAATGAATCCGAAACTTACGAATTTTTGAAAATTTAGCGTACGGGAATTTAGAAAAATGAATCCAGAACTTTACGAATTTTTGAAAATTTAGCGTACGGGAATTTAAAAAAATGAATCCGAAACTTTACGAATTTTTGAAAATTTAGCATACGGGAATTTAAAAAAATGAATCCGAAACTTACGAATTTTTGGAAATTTGGTGTATGGGAATTTTAAAAAATGAATTCGAATCCGGTACTTACGAATTTTTGAAAATTTGGTGTATGAGAATTTTTTTTTAAATGTTGAGTTTGGAATTTTGGGGAATATTGGAAATGTTGGAAATGATATTTTAAAAGTTAAGTTGAGAATTTGGAAAATTAGAAATATTGGAAATGATATTTTAAAGGTTAAGTTGAGAATTTGGAAAATTGGAAATGTTGGAAATGATATTTTAAAGGTTAAGTTGCATGTGGGTTGTGCATATACGGGAAGTGCATGGGCTGAATGGGAGGTGTGGACGTATGAGAGGAGTTGTGGTGAGATGTATTTGATGGCTGTTTAAAGACCTTGAGCTTCATATGGGCAGTGGGGTGGCTTTAAGCTGCATGGGGGCTGCATGTGTGAGCTTTAGGCTATATGTGTGGGCTGTAGATGAGGGTGCGGAGGCCGTGGGTGCATGTGAGGATGAGGTGTGAACTGTACGAGTGGTCATGGTGGGGTGCGAGGATGTATGTGGCAGTGTGGGCTGCACAATGGGTGGGTTGTGGGTTGTATGAGAGATGAGTTTCATGAAGAATGAACAGTGGAGGAGGTAGAGAGAGAAATGGCTTTGGTGGGTGTGGAACATGAAAATATGGATATGGTGGTGGGAATGAGTGGGCTGTGAGGTGATGTGCGGGCTGCATCATTTTATCCTGTATGCCATTTTAGGTTTAAACTCATTTTCAACTCAAAACCATGGCGATGGGAAAAGAGAGGGTAAGGAAAAAATGGCCCAGAAAGGTTTTCAATTTCCTTTAATTGCATGCCATATCTCTCTCACGAAGCATCTCTTCTTCACTTTCAAATTGTAACTTAACTCCAAAAGAACCCCATCAATTCTTCACAACTACACAAGAATAATCGATCACCTCCCTTGTCTTCCTTTCAAAATTACTTTCTTTGCACAGACCAGCCCACTCACCAAGAGTTTTAACATTGAGCACCAATATAAGGCTGACATTATGGTCAGCACAAATAAATTTAATACAGTCCGGCTGATTGCAAATCTCTTTCAATACACACAGTTGGGCAGCATGTTTCTCAATCATCTTAGCACTTTCGTGGAAGCCTCACACAGGTCCAATATGAGCCAATGATTACCTCAGGACGAGTATTAGGGCTCTCTTGAGGTCTATGGTCTTACCTAGGAGGGGCACCAGTAGCCTTAACCACAACAACTTCATCTCCAGACATTTTCCTCAATCGTCCTCCCTAGATGATCCTGGTGTGCAAGCTTACTCATATGATTCTAACCGAGCATGAGAAATTGGCATACATGGCGTACAGAACCAAAAACACAGGACATCGGGAAGACCAGACAAGAAGTTGAAACGAAAATGGAGTAAATGAAAGCAAGGAGAAAACAAAGGACATGCAGAGTAATCACCAATCCATATTCCATAAACAGAGAGGCAATAGACTTGTATTAAGGATGGGTGAGAAGAATTTCCAGAAATTATCAAGAGGCTTAAACCAGAGTTCAAACCAATCTCAGTAAAGCACAATGAAAATGAAACATAAAAGCACTATAACTCAATCCAAACAATCCAAAGATCAGCCACTATACAGCCTGATACCTATACCTAAAATTAATGACGAGCATATAGGCCTTCGCCCACCAAAGCGTCTAACAAATGGAATAAATCTAGAAAAGAGTAGATGTTTTAATGCAAAGAACTTACCTCCTAGAAGATGTGGATTGTCTCGAATCCTCACTGCCTTGCTCTCTGTTCTGACCTCTTTCTCTGCTCTCCCTTCAGAATCCGTTTTTCTTTCTTCTTTCTCTCAAAACCTCCCCCCTTCCTCCAGATTTTTCTGCTCCAAACCCCCTCTTTTGAAACCTCCTCAACTTTTCTTCTCCACCTTCCCGAATCTGTTCCTCTCCAAAACCTTCCTCTTCTCTTCCCAGACTCCTCCTTTTATATCCTTCATTGAAAACCCCTCCTTTCTATCTAGAAAAATGGCCCCTGCCTCCTTCCGATGCCGACTCCTCGAAAGACCTCCATCTCAGTTTTTTTTTTCTTGCCTCCTAAGCTTCTCCACCGACTCCCATTTTCATTTTTTTATAATCTCCCCACCCATATTATTTTTTTATTATTTTTTTTTCAAAGTCATTTCTCCTAATCCACCTGTTCCTTCCTTTTTTTTTTTTTTATTTATTTATTTATTTATTTTATTTTATTTTATTTATAAAAAATAAACTAAAAGAACAAATATAAAATTAAAGGTAAACAAGTCTATATAAAAAAAATGAAAACTAAATTAAGAAGAATGTGATAATAATAAAACAAACATATAGTGAGTGCATACTACTAATGATATCAATAATACTAATAATTAATAATAATACAAATAATAATAATAATAATACTGATAATAACAATAATAACTAATAATAATAGTAACAATAAAGGAAATAATACAAGATCCCTGACCATCTGCGATTTTCTAAAAAATAAATTCGTGAATGAATAAATAAATAAAACAGGAAAAAAATAAATAAATAAATAAATAAATGTCGCATGCATGTAACAATAGTCTAAATATTAAACTAAAACACAAATAAAAAAAATAAAAATAAAATACCAAGCTGATACAAATAAACATAAAAAAATTCATCTCAAGCAATCTAAATAAAACAATAAAAATACTCACCTAGTCTCAAAATCCATCAATCAAGAAACTAATCTTAGAGAATTAAGCTTACAAAATAATAATAATAATAAAATAATAATAATATAATAATAATAATAATAATAAAAAAAATCTAAGTGACCTGGGTGACTTAAGTGGAAAGTGTCAAGGTGAATTAGGTGGAAACTAAACCAATGAGGTGTCCAAGTGATAAAAAAAAACGTGCTAAGTGACTTAGGAGTGTACCTACCGGGCTAGGTGAATCTAAATGGGCCTAGGGTGCAAAAGTGGGCCTAAGGTGGTGCCCAATGCGTCATCAGAGAATTATTGTAAAGTATCAAACGGATACGTAATAGAACATGTGCTAGTAGGACAAAATAGAGGGTCTACAAATATGCCCCTCTTCGGTAGAGATCATGAGTGTAAGGAGTATGAAGGGAAACACGAGTAATGAGTGGAACGAAATGAACTATACCGAAGAACTAAGAAAGACCAGAAATTTTGTCCTAGCACATGATGCAATAAATCCCAAGATAAACCATAAGCAAGGAAAGAAATACCCCGAATAAGAGGTTTATAGAAAGTGGTGGCTCTGAACACCTATGAAAATGGTGGCTCTGAACGCCTATGAAAATGGTGGCTCTAAACGCCTATGAAAACGGTGGCTTTGAACGCCTATGAACATGGTGGCTCTGAACGCCTATGAAAATGATGGTGGCTCTGAACGCCTATGAAAGTGGTGGCTCTGAACGCCTATAAAAATGGTGGCTCTGAACGCCTATGAAAACGGTGGCTCTGAACGCCTATGAAAGTGATGGCTCTGAACGCCTATGAAAGTGATGGCTCTGAACGCCTATGAAAATGATGGTAGCTCTGAACGCCTATGAAAATGATGGTGGCTCTGAACGCCTATGAAAGTGGTGGTGGCTCTGAACGCCTATGAAAATGGTGGCTCTGAACGCCTATGAAAATGGTGGTGGCTCTGAACGCCTATGAAAGTGATGATGGCTCTGAACGCCTATGAAAATGATGGTGGCTCCGAACGCCTATGAAAGTGGTGGTGGCTCTGAACGCCTATGAAAATGGTGGCTCTGAACGCCTATGAAAATGGTGGCTCTGAACGCCTATGAAAATGGTGGTTTTGAACGCCTATGAAAATGATGGTGGCTCCGAACGCCTATGAAAGTGGTGGTGGCTCTGAACGCCTATGAAAATGGTGGCTCTGAACGCCTATGAAAATGGTGGTGGCTCTGAACGCCTATGAAAGTGGTGGTGGCTCTGAACGCCTATGAAAATGGTGGTGGCTCTGAACGCCTATGAAAATGATGGCTCTGAACGCCTATGAAAATGATGGCTCTGAACGCCTATGAAAATGATGGCTCTGAACGCCTATGAAAATGGTGGCTCTGAACGCCTATGAAAATGATGGCTCTGAACGCCTATGAAAATGGTGGCTCTGAACGCCTATGAAAGTGATGGCTCTGAACGCCTATGAAAATGATGGCTCTGAACGCCTATGAAAATGGTGGCTCTGAACGCCTATGAAAATGATGGCTCTGAACGCCTATGAAAATGGTGGTGGCTCTGAACGCCTATGAAAATGGTGGTTCTGAACGCCTATGAAAATGGTGGCTCTGAACGCCTATGAACATGGTGGCTCTGAACGCCTATGAAAGTGGTGGTGGCTCTGAACGCCTATGAAAATGGTGGCTCTGAACGCCTATGAAAATGGTGGTGGCTCTGAACGCCTATGAAAGTGGTGGTGGCTCTGAACGCCTATGAAAATGGTGGTGGCTCTGAACGCCTATGAAAATGATGGCTCTGAACGCCTATGAAAATGGTGGCTCTGAACGCCTATGAAAATGATGGCTCTGAACGCCTATGAAAATGGTGGCTCTGAACGCCTATGAAAATGGTGGCTCTGAACGCCTATGAAAGTGGTGGTGGCTCTGAACGCCTATGAAAATGGTGGCTCTGAACGCCTATGAAAATGGTGGTGGCTCTGAACGCCTATGAAAGTGGTGGTGGCTCTGAACGCCTATGAAAATGGTGGTGGCTCTGAACGCCTATGAAAATGATGGCTCTGAACGCCTATGAAAATGGTGGCTCTGAACGCCTATGAAAATGGTGGTGGCTCTGAACGCCTATGAAAGTGATGATGGCTCTGAACGCCTATGAAAATGATGGTGGCTCCGAACGCCTATGAAAGTGGTGGTGGCTCTGAACGCCTATGAAAATGGTGGCTCTGAACGCCTATGAAAATGGTGGTTCTGAACGCCTATGAAAGTGATGGCTCTGAACGCCTATGAAAATGATGGCTCTGAACGCCTATGAAAATGGTGGCTCTGAACGCCTATGAACATGGTGGCTCTGAACGCCTATGAAAGTGATGGCTCTGAACGCCTATGAAAGTGATGGCTCTGAACGCCTATGAAAATGATGGCTCTGAACGCCTATGAAAATGGTGGCTCTGAACGCCTATGAAAATGATGGCTCTGAACGCCTATGAAAGTGATGGAGAAAATTGGATAACTTCTACTCAAGAGATATGCACCAGTATGACGACCTATATATAAAAAAACTAAACTAGGTAATAACAAATTTCTAACTTAAGCTTGATATTCTCAAAGAAGGGGGTATGCCCCAGTATCACGGTTGCATCAAACTGCTAAAATGTCCAATGAAACAAGCAGCTGCAAACATCGTAATGAGAAAGAAGCAACACCTCATGACAAAGGTCTCGAGAATTATATACACAAATTTCTTCATATCTCAAATAAATTCCTTGTCAAATGATCTCAAAGATAAAGCTCAACAAATGCACATCATAATTTGCAAAAGAACGACTATGGCGAAAACAAATCATCTCATAAACTCTTGACAAGGGAGTCCATCGATACTTTCTGGGTGAAATCTGATGCGGTCCATCTCAGTCTCAAGCAATGTCGTATGTAGCCAATCACAATATCACAAATTATAAAACTGAAGAATGTGCTCATATAAGGAAATAAACTGGCTACGAAAGCAAAAACTGATCATAGAGACATCAATCCCCCATGTAGAATAGAGAATCATAAATACAAGGCACAAAGCCACCCATCTCATCAAAGCGAGAAATATGCTCCAGTGTAACAAATGATCCTCACGTGAAGTAAGTAATTAATACAGACCATCCGCCCATGCATTACTACTCCAATCAGTTCACTTCAACAAAAGAGGGATATGCCCCAGTATGGCATCTGATGATCAAGTCTCAAGAAGATCGAACAACATTGATTATCCCCTTTATGCACCCAACATTCAAACAAATCTTATCATCCCAAGAGAAAAATAACACGCTCATATGATGATAACCCAAGGTACTGGGCCAAGGTGTACCAGAGTAGATGCGTAGCGTATGACAAGGTTCTATCATTACCAGTCAAGCATATCTACAAATCATGGATGTGGGAGTCGTACAAACCAATCACAACTAGGAAAATCCCCTGATGAGGGCAATATGCCCCAGTATAGGCATCTGGTGTGTCAAAGCTGCCAAACATCATTAGACTAAGCATAAGAGGAACCAAATGTCACTCGAAGCATCTTCCATAAAGGAAAGCATAGCAACACCCATATTTCTACCAATTGTTAAGACCTGCCCAACTGGAGACTGTCAAAGATAACGTTTAATCTCATGGCCTCAGGGTGGTCTTACGACACGGACCGTAATGTAGGCTTAGGTTACAGGGTAAAAGAAATGAAAGGAAACTAGGCTCAAGTGTCCAATGATCAAACCCAATACCCTCGTGTGTAAGATGTGATGTGCAGGGTAATCTCGTGAGCCAACTAACTCGATAACAAACAACGAAAGTGTCAATGACGAACTATAAGAGAAAAGGGAAGTGGTCAGGTCTTCAATGCGATGTAATGGATATGAAGAGGCTACTAAAACAAAGACATGTATCAATGGAAGAAAAGAATAAATATGGAATAATCACCATGAAAAGGGATGATCGAAAATGAATGAGAGAAGCGAGAAGATACAAGGATGATGACTAACTCATATTAATGCAACCAAGGAAAATCATATCACCAAAGATGGAATGGAAGTGAAGACAGTGATCTGGAGATCATAGTGATGGGTTACCCAATCCTCACACCCAATGTATACCAACCCCGATCCATGAAGCGAAGGATCTCACAAAACTCTCACCAAACTGTTGTTACTCAGAAAACATGAGTAACGCAAGGAACGGGATGCTTTCAGATAGGCTCACATACGAGCTCAATGATAGATAACTCAATGAACAACCCTCAATCATCAATGAATGCCCAGTGGAATGTGCTATCACAAACAAACTTATTGTCACAACTTTTTTTTTTTTTTTTTTTTTGCTTTTTGTGAACACTAGTATCAATAAACCAAAACCCCATTGAGCAAAGAATAGAAATGAATAAACTCTCTTCAATCCCCAATGAAAATATGAATCATACACAAACCTCCAAAAGTATGTCAACTCCAATCACTGACATGTATATAAAACCCCCACCCTAAGGTCACCTCTCAAGCTAAGGTATCCAGATCAAAGTCCACAGATGGAATGAAGGGTGTGACATGACTACCTTGATACACCAAAAAATGTGAAAAGTCATCAACTAGAGAAAATAAAGAGGATGAGACGAAGCAAGGAAAGACAAAACACGAAAGTGGATGGAAAATGAACAATAATGAAACATGATAGAAGTAGAATAGTAAAGGATGATGACAAGAGAAAAAAAAAATGAAAATAGATCAAATAGTTGAAACTCACGAGACTAACCAAGTAAAACATTCATACACAACCAAGGGCCCCTACCCAGGTGATGAAAGGTAAGCAGAGCTATAAGAATGAAAGGCTTTAATGTACTCATAGGGCTCAAGGGGCTAGCAACGGGATGTATGTGAAATGGGTGCGATAAGGTATAAGGCTAATCGAAATGATGGCCACCCATCCTTTAACCATGATCTTAAACGTAATACTTCTTCAGTTGATCCACATTGGTTGGCTCCAAAAATTGGTTTCCATCTAGGTCAGTCAACCATGCCGCCCCTTCTGGAGTTAGCTCTCGAATAACATAAGGTCCACTCCAATTAGGTCTGAACTTCCCCCTAGGGTCTCCAATCAAACCTCTGAGCATCCTCAAAACCAAATCCCCTTTATGTAGTGGTCTAGGCTTGACCCTTTTCCTGAAGGCACGAGCCATCTTTCTCTGATAGGCCTGAACATGATCCGCTGCTCTCAATCTCCTCTCATCTAAAAGGTTAAGCTGATCAAATCGAGCCTGGGCCCACTCTGTCTCTGAAATCTGCTGCTCAAGAGCCACTCTTAAAGAACCCATCTCTGTCTCGATTGGCAAAACAGCCTCCATACCATACACCAAGGAGTAAGGTGTAGCTTCTGTAGGAGTGCGAAAAGAAGTACGATATGCCCATAAGGCAAAAGGAAGCTTTTCTGACCAATCCCGAGAAGTCTCGACCATCTTTCTCAGAATTCTCTTAATGTTCTTATTTGCAGCCTCTACAGCTCCATTAGTTTGTGGCCGGTATGCAGACGATCTGTGGTGTTGGATGCCATACTTTTGTAACAAAGTTTCGACTTCAGCTCTAAAGTGTGCACCCCTATCTGAAATCAACTCGTGTGGAACTCCGTAGCGACAAATGATGTGTGACCTGATGAAACTAGCAACTCTAGAAGATGTCAACTTCGCATATGATGCAGCTTCCACCCACTTGGTAAAATAATCAATGGCTACTAAGATGAACTCATGGCCATTGGAAGATTTCGGCGAGATCTTTCCAATGATATCAATACCCCATACTGAGAATGGCCATGGTGATGTCAAAGCATGCAACTCTGAGGGTGGTACATGAATAAGATCCCCATGCATCTGACACTCTGGGCATCTTTGAACAAACTGGCAACAATCTGTCTCCATGGTCAACCAGAAATAGCCAGCCCTCATGATCTTACGGGTTAACATGTGTCCTCCCATATGCGGACCACAAACTCCTGCATGAACCTCTCTCATCACTCGATCTGCAGAGGCTCGATCCAAACATAATAGTAATATCCCATCAACTGATCGTCTGTATAAGGTCTCTCCACATATCACAAATCTAGTGGCTAACTGCCTCAACGCTCTCCGATCCTTAGCTATCGCAGCTTCAGGGTATGTGCCAAATCTAAGAAACTGACGAATGTCATGAAACCATGGTAGGTCATCTTGGACCTCTGTCTCATCAATCAAATGACAATATGCGGGCGCAGATCTAGTCTCAATCAGTAAAGGACGAACTACCACATTAGTTGGAATATCAACTGTAGAAGCTAAGGTAGCCAAAGCATCAGCAAACTGATTATGTGCTCTAGGGAGATGAATGTATTTCAACTCTTCAAATTTCTCAATCAACAACTCCAAGTAGGCATGGTATGGCTTCAACTTCGCGTCTCTGGTCTTCCAGTCACCCTGAACCTGTCTGAGCACTAGATTGGAATCACCAAGTACATCCATCTGTGTGATGCCAAGCTCTAATGCAGTCTCTAAACCAAGGATACATGCCTCATACTCAACAATGTTATTTGTGGTGGGATGGTAATTAGGAAATGTTAAACGAACAGATCTCGGGATGTGATCACCCTGGGGAGATACCAACAAAACACCTATCCCATACCCTGAATGATTAGCTGCTCCATCGAAGTACATGCGCCATCCTGATAACCTAGTCATAGCGACAAACTCCTCATCTGGAAAATCATCATCAATTGGCCTACTCTCGATTATTGGTAACGACGCTAAATGATCCGCAACAACACTTCCCTTAATGGATTTCTGAGAGACATAATGAATATCAAATTCTGTAAGAAGCACTAACCATCTCATCAGTCTACCAGCCAAAGCAGATCTATCAAACAAGTATCTCAATGGATCAAGACGGGAAATCAAGTGTACTGAATACTCTATCATGTAATGCCTCAACCTCCTAGTAGCCCATACTAGCGCTAAGCAAAAGCGCTCAATCATAACATATCTCATCTCATATTCCAGCATCCTCTTACTCAAATAGTAGATAGCTCGCTCCTTTCCTGAGTCATCCAGCTGAGCTAGCATACATCCTAAGGCCATGTCTGAAACTGACAGATATAAAAGAAGTGGACGCCCTGGCATGGGAGGCACTAAAACAGGAGGAGAAAGCAAATACTCCTTAATCCTCTCAAACGCAAGTTGACAATCATCATTCCAGACTGTAGGCTGGTTCTTTCTCAATAGACGAAAAATGGGCTCACATATGTCTGTCAACCTGGCTATGAATCGACTGATGTACTGTAACCTACCCAGAAAACCCCTGATCTCTTTCTCAGTCCTTGGCACAGGCATGTCAAGTATGGCTTTGATCTTATCTGGGTCAACCTCTATGCCTCGCTCACTGACCATATGCCCTAACAATTTCCCAGAAGTTACTCCAAAAGTGCACTTCTTGGGATTTAGCCTCAATCTGAATTTTCGAATCCTCTCAAAAAATCTCTCTAGAGCTGCTAGGTGATCTGCTCTGCCTCGAGATTTCACAATCATATCATCGACATACACCTCAACATCCCTATGCATCATGTCATGAAATAAAGCAGTGGCGGCTCGCTGATAAGTGGCTCCGGCATTCTTCAACCCAAATGGCATAACCCTGTAACAATAAGTACCCCACTCAGTGATAAATGTTGTCTTTTCCATATCCTCCGAAGCCATCAAAATCTGATTATACCCTGAAAACCCGTCCATGAAGGACAACATCGAATGGCCTGCTGTGCCGTCGACCAACAGATCAATGTGTGGGAGAGGAAAGTCATCTTTAGGGCTGGCTTTATTAAGGTCTCTGAAATCAACACAAACCCTGACTTTGCCGTCCTTTTTTGGAACAGGAACAACGTTAGCCAACCATTCTGGATACTCAACCACTGATATAAATCCAACACTGAGTTGTTTTTGAATCTCCTCTTTCACCTGCAGACTCCAACGTGGGTGTAATCGCCTCAATTTCTGCTTAACTGGTCTGGCGTGTGGCAAGATGGGCAGATGATGCTGAACTATAGAGGGATCAAGGCCTGGCATGTCCTCATATGACCACGCAAAGACATCCAAGTATGATCTGAGTAAATGAATAAGTCTATTTCTTTCATCTATGGATAGGGGTAAACCAATCTTCAGTTCTCTAGACTGATCATCTGTGCCAAAATCAACAATCTCAACATCCCCTATAGCGGGTGAAACTCTCTCATCTATGGGATCAGAGTCGTGATCAAAAGAGTCTTTACCTGAATCGGGCTGTGCAATTTCATCATTTATATCAAATATCTGTGAAGTAAGTGGATAAGGTGCAAATAACGAAACATCATCACAAGAGACAGACGAATACTCGTAAATGCTCAAATCCATAACTGAATCATCAGAAACACAGTCAAAGCGGGTGACAAAACCCGATAGAATGTCAAATGAAAGAGGTGGGTCCACAGAGTCGGACGCTCCCTCAATTGGGCCAATAGTGCCCTCATACATATCAACAGTAGGAATAACAAAAGCAGAAAGCTCAGGAGCAGGAACAGTCTGATCCTCCTCAGCAATCTCGATGACAGATACTCCAAAAAGCTCCAATGGTGAGAAAGGCTCACGCTGAACTGTATCAAGGAACTGACTGATACCCAACATGTCCATCTCATCATGATACTCATCACGAGGAACTACTCCATCAGTCATATCTTCGGGCTCAATGATTACCCCATAATCAGTAATCTCATCCGGGAAGCACAAGGAGAATAAGCTGGCTCGATCCGGAGATGGTGGAAGGATCATCGCAGAAACTGACATGTCAGGGGTCTCATCACCCAACTGCATCTGATGAAACACATGCTGAAGCTCACCTAATGTACTATCATCAACACCTATCTCCTCAACACGAGGCTGAACCTCTGATCCCCTAACAAAGTAATCGGCCAGGCTGAAAGTGTAAGGGCGAACAGGATAATCAAATGGGATGCCAGACAAACGAGCCCTCACCCTGTCCCTACGTAGTCGTGCCATATAACAAACATCATCCTCTGAAGGGGTGAATCCAAGTCCATAAGGAGTTTCATGATCAATAGAAGTCACAAACTCACTAGATCCATGTTGGCGTCGTCCTAACCCAAAACCAGGTAGAAATGACATGCCTCTCATCATATCAAGAACAAGGGTACTACTATGCTGGTCAAATGACATGGCCACGAAATCTCTGCAAAAATCCTGAATCTCAAGGGTCTGTACCTCATCAAATGTGAATCCCGTTAGAAAAAAATCATCATCACTATGACTGATCTGCAATACTGGCTCAGAGGATGAAATCATGTCTCTAGTAGACTGCACTGTAATAACCCGTCCGTCATGGATAAACTTCACCTTCTGATGAAGGGAAGATGGAATAGCTCCAGCCTGGTGAATCCAAGGTCGGCCCAAAAGCAGGTTAAAGGAAGCAGGAATCCTCAAAACCTGGAATAATATAGAGAATGTGGTCGGGCCGATGAGCAAATCTATAGTCAAGGTGCCCATGACCCCTCTCTGAGTGCTGTCATAAGCCCTCACCGTCTGTGTGGAGGGACCAAAATCTGAGGGTGCAAAGCCGAGGGCTATAGCAGTGGCTAATGGGCAAACATTCAGGGCAGAGCCATTGTCCAACAAGACGGATGGGACTCTGTGGCCTGAACAAACGACTGTAATATAGAGAGGGCGAGTATGGTCAGAACCCTCCGATGGTAGATCATCAGCAGAAAACACAATGCAAGTGGCCCTATCAGCTGTCATCATATGAATCAATCCCTCTGGAGTAGTAGAGGTCTCAACACGTATCTGACTCAAAGCTCGAATAAGTGCATCTCTATGGATGCTAGAAGTAGCCAACAAACTCCAAATGGATATCCGAGCCTGGGTGCTCTGCAATTGTCTCAATATCTCATCATCCTCCCTCCTGACCTCCTCACGAGAGTCCGTACCACCAAATGGTCTGGTAACTGGAGGTGCAGCCTGGGCTAATCTCCCACTACGGGTCATAACCTGTACATCAACGTCCTCAGGCCATAGAATAAACGGAGCAAACATGTCCCTATGCTCGACATATGATGGTGTAAAAGGAATCAACTGTAACGGTGCTCTATCCGGGATCAAACTAAATGGTGCAGGGATCGAAGAATCTGATGTAGCTCCTACAATCTCATAGCCATCATCTGGAACAATCATCTCAGGCAATCCATCATCCCAACTCAACATGTGTATGACATCGTCCTGAACAAAATCCATGTGATGAATACCACCAGTAGGCGGAGGCACCGAATGTGTGGTGTGAGCAGGTAAAGGGTTCGTGGTCACACTTGGCTGTCCCAAGTTAACCAAACCCTGATCTATCAAGTCCTGAATAGCATGTCTCAGAGCAGAGCAGCGGTCAGTGTCATGTCCTGGACCCTGATGGTAAGCACAGTGAAGGTCCATCCTGAACTGAGGTGGCAAAGGCTGAGGTGGTGGTCTCGGTGCTAGTGCAGTCAACAATCCTCCCTCCATGAGCTTCTGGAAAGCTCTACTCAAAGGCATTCCCAGTTGGGAAAACTGCCGCATCGGTCTCGGTGCAGGTGGAGCCCTAGGCTGAGGATAATGAGCAGGTGGCCTCTGTGTGGTCTGAGTAGCATAAACTGGCTGTGGAGCTGAGTGTAGATATGTGGGAGATATAGGTCTAAAAGGAACAGGTGACCTATACTGCACATGGGGTGATGGCGGATAATAAACTCCAGAAGTCTGTCCAACTGTCTGATAATATCTGGGGGGCCTCGGTCTGACTGCGCTAATGGCGCTGACGTCTCCTGGTCTCTGTCCAATAGTGGGTTTCTTCCCTTTCGAGTCTGAAGGGGAAGAATCAGGCCACAAACCTCTAGCAATACCCTCCTCAATACCATATAATGCCTGTACCAAAGATCCAAAGTCCACGTGTGGGAACCCCATCAAATGTCTAGCAAATCGAGGCTGCAAGCTCTTCATAATCATGCTGATCTGATCTCTCTCAGACGGCCTATCAATGATCTGGGCAATCTTCTCCCTCCAACGGGAGATGAATGATGTGACTGTCTCATCGGGCCTCTGCCTCAAGGCCTCCAACTCCCTCCGTGAGACATCTATGACAGTGTTAAATGCAAACTGTCGTAGAAACTCCTGGGCTAAATCATCCCATGTACGACGACGTGATACATCTAAGGAAGCAAACCAACGCTGGGCCGCCCCACTCAAGGACATGGGGAATAGCATAATCATCTGAGCCTCATCCAAACCGTGGGCCCTCATAACAGTACTATATAGTCTCAAATGAATGCGCGGACATCCAATCCCTGTGTATCGCTCGATCTCTGGCATCCTAAACTTGGCCGGCAGACTGGCCACTGGTAGTCCATCAAAATCATCCCATCCCATACCTCCATCTGATACTCTCATCTGTCTCATCTTCTGCTCAAGCCTGTCCATGCGTGCATGGGTATCCTCCGAGGTCGGAACAACCACCATGGCAGGCGGTGGGGTAACCTCAGTCTGACTCTGTAAAGTAAATGGTGTAGGCTGTGGAACTGTCTGACCAAGTGGGGGAGGGGGTGGCATCTGAGTGTCCTGTGGAGCTATCTGACTAGGCGGGAGAGGGGACGGAATAGTGGGATCATACTGCACACTCTCCTGAACTGGAACCTGTTGGGCCTGCTGCCCATCCATCCTCTGACCAAGGCTAGTTATGGCCTCCTGGATCGAAGCCATAGCAGCAGCAAACTGATCAACTGTAACCACCTGCGAATCCATATCTGTCTGATCTGACTGGTCTGACACTCTAATCAATCTCCCTCTAACTCTGATCCAAGAAGCTGAACCCAGATCGAACGTATCAATACTCCTACAATAGTGGAAATACTAGATAAGATACGGTGTAAAGAAAACTCTACAAGAAATGTCTATCAACTGTACAGAAAGGTAACCTGGAAGTACTCAGACTAATATCCAATTCTAAGTGAATATAGAAGAGACTACTACGAAGGTAACTAAACCTATTACTACTAACCCGGCTTTGAAGGACCACAGATGCACCCACGTGTAGGAAGGGAATCATAATGGGGCCTAAGCTTAGCCTAAAAGGACAAGGTGGCTCTAAAAATAACAAGGTGGGTTAAAGGATCCCTAGCAGAAGCGATCATACCCTCCAGCGGTATGCAACCCTCTGCACGCCTCCGAAGAGACGGGGCGCTTCCATGCAAGGTGGTCATCACCTCCACACATGCACTACCTCGACATCCCAGGGGGTTTCCTATAGCTAAAGCTCTCACAACTCTCAGCACTCAATAGTCAACTAAAGTGCACAGTGAGTGGTGTGGGTGCATCCGAAAATCTTATGAATCTAAAATAGAAAACAGAAACACCCTGGTCACACAAATATCCATAAAACCTAGCTCTGGGTTATACAGGTCTTCAAAGATCGGACTTCAATCAGTATCAGTGTGTCGGCTTTCTCCAGAATGCTCCCAAACATCAATATAGCCCGTCGCTAGACCCTACTCCTAACCACTAGCTCGGTCAGAGAAACAAACACACACCAGGTCTCACACTTGCAAATGTAAGAACCGAAAGGAAGGAAATGACCGAAACCAGAGGGTTGGAGGTAAGGGGATATATGTGCGACCCACACAGACAAGCAACATGCAATCACACAGGAGAAGAGCAGTCATGCAACAGGCAATCAAGCAAAGCACAGATACATCATCCATGTTTACATACAAGCTAAACGAGAATATGAAAATCAAGACGAATAGTGGCAAAGACAGCATGCTCAAAGATGATTAAGATAATATACAAGCGAGAAAATCAACACATCCAGTCAGAATATGTACAACAATGAGTCTACACATGTGAGGTGAACAGAACAATCATGGCAAGATCAAAGTCACTATGCTAAGACAGACAAGATAAACAATCAATGTCATCAACACGTTAATGTCCCAAATGAATGTGATAGTCAAGCATAGCAAATCATCACATCAAACTCTCAGTGTGCTATGAACACTCGATCATAGAAAAACACAAAGAGAAGGTATCCATCAATCGACTAATTAAACGCCATATTTGCCTCAACTTAAGTTCGAGCTTGATCTTCTATGAAACCAGAGATTCTGGGTTCGATCCCCAGTGGAGTCGCCAATTTGTGGACCCGCATTTTTCGCGTGCGTCCCCACTCGATCGGCGAGACTCGCTTTTCGTTTATTTGGTGAAAAATATGTTTCTTAGAAAAGACTTGGAGTCGCCACTTACTTTTATTTATTTTTAAAGGGGAAAACAAGTAAGAACAAAACCCCTAGATGGACTCCTGATTTTGTTTTTGGAAAAGCTGTCTGCGAAAAAACTGAGGCTGGGTCCGGGGATCAGGTTACTTATTGGGAAGGTACGGTAAAGACCGTAGCACCCCTCTAAGCCCCTTAAAAAATGGGTCTCTACTAAATAAGGTGAACCAGACATGGCAATTAACTAGAAGATCAACGGATACCAAAACGATCATAGTTTAAAAATAAGTCATGATAACGAAATAATAAACAAAGTGAGAGTGAGAGTGTACCTTATTAGCAGGTAATAAAGCGCTATCATGAAAACAAGGTTAGTGTACAATGACAAGTGTAAAAAATCTCATACAAAATCAAACAAAATGGAGAACACAACTTACTTGAATTATTTTTGAAAAAAATGTTATGAATGTCGGGCCCCCACCAAAGCCCAATTAATTTTTGCTATGAATTAATTCTCATAAATTCCATCATTTTGGAATTATGAAAAACTTATTCATTTTTATATAAAAAAAATTTAAAAAGAGGAATTTTGAAAATTAAATTTGAAATTTCGGAAGTGTGGAATTTTATTTTATTTAAAATAAAAAAATAAGTTTGAAAATTTTGGAAATCTCTTTGAAAATGGTATTTCCAAATAAATAAATAAATAAAAATAAAATTAAATTAAAAAAAACGAATAAATAAATAAATTTTGAATTTTGGAAAATGGGAATTTTGAGAATGGAATTTTGAAAAATTAAATTTAAAAAATTGAAAATTTGGAAGGATTATTTTTGAAAAATGAAATTTCGGAAAATTAAATTTTAAAAATTGGAAATTTGGAAAATAGGGACTTCGAGAATGGAATTTCGGAAAATTAAACTTAAAAAATGAAATTTTGGAAAATTATCTCGAAAATAGAAATTTTTGGAAAATAGGAATTTTTGAAAATCGAAACGTGAAGATCGAAGTTTTGAAAATTATATTTTTGATGTATGAGAATAAAAATAAAAAAAAATAAATAACAAGATGGTACGTAGTCGGTGGGACTCGAACCTTAAGATTTAAAGAAAATTATTGACCTACAATGGATCAACTGAAATATCGATAAATGATTTAAAGAGCAATATGTATCAACATGGATCAACCCAAACCAAAAATTCAAGAAGCAATATATACCAACATGAGTTATTAAAATCAACAATTAAAAACTCCTAGGTACATACAAGTTATCATAGGTCATCAAATTAAAAACTGAAAATTCAAAGGACTACAAAGGATTAACATGGATCAACCAAAAATAATGACTAATAATTTTAATGACAATGCAAATTAACCCGGATCGATAAAAAATAAGAATAAAAATTTAAGGTGCAATATAAATAACGCAGATATTTGAAAATTAATAACAAATGATTTTATGAAAATGAAAACAAATACTAATAATAATAATAATAATATTGAAATAAAATAAAATAAACTAAAAATAAACAAACAACATTTCACGAATATTATAAAGCTACATGGATATTAGTTTTCATTTTGTTTCATTTTAAATTCAAAACAATACAAACCAAAACACCATGACTTACCACTGCCACTTTGATTTTTAATTAAATGAAACAAACCACCAACATCTCATGGCCGCCCATATGTTGTATTCTCCTTGATTTATCAATTTAAGAAAGAATAGAAAACATCAATGCACTACAACTTATGCACACAGCCACACGTCTCATATTCCTTTGATTTATTTAAGATTTAAAAGCCTAAAACATCCAAGCACTAACTCAATGCATGCAGCCACACGTGTTTATTCCTTTGATTTATTCAAATTTTAAAAACCTAAACATCAAAGCACTAACTCAATGCATGCAGCCACACGTCTCAAAATTTGATGGTATTTGGTGTATAGGAATTTTAAAAAAATGAATCCGGAACTTTATGAATTTATGGAAATTTGGTGTATAGGAATTATAAAAAATGAATCTAGAATTTTATGTGTTTTTGAAAACTTGGCGTACGGGAATTTTAAAAAATGAATCCGGAATTTTGCGAATCTAAGGAAACTTGGTGTACGAGAATTTTAAAGAATGAATCCGGAATTTTGCTAATTTTTTGGAAATTTGGGTACGAAAATTTTAAAAAATGAATCCAGAACTTTACGAATTTTTGAAAATTTAGCGTACGGGAATTTAAAAAATGAATCCGAAACTTACGAATTTTTGAAAATTTAGCGTACGGGAATTTAGAAAAATGAATCCAGAACTTTACGAATTTTTGAAAATTTAGCGTACGGGAATTTAAAAAAATGAATCCGAAACTTTACGAATTTTTGAAAATTTAGCATACGGGAATTTAAAAAAATGAATCCGAAACTTACGAATTTTTGGAAATTTGGTGTATGGGAATTTTAAAAAATGAATTCGAATCCGGTACTTACGAATTTTTGAAAATTTGGTGTATGAGAATTTTTTTTTAAATGTTGAGTTTGGAATTTTGGGGAATATTGGAAATGTTGGAAATGATATTTTAAAAGTTAAGTTGAGAATTTGGAAAATTAGAAATATTGGAAATGATATTTTAAAGGTTAAGTTGAGAATTTGGAAAATTGGAAATGTTGGAAATGATATTTTAAAGGTTAAGTTGCATGTGGGTTGTGCATATACGGGAAGTGCATGGGCTGAATGGGAGGTGTGGACGTATGAGAGGAGTTGTGGTGAGATGTATTTGATGGCTGTTTAAAGACCTTGAGCTTCATATGGGCAGTGGGGTGGCTTTAAGCTGCATGGGGGCTGCATGTGTGAGCTTTAGGCTATATGTGTGGGCTGTAGATGAGGGTGCGGAGGCCGTGGGTGCATGTGAGGATGAGGTGTGAACTGTACGAGTGGTCATGGTGGGGTGCGAGGATGTATGTGGCAGTGTGGGCTGCACAATGGGTGGGTTGTGGGTTGTATGAGAGATGAGTTTCATGAAGAATGAACAGTGGAGGAGGTAGAGAGAGAAATGGCTTTGGTGGGTGTGGAACATGAAAATATGGATATGGTGGTGGGAATGAGTGGGCTGTGAGGTGATGTGCGGGCTGCATCATTTTATCCTGTATGCCATTTTAGGTTTAAACTCATTTTCAACTCAAAACCATGGCGATGGGAAAAGAGAGGGTAAGGAAAAAATGGCCCAGAAAGGTTTTCAATTTCCTTTAATTGCATGCCATATCTCTCTCACGAAGCATCTCTTCTTCACTTTCAAATTGTAACTTAACTCCAAAAGAACCCCATCAATTCTTCACAACTACACAAGAATAATCGATCACCTCCCTTGTCTTCCTTTCAAAATTACTTTCTTTGCACAGACCAGCCCACTCACCAAGAGTTTTAACATTGAGCACCAATATAAGGCTGACATTATGGTCAGCACAAATAAATTTAATACAGTCCGGCTGATTGCAAATCTCTTTCAATACACACAGTTGGGCAGCATGTTTCTCAATCATCTTAGCACTTTCGTGGAAGCCTCACACAGGTCCAATATGAGCCAATGATTACCTCAGGACGAGTATTAGGGCTCTCTTGAGGTCTATGGTCTTACCTAGGAGGGGCACCAGTAGCCTTAACCACAACAACTTCATCTCCAGACATTTTCCTCAATCGTCCTCCCTAGATGATCCTGGTGTGCAAGCTTACTCATATGATTCTAACCGAGCATGAGAAATTGGCATACATGGCGTACAGAACCAAAAACACAGGACATCGGGAAGACCAGACAAGAAGTTGAAACGAAAATGGAGTAAATGAAAGCAAGGAGAAAACAAAGGACATGCAGAGTAATCACCAATCCATATTCCATAAACAGAGAGGCAATAGACTTGTATTAAGGATGGGTGAGAAGAATTTCCAGAAATTATCAAGAGGCTTAAACCAGAGTTCAAACCAATCTCAGTAAAGCACAATGAAAATGAAACATAAAAGCACTATAACTCAATCCAAACAATCCAAAGATCAGCCACTATACAGCCTGATACCTATACCTAAAATTAATGACGAGCATATAGGCCTTCGCCCACCAAAGCGTCTAACAAATGGAATAAATCTAGAAAAGAGTAGATGTTTTAATGCAAAGAACTTACCTCCTAGAAGATGTGGATTGTCTCGAATCCTCACTGCCTTGCTCTCTGTTCTGACCTCTTTCTCTGCTCTCCCTTCAGAATCCGTTTTTCTTTCTTCTTTCTCTCAAAACCTCCCCCCTTCCTCCAGATTTTTCTGCTCCAAACCCCCTCTTTTGAAACCTCCTCAACTTTTCTTCTCCAC
Source organism: Vitis vinifera (assembly GCF_030704535.1). Taxonomy (NCBI): domain Eukaryota; kingdom Viridiplantae; phylum Streptophyta; class Magnoliopsida; order Vitales; family Vitaceae; genus Vitis; species Vitis vinifera. Next base: position 12,632,910 of record NC_081809.1, on the reverse strand, counting down.
CTTCCCGAATCTGTTCCTCTCCAAAACCTTCCTCTTCTCTTCCCAGACTCCTCCTTTTATATCCTTCATTGAAAACCCCTCCTTTCTATCTAGAAAAATGGCCCCTGCCTCCTTCCGATGCCGACTCCTCGAAAGACCTCCATCTCAGTTTTTTTTTTCTTGCCTCCTAAGCTTCTCCACCGACTCCCATTTTCATTTTTTTATAATCTCCCCACCCATATTATTTTTTTATTATTTTTTTTTCAAAGTCATTTCTCCTAATCCACCTGTTCCTTCCTTTTTTTTTTTTATTTATTTATTTATTTATTTTATTTTATTTTATTTATAAAAAATAAACTAAAAGAACAAATATAAAATTAAAGGTAAACAAGTCTATATAAAAAAAATGAAAACTAAATTAAGAAGAATGTGATAATAATAAAACAAACATATAGTGAGTGCATACTACTAATGATATCAATAATACTAATAATTAATAATAATACAAATAATAATAATAATAATACTGATAATAACAATAATAACTAATAATAATAGTAACAATAAAGGAAATAATACAAGATCCCTGACCATCTGCGATTTTCTAAAAAATAAATTCGTGAATGAATAAATAAATAAAACAGGAAAAAAATAAATAAATAAATAAATAAATGTCGCATGCATGTAACAATAGTCTAAATATTAAACTAAAACACAAATAAAAAAAATAAAAATAAAATACCAAGCTGATACAAATAAACATAAAAAAATTCATCTCAAGCAATCTAAATAAAACAATAAAAATACTCACCTAGTCTCAAAATCCATCAATCAAGAAACTAATCTTAGAGAATTAAGCTTACAAAATAATAATAATAATAAAATAATAATAATATAATAATAATAATAATAATAAAAAAAATCTAAGTGACCTGGGTGACTTAAGTGGAAAGTGTCAAGGTGAATTAGGTGGAAACTAAACCAATGAGGTGTCCAAGTGATAAAAAAAAACGTGCTAAGTGACTTAGGAGTGTACCTACCGGGCTAGGTGAATCTAAATGGGCCTAGGGTGCAAAAGTGGGCCTAAGGTGGTGCCCAATGCGTCATCAGAGAATTATTGTAAAGTATCAAACGGATACGTAATAGAACATGTGCTAGTAGGACAAAATAGAGGGTCTACAGTTAGTAGCAATAGGTATTCTTAATAGAGACACCTTGATATCTCATGGATTGAGATAGTGTGTCATCTTGGGTGATCCTAAGAAAGTGTGCTAATGAAAACTATGGTCATAGTAGTTCCTTAAAGGAACTTGACATAAGCTCTTTATGAGCTAAGGTATGTTAGTTAATCACATCATAAGAGGATCTCGAACTCAAAGAGGGCAGAGATAGAGGTTGATAGCTTTCACCTTGTTTGATTACAAATACCAATTCATAGGAAGACTAAATACAATAGATAAGGTCACGAACCTAAGCACTTAGTGTCTCATTGTTATTCACATAGGTATTAGAGTGCAATTGATTCTCTATAGTGGGATGTTAAATCAATTTTAGAATTAGATTGTAAGAGAGTTAGTGTCCTATAGGTCCCAATTATCCCCACTTAATCTTATATACCTTAATGACATGGATTATAAAGGTTAAACTGGCTCTTGGTTCACTTATGTACATAAAGGCATTTTGGTAATTTCACAAGGTTGTGTAGGGGTTAAGGAACAATATATCTAGATTGGACTAATTGATTAATTAAATAGTCTTATTAAGTTAATTAATCAATTAGGAGCCTTTTTGAGCTAAATTAAGTTACCTAAACCCATGGTGGCCTCAAGTCACTTAAGCCTAGTTGAAACCCTATAAATCTCTTTTTAAGGGTTGGAGTCTACTTTCACTTTTCACCACCATCCAAAGAGAAATCCTCAACCTCTATCCTCTAAACCCCCCCCCCCCCCCCTCCCTCACACGTTTAAGAAGTACCAAGGTTCGATAGAGAGTCATCAAGCAAAAGATCATGTGTATGAGGCTTTCGATAATCATTTGGTACTTCATTGAAAGGAAAAAGATTTGAAAACATCAAAATCTGAGGTGAAGTTTTATATATATATATATATATATATATATATTGCTTAAAATGGTATTTTTGCTTTCATTTCTAGTATCTAGATGCCCTAGGGAGATATCCATGCACCTAACTTGATCTCAGAGTAAGGAACAAAGTGATGTGTTATTCCCAACAATTTCAATCCTTACTTTTGGAGTTAAGTTTTGAGGAATGCACTATGTTTTTACTTATTGTAAACAAACATTAGGCAATTGGTAACTATCCAATTACAAGACATTTGTTTCAGTCATTAGCACTTTGAGTCTCCAACTTAAAGTGTGAAATGACTATCATGCCCTTAGTATGGGTTTTATGACGTGATAGATGTTGAGATAGAGCCTTAAAAAGCATGACATGATGTAATAGTTTTAGATTCATTAATAAATTTATTTATTTATTTATGTTTCTTATTCACTTTACTATTTATTTTGCATTAATTGGTTATCTGAGCATATATACCCATATTACTTGCATTGTACATGACTTAGGTACGTTAAGCGTTGCCTAAAGGATACAAGTCATGAGTTCTTGTAAGATGATAAGTTGTTCACAGTTAATTCATAGATTTTGGCAATTCAATAGAAATTGTAGTACATTATTGTGGACACTCATTTTCCACGTGCATTCTCACTCAACGACGAGACTCACTTTCTTTTAATGAAAAATTGCATCTTTGTAAAAACTAGAGTCGCCACTTTTTTTTTTTTAAGGAAAATAAAATAAGAAAATAAAATGCTAAGAAAAATGACTCTTTAAGTTTTGGAAAAGTTTATCTTTGAAAAACCTGAGTCTAGGTTTGAGAATCAAGTTACTTATCGGGAAGGTACTAATGATAGAGGCTTATGGCAATAAATATTCTCAATAAAGGCATCATGATATCACATTGGTTGAGATAGTCTGTCCCTTTGGGTGATCCAAAGGACATGTGATCTAAAAGACTATGGCCATAACATTTCCTTTAGAGGAAATTTGGCATATGTTCCTTGGATTTAAAGTATGTTAATTGATTACATAATAGGTAGATCTGTAACTTAAGGATTAAAGAGGCAATCTTGATAAGTGATGGCACTACCTTGTTAAATTATGAACATCATGAGTTAGTAAACAACATCTTTGGATTGGACTAATTGATTAATTTAACATCTTTATTAATAAATTAGAACCATTTTTGGGTTATATTAAGTAACCCAAGCCCTTATCGAGCTCAAGTTCCTTAAGCCCAATGGGAAACCCTATAAATACCCCTTCAAGGGTTAGGGTTTCTAACTTTTAGTTTTCCTTTACCATCCAACAAGAAAGAAAAAAAAAACTTTAACCTTTACCCTCTTAAACACCCCACCATTTGAGTGATAAGGATCAAGGTAGATTCATCTGGTGAAAGATTGTGGGTCTACAAGACTTCTAACGACTATAGTTTTGGATTCTTCAACAACATCTTCTATAAATAGGATTTGATTTGGGAACATCCAAATCCAAGTATGAGTTACTTTATTCTCTAGATTTGTTAATCTTAATGGTTTTTAAAGCCATATTTTTGCTTAGATTACTTTCTAGATAAGCTTAGGTAGATGCATGCACCCTGTTAGTTCCAAGGCAAAGGAATAGAGCAATCTAAAGTTCCCAACAATAGAGTGGTATTAAAGTTTATCCTTGACCTTAGTATAAGATTTTTTTTGGCCCTGTAAGGGATATTTGTTTATTTAATCCCACAAACCTATGTGACACAATAAGAACACTACGTTTGCATGAAAAAGTGATTGTGATGTCTCACATCAAATAGGGAAAAATGGTTGTGGAGTCGTATTTATATAAGTTTCACTTAACTATGTAAACACATTTTAAAGTCGTGAAATGGTATTAAGCTTTGAGCAAATAATATGTATACGGATGTCAATGGTTGTTACAAATGTTATTAGAGTCAATCCTTGACCTCAATATAGGATTTTTTTAGCCTTGTGGAGGATGTTTATTTGCTTGACCCGATAATCTTATGAGACACAACAAGGAAGTTGTTTCTAAATAGGAACGATTATGATATCCCACATTCGATAGGAGAAAAAGTTATTGACACTATACACGTCTGAACTCTTATCAACTATGTAGATGCATTTTTAAAGTTATGAAGGCTCCTTGAGCCTAAAGCAAAAAATATTGTACATGGTTAGGAGCATTTCATTACAAATGGGAGTTTGTTTAGCCTAGTAAAGAGTGTGTATTTGTTTGACTTTGAAATCTTATGGGACACAACAAGGAAGTTGTGTCTATTATTGGGATTAAACCCTTAAAAGTAAGACATGATGTAACAAAATCAAACTTAATTATCTCTTTGTTATCTCTTTTATGCATTAACATTGATTTGAACATTTAACTCATATTTCTTACACTAGACATGACTTAGGTGCATTAGGAGTTACACAAAAGATATAAGTCATGGGTTCCTTGTAAGTAGATAAGTTGTCCACGAACAGTTCATAGATTTGAGCAATCTGGTAGAGGCTGTAGTGTACTACCTCCTAATTAAAGTGATGACTTGTCTTGGTCATTGAGATGGGTTTCCCATGGTGAGTGCACTAGTGTATGTGATGCATTCTGAACAAATCCTAAGGTGAATTATGACACAAGGCTATCAATTGCCTTGATTTGCAAAGCTAATACACTACATGGACTCTCAACCTTGAAAGAATATTAAGTTTGTGTCAAAATCAATATGAGGCTTTGACATATGGGTAAGACCTGAAAGTGATCATATATCCTTAAGGAGTGAGTCACTATTGATGAAGGCTGGTGGCAATGGGTATTCTCAATAGAGGTACCATGATATCTCATGGGATTGAGACAGTGTGTCTCCTTAGGTGATCCAAATGATATTTGATCATGAAATATGTTGTTGCAGTAATTCTTTTAGTGGAATTTGACTTATGCTTCTTAGAGTTAAACTATATCAATTGATCACATTATAATTGGGATTTATAACTCAAGGATTGGAGAGGTAATCTTGATAGGTGATAACATTATCTTGTTAGATTACAAACACCAGTTCATGGGGAGTATACATATAGTAGATAGTAGGTCACGAACCTGAGTTTTATCTCATTGTTATTTACATAATGTACTAAAGTGCAGTTGATTCTCTATAATTGGATGTTGAATCAACTTCAGAAATGAATTATAAGGGAGCCAATACTCCTATGGGTCTCAGTAGTCCCAACTCTGAACTCATATACTATGTTAGCACGATTTATGAGAGTTTGATTGACTCTAGGGTGTTTTGGTAATTATGCAAGGTTGCATAAGAGATAGTGAACAAGGTCTTTGGATTCGGATAATTGATTAATTAAATAGACTTATTGGGTTAATTAATCAATTATGACTCATTTTTAGTTAGATTAAGTAAACCATACCTTGGTAGGCTCAAGTCACTTAAGCCTAATAAGAAACTCTATAAATACTCCTTAGGGATTAGGGTTTTTATGACTTTAGACAATCATCTTCCATCTCTAGAAAGAAAGAGAGACTAGATTTCCACATTTCCAAAGCTCACACTTTGGAGTGCCAAAATCATGGTTTGAGTCATCAAGTAAAAGATCTTAGGTGAACGAGACCTCTAAACTATTCAGACATGTTTTTCATCTCAAGGAATTGATCTGGGAACATCCAAATCTAAGAATGAGTGTTATATCTCTAGATCTAAAATTAATAATAGGTTTCATTGTCATTTTATTCCACTACAATAGATTTAAGGATGCCTAAGAATAGATGCATGCACCCTATGAGATCCAAAGATTGGGAACGAAGTAATCTAGGGTTCCTTACAACTAGTATTAAAGCCCTAGGTTAGGATTTTGCATGCTAAATATTCTAAGGTGTATTGACATTTTTTTTGTAGAGTTGGTTGCTCATCCCACAACTTAAAGGAATGAATGAATGTAATTAGTTTATTAGATATTGAATCTGCTAATAATTTTTGGTTTAATTGTGTTGCTTTCTAGTTTAGGTTGTAAGCTCCGTTGTTAGGAGCACAAGAATTTCTTTATGGATGTAAATTTTTTTCCTTTTGACTAGATTGATTGTAAACTCCCATTTTGAGGTTTATAGGACTTTTGATTATGTAAAAGTTTGATTTTATTTTATTTTATTTTATTTTTTATCAATCTTGTAACCTAAAGAGACCATGGAAGTATTCTAACTAATCATAGCGAGTCCATGGACAATCCCCATCGGAAAAGGCAAGTTTTTGGAGCTTAAGGTAGTCGACACAGGTGCAAAAGCAACCTTAGGTGCATAGCTTAAGGATGTAGCACCCGTGTGCTTAGATTAGCGCTCAAGCGGTTGTAACCAACACCTTTTTCAAAATTTTGGGTGCTCAAGTGCAAATTGGAGTTTCTAGCATAATTATTAAGGTTTTTCCTATTTTTAGTTAACCCTATATTTGTTGCAGGTTTGATTTGGTAATATTGGTGATTTGGATTTTATCCAAATTTATTACCAATTATGCAACAAGATCCCTAAAGGCCATGGGGAAATTTTTGCTTATTTAATTCCTTGTTTAGATATGCTTTTTATTTATTGCATAAATAGACTTAATAAAATATTTGGGTATTCTTAATTGGAAATAAATTTTCATAAATTTTTAAAAATTAAAAAACTTATTTAAATTGGAATGTGCATGGTTAAGAAATGTTATTTTAATAAAAGATAAGTTGGAAAAGAATTAAGAGTTTTCTTTTCTTTTTAAAATTAACTATTGGAGATTTTATAAAAATAAAATCTTCTCAATCTGTGAGATCTCTAAGAATAAAATTGTCCTTTTAAGGAAGAGCTTTTATTTTTCAAATCTTTATAAAATATTTTTCTTTTTTGCATAAGATTTCAATTATAAAGAATAAGTTAATTTTGGAAATTCATAATAGATAATTTATGATTAAGAAGGTTGCCAAAATAAGTGTTAAAACCTAAAAAAAAAAATGTTTTGGTATTCTTAGTAAATTTTCATAAGAAGATTTTTCCAATATTATTTATTTAAACTAGTTGTTGCTAATAAGAATGTTATTCCTTTTGGAACTATCCACTTGGTTTTGGGATTGGTGGTTCTCCAAGCTCTTTTCCCTTGAGAGAAGGATAACTACACCTATGATGGTCATCCAAGCTCCTCATTCCCCCCCTCCCTAAGAGGTGGAAACTATTCAGTATGGATATGAATAGTTTAAAGATAAAGAATAAGAGAGTAATTCTTTTAGCATAAAATTTTTAGTTTAAAAGATGAATAACGGAATTAGAAAATTATCATGACAAAGAATTTATGATGAAAGTTTAGTGACCTAATGGAGTTATAAAAAATTTTAAAAATACTTTCCAAAATGAATTGTTTAATTCCTTTTAAGAAAACAAACATTTTTGGAAGCTTTTCATAGAGAATATTTTATCCATTAAGGAATTACTAAAGGTTGTGATTTTGGTAATACTTAATGAAATAAATTATTATGAAGTTTCCATGAGAATTTTATTAAATTAGAAAGGTGTAGGGATAAGGAAAATAAATTTGTGAGAAATTTTGAAAATGAAAGCTAAAGCTCCTTTCTTGGATAAGGTGCTCTCTAGATTTTGAAAATCTCATAAATTGGTAATTTCCTTATTACATTAGAGTTTCCAATTTGAAAAATAAATATTTTGTAAATTTTCATTAAAGATAATTTATCATTAAAAGATTATTACCAAAAGGTTTAGTAATTTGATGGAAATAAATATCTTTAAAACATTTCCTAGATAAAATATTTATTAATTGGATTTGTAAAAGAGAAGGAGAATTCATTCTCCTATTTTTGGAAATTCTCAAAGTAGATAATTTATTCATCAAGGTAATTACTAAGGTTTTAAAATGCTCTTAATTAACTTAAAAGATTGAGTGGGAGAGGGCTTTCGGCAAGCCCACAACCTTTATTATTGAGCTCATCAGGATTTTTAGTTTAAAAGATAGGTAATAGAATTGGAAAATTATCATGATAGAGAATTTATGGTGAAAGTTTAGTGACCTAATGGAGTTATAAAAAATTTTAAAAATACTTTCCAAAATGAATTGTTTAATTCCTTTTAAGGAAACAAACATTTTTGGAAGTTTTTCATAGATAATATTTTATCCATTAAGGAATTACTAAAGGTTGTGATTTTGGTAGTATTTAATGAAATAAATTATTATGAATTTTCCATGAGAATTTTATTAAATTGGAAAGGTGTAGGTGTGGACCCTCACCCGATCCACCGGACCGACGCGACTCGCTTTTAAAAGAAAAGAAAGAAATGAAAAAGTTGGTGTTTTCCAGTTTTGAAAAACCCGCCCTTGGTGAGGAACGGTGTTGTTTGGAGTCGCCACTTACTTTTTATTTTTGTTTTTTAAAATGGGGAAAATTAAGTAAGAACAAAAACCCCTAATGACCCCAGTATGGAAAAAACGGTCTACGAAAACTAGATTCTGGGTCCGGGGATCAGGTTACCCGTTGGGAAGGTACCTCATGCGAGGTAGCACTCCTCTAAGTCCGAAACTCGATCTTTACTAATGAATTGGGTATGTGGGAGCATATGGGTCAAAGGTCAAATGAAACCCTAGGCTAAATAGATGTCATGAATCACACAATCCTAATTGGTATTTGGCATGCATATGAATTCAACCAAACAAAACGATGGGTGCATACCTGTGGTCCCTAGCCAAGCGCTGCATAAAAGGTCAGCCAAACACAGATAAACACATAACAAACATTCAAGATTAAGCACCATGCATGCATATGAATTCAACAACCAAAGCCAACGATGCGTACCTGTGGTCCCTAGCCAAGTGCTGCAGCAGAGAGTGAGTCAGTCACGCAACAATGTATTCAAAATCAAGCATCAAAGCTTGTGCCAAACAAGAGGATAGCTGGTTGAAATGAGGTAAGGGACTCCCCAAATGTCATACAAATCGAACTAGACTCATCTAGACCACACCACCCATAACTTCAAAATTGCCCATACTAACTGAAATCAAATACTGACTTAAACCTTCAAGATGGCTCTCAAGTGCCCTATAGCAAATGGGTTTGAGCCCCCATGGATAAGGGCTCGAAAAATGCCAAAATCGAGGGCTACCTAAAGTCCTCCAGCAGAACAGGTTTAACTAGTTCTCAACTGGTACAACCCATTGAGAAGAATTCCCAAATTTTTCTAGAAAACTCCTAAATGAGTGAGGATTCAAAAAAAAGAAACGACACTCAATCCCGAGCCCGGATGAGTGAGAACCAGACAAAGAAAGGCAGATGTTCCTTATGGCTGAAAGAGGCAGCCAGCTATGGTGCTGAACCGATTGAACCGGTTCCCAACCAGTACATCCGGTTGATAAAAAATCCCAAATTCGGTCAGTAAGTTCCTAAGTGATTAAGGAAGCAAACAAAAGAAACGGTTCTCAATCCTGAGCCCGAATGAGTGAGAACCAGACAAAGAAAGGCAGGTGTTCCTTATGGCTGAAAGAGGCAGCCAGCTATGGTGCTGAACCGATTGAACCGGTTCCCAACCAGTACATCCGGTTGATAAAAAATCCCAAATTTGGTCAGTAAGCTCCTAAGTGATTAAGGAAGCAAACAAAAGAAACGGTTCTCAATTCCAACCCTGGATGAGTGAGAACCAGACAAAGAAAGGCAAGTGTTCCTCATGGCTGACAGAGGCTACCAGCTATGGTGCTGAACCGATTGAACTGGTTCCAAACCGGTTCAGCTGGTTGGTAAAAAATCCCAAATTCGGTCAGAAAGTTCCTAAGTGATTAAGGAAGCAAACAAAAGAAACGGTTCTCAATTCCGACCCCGGATGAGTGAGAACCAGACAAAGAAAGGCAAGTGTTCCTCATGGCTGACAGAGGCTGCCAACCATGGTGCTGAACCGGTTCAGCCGGTTGGTAAAAAATCCCAAATTCGGTCAGGAAATTCCTAAGTGATTAAGGAAGCAAACAACAATAATCATGTGTGGCCTTTATTGTCCACACCCAAGCAATACAATCTTCATATCAAAGGGAAGAAAAGATGATGAGGAAGGAGAAAAAGCATATGAAGACGAGGAAGATAAGTTGTAAGTAAAGAAAATTCAGCATGCTTACCTTAGAATCTCCACCAAATATGATCCGTGCATGCCAATGATGACTTCCAAAACTGAGGGGCTGTCACTCTCCTCTTCAAAAAAAACCATAGTGCTGAAGCTTCCCCCACACTCTCAACTCAGAAGATGCTACTAACCTTTTGTTTTTCTCACCAGCAGAATTTCCCCTCTCCAAAATGTCCAAGGTCTTTTGCTCTCCTATCCTCTCACCTTTTATACTCATACCCCTCTTAGCATTTGAGCCTCCTGGGTTCCTTCCCCTTCAGCACCGAAATTCCCTTCATCAGCATGGGAACCACACCCCTCATTACTTCTCTTAGACTTACAAGGCCAGCTCACTCCCTTCAGTTTTTTCAACTTGCTTCACCACCAAGAATCCATATGGATTCGTGGTGGGCTACAAGGAACCCAAACCAAGGCCTAAAATGGACCCACAACATTGCCCAAAACCAATCTGGAGCTTATGGGCCTGAGCCATGTAGGATTTGGGCCTCAAAATTACTAGAATTAGTGTTTTACCTCAGCTGACTCAATGAACCGGCTGAACCGGATGCCAACTGGTCGACCCGATGGAGAAAAATTCTAAAAATTTGACAGAATGTTCCTAGGAGAGTAACGAATCCATTAAAAAAAACGGTGCATGATTCCAAGTTCGGAAAAGGGAGATATGATAAAAACAATTACCAAAAATCAATGTTCTGCACCGGCTGACCTAATGAACCGGCTGAACCGGCTGCCAACCAGCCGACCGATTGCAAAAAATTTTGAAAATTTTACAGAATGTTCCTGGAAGAATAAGGAATCCATAAAAAGAACGGTTCTTGATTCCGAGTTTGGATGAGGGAGATACGATCAAAATAAGCTCGAGTGCTCCGAACCTCAACATGCCTCTATAAACCCCAACTAAGCTAAAACATCAGGATGACCCCACTTCCTTCCTATAGCGTGATGTGAACGACTAGGAAAATGGCCATGGTGACCCTCCTAAATGAACCACATATGCACCACAATGGACCACACACAAACCCACACGAGGCTCGGACACCGACTAAGCCCAAAAGGGGCCCTAGTGGTGTCATATGCGAACGATGGGTGGATGTGACACCAGAAGGATAAATGCCAGTGTCGAGGGACAAAATTGAGGGTCTACAGTAGGGATAAGGAAAATAAATTTGTGAGAAATTTTGAATATGAAAGTTAAAGTTCCTTTCTTGGATAAGGTGCTCTCTAGATTTTGAAAATCTCATAAATTGGTGATTTCCTTATTACACTAGAGTTTTCAATTTGGAAAATAAATATTTTATAAATTTTCATTAGAGATAATTTATCATTAAAAGATTATTACCAAAAGAATTAGCAATTTGATGGAAATAAATGTCTTTGAAACATTTCCTAGATAAAAAATTTATTAATTGGATTTGTGTAAGAGAAAGAGAATTCATTCTCCTATTTTTGGAAATTCTCGAAGTAGATAATTTATTCATCAAGTTAATTACCAAGGTTTTAAAATGCTCTTAATTAACTTAAAAGATTGAGTGAGAGAGGGATTTAGGCAAGCCCATGACCTTCATTATTGAGCTCATCTTGATTCGAGTTCAACACCACCCCATTGGCGGGTTGGGCCTTAGGAATCAAGGGATATGAACTCTCCATTAAGACGAGACTATACATGTCTATAGTGAGAGCAACCATCCCACTGATAGGGTTCCTTACTTGGTGACATTGATAGTTCAAGGATAATGGTTATACACTTATCATTGGACATGAAGTGGTTGAATCACCTACTACAATTCCACTTGCATAGTCTATAGGGCAAATAAAAAGATATGTTAATCTTGCCTTTCGATACCTTCATGGTTAAGGTAAGGAGATCAATCTAGGAGGGTCTTCAACTTGTAATAAGGACATGACCTACCTACCATAGGTTTGATTCTTATGATACTAGAATACCTTGCAAAAGGACATATAGTTAAAAAGGATTGTTTTTTTTTTTTTTGCTAAATTAATTACCAATTACCTTGAATGCTCAATTATGTCATATGCTTGGTTGGTTTCATTATTATAGATATCATGTCTATTATTCATTATCACTCACTTTCTCACAACAGACCTTGCTCTCAATTAATCATTTGAACTAATTTTAATCTCAATTTAGTACTTAATTGCATAGAAGTTGTTTTAGGGAGTACTAGCTATTCCTTATGAACTAACCTAGCAAAAAGAAAGAGTGGTATATCAAAGATGGCATTAGACAAATTAAAAGACTAAGTGTCTAATATTTGGATCTTTGGATATTGTGTTGCAATAGCAACACATGTCTATTACCAAGGACTTTGATAAGAGCAAGTCAACTTAGACAAACTGCCCTTAGGACTATTATGAACACTAGGTTTTACATGATCTTAGAGACCTTTCTAGTTTTCTTCGAGATGGCTAAGGAGATTCTAAAAAATTATAGGGTGTTTAGATAAAAGTCAAGGGTTCTTCAGGTTATTCTACCAAGAAAAACAACAATAACACCAAATAAAGAAAGTTTAAGAAATGAATAAGAGAACAAACTCAGGAGTAGGTAATTCCTTTGTGCCCTTTTAAGACACTAGAAAAGGAATGCCTAGTTTACCTAAAGGAAAAAAAGAAAGTATACATCATTTTCTCATTGTTGAATATTTAGTGGTGGATTTCACCATTTATGGTGGATAGATTCTGGGCCCACTGTCTGTAAGTTCTTACAGGGCATTCAACAAGTAAGAAGGTTAAATGATGAAATTATACTTATCTTAACTTCAATTGTAACGCTAATTGTGTAGGCTAGTGGGAGATAATATTTCTTCCATGTGTGAGATACTATTTCTTCCATGTGTGCCCATTATCACTTTTCCAAGTGATGAGAATAGTCAGATCTCAAGATTGAACCTAGCATTAATTAAACATTTTGTATTTAGACCTATGTCATATTAATCTAAATAGGATCCAAAGACTGGTCAAGTTTGGACTTTTTGATTTCAGAAGTTCTTCTAGTTTGTGAATCTTGAATAAATGGTAAAATGGCCAAGAGGACTATAGCTAAGAATTGTTTGGAGGTAGTGCATACTAACATGTATGGACCTTGTTGTGTTTATGGATGGAAAGTGTGGTTATTTCATCAAAATACTCTAAGTTTGGATATGTACAGAGGGAATATGATGCCTTAAATACATTCATTAAATTTTAGGCGAATTCGGATAACCTATCAAGTAAACATATTGTCACTTCAATTAGATCGAAGTAGTATGCCTCATACATTTAATTCTTTGCATAAGAGCATGAGATTAATTCCCAATTATATGAACTAGGAATTCCATTGCAAAATGGAGAGATGGAAATAAGATATCAAACTTTGATGGACATAGTGAGACCAATGACAAATTTATCATCTTCTCCCACTATCCTTTTAGGGATATTATGAGGAATCATTACCTTTATGGTTAGGATCATAAGAGAGTGTTTGTTGATACAAATGTCAGATTTCTAATGAAGACTACATGATAAGGAATAAGGTAAGAAGTGATATAGATTGGAATATATAGGCTTTAGATAGTTGTCTTCCATCACCAGAGAGAGAGAGAAAGAGAGGTTAGGTTTCTACTCTTTTAAAGCCCACACTTTGGAGTGCCTAGGTCATGGTTCGAGTCATTGGGTGGAAGATTTTGGGTAAATGAAACCTTCAGACTATTCAAACACATTCTTCACCGTAAGGAACTGATCTAAGAACATCTAGATCTACGTATGAGTATTATATTTCTAAATCCATAGTTAATAATGGTTTTTATTTCCATTTTATTTTGTTTTGATAGATTTAGAGATGCATAAGGATAAATGCATGTACCCTATGAGATTTGAGCTTGGGAACAAAGTAATCTACGATTCCCAACAACTACATTGGGGGAGGGGGGTGATGTAATATCCTACTTTGAATAGGGGAAAAAGTTTCTAATACTATATATGTATGATTCTTTAAACCATGTAAGTATGTTTTAAAGTTGTGAAAGCTCTTTAGGCCTAGGCGGAGAATATCTATGTGGTTAGGAGCAAGTTGTTACAAAATGGTATTAGAATTGATCTACGACCAAGTGTGAAAGTTTGTTTGACCTTGAATATAATGTCAATGTTTTGTTTGTGTGAGAGAGTGGGAGGAGGGGGGAGGTGATTGTAATATTCAACATCAAATAGAGGAAAAGTTTTTTACACTAAATATTTAGGGGCTTCTCTTAACTATGTAAACACGTTTTAAAGTTGTAAGGGTCCCTTAGGCTTAGAATAGATGATATCGACGTGGTTGGAAGTGGGTCTTTACAATTATCCATATTTGTACAATTGTTTTTAAAAACATGCATTATAAAATAAGGAAATTTTTTTAAAATAAGTTAAACATGGTTTCATAAAATACCCTTTTTACAAAATGAGTTTCCAAATGGTCTCCCATTTAAAATTTAACAATATAATAAAAAGGGCCTTTTTATCTTTTAAAAAAAATTAAAATTAAAAACAATTAAATCAAGTGCACAAAGAAATGAAAAAAGGTCACTCATTATAGTGTAAAATGTAATATTTGAAAGAAAATAGGAAAAGTCAAGAAAAGAGTGATAAATTATATTTGTATCTATCAAAACTCTTTTTGCATCCACCCATTTAATGGAATTTTTTGAGACATAAATGCTCCATGTTAAAATCCCTAAAGTACTCTTCAATACAAAAATATACGACTGTCTAATACCAGACATTTATCCCCTGTTTGAAGTTTTAGAGTAGGACATATACTCTAAGTTTGGATATTAAGAACCGTACATTGCAAGAGTGTTCGACATTCTAGGACCAGACATAGCTATGATGTTCAACTTTCTAGGTCTGGACACCACAAGTTGTGTTTTGTTTTTTTTGTTTCTCTATTTATACTACATCTTTCCATGATTTCTCATTTATAAATCACTTCTAAATTCTTCCTAATTCCTTTTAAACCATTTCAACAAGTTCCTTTTGCCAAAAATTATATATGAATAAGTTCTAAAAGATATTCGTATCGTATGTTATTATGGATTCAAATAAAATGTATAAAAGAAAATTCAAATTAACTATAAGTATACCTGTAATAATTCTCTAATATTAAATAACTTTCGAACAAGATAATTTAAAGTTAGCATTAATCACCATAAAGAAATTGGTTGAAAGAAAAGGGAGGAAGAAGACGGCTGAAGGAGTCACAATGAAAATGATGTTTTTGGGTATTTTTGAAATTATAGGGTGTATATGTGAATAAGTTTTTTATTTTTTGGTGGTATTTAAATAGGATAGACCAAAAGTATTGAATTTTGATAATTATATCTACAAGGACTTAATGGGAAACCGAAGAACGACAGAGAGAAAACAATTTGATCACTCTGATTTTGAATCAAGAATTTCTAAATATAGAGACGTGTCGTGCCTCATTTGACCTTCATCTCTCTTCAAACCCTAGACCTCTCTATTCCTCAACTACCACTACTCGTAGCGGTACGTTTCACGATTCGAGTCCCTCCAATTTTCCGTTTAGTTGCTCAAAAACAGTGGCGTTGTGCTTTAACCTTTGTTTAGGAGGAAGGGAACAATAGGCGTTTATTCGAGTTCTTAGTATACGTCCAACTTTTTGATCGGTTTACGCTTAGGTTTTTTCTTTCTTTTTTTCTTCAAATTTTCTTTTGTAATTGAATCAACGGTAGGTGCTGATTTGAGATTTTGCTTTATTTTGTCTCTCTCGTGTGTGTTTTTTTTCTTTGTTTTTATTTTTGTGCTCTTTGGTTTTCTGGGCAATCAGAACGGAGGGCTATCCTTTTGTAGTTGTCGCTTGTGAAGTTTCAGACGATTTCATTATCGAATTGCTTTTACGTGTTATCTGGCTCTCGATTCATATTTATTTACTTTCTTTCCGTTTGGTTTCTGAGAGACGATTGGAAAAACAAAGATATTTTTTTATGTTTTTGTTAATTGGGAGCTGAAATTTAATCTCTGTACTCAGTGGCTTAATGAACTACTAGGATTAGATTCAATTCGGTTGAGTGTTTCATTTTGGTTTCTTTTCTTACAAACCGAAAGGACGGTTGGGTAATGATTTAGTGGTTTGTTTGAATTCAGCTTTTCTATATATAAATATTTGGTAATTATGGCGAGGAAGATGCTTATTGATGGGGAGCTGAGCAAGCCTAATGAAGAGGAGACCCATTATGACTTTGATTTGTTTGTTATTGGGGCTGGAAGTGGTGGCGTTCGTGCTGCCAGGTTTTCAGCGAATTTTGGGGCTAAGGTATCATTTTGGAGAATTATAAAAAAATCATGGTTTTAGCTGTTATTTTTGAAATCCAAATTAATTATTGATATTGATTATCAAAAAATCATTATGCTACTTTTTAATAGAATCTACTTGCCGTTTTAATTGGCTTTGTTTGTTTGAGTTTCTGGTACTTAGGTAACATTAATTCACCAAACTATTTTGTTTTGTCATGTAACATCACTTCCACCCTCTGATTGAGTGTTAGCTGTGTTATATTCTCCATTTTTTCTTGTAAAATGACATCTGTTTTCTTTTCCCAAAAATAAAACAATGAAAAGGATGCAGAAAACATATTTGGTATTCCATTTTTTAATATTGTTTGAATTTTTTTTCTTCCAAAATGGATCCTTTTCAGAAAATCTGAAAAGGTTGGTGGTTTTGTTTTTAAAAAACGATGCACCTCAACAATTGAGAAGTACACAAAATGAATATGTTTGTTTCCTCATTTTTGTAAAATGAAAATTTTTTCCATTTATTGTTTTTTCATTTCGACAGCCAAACAAGCCCTTAGCTTTTTGGTGATATTGATTATATTTTTCTTTCCTTTTTGTAACATTTCAAATTGATAGCTAATTTTCTTCTGACTATCTTGAAAACTGTCCTGCAAGGTTGCAATCTGTGAGCTTCCCTTTCACCCAGTCAGCTCAGAAGTAATTGGAGGGGTTGGTGGCACGTAAGTTTATCATAACTTTAATTATATGGCCCCTTAAGAATGGATTCTAGCAATTCAGAGAGGAGTAATTTGTCTAAGTACTCTGGTTGTGCCCCATAGATGATCTTTAATATATTCTTAAATAGAAAAAGAAAAATAATTTATATCACAACATCGCAAAAGATTGTTTTTGTTTCCTTTTTTCTATTGACAAAAGAACCAATTAAAATGTATTTGTGATTTTGAATGATGAACATTAACATAATGGCATATGGAGGTTTTTTTGTAGTGTTTCTGTTTGTTAGATGTTGAATTAGTAATGATGGTTATTGCAAATGAAATTCTGAAACTAAAATTTCATATTGTCATGACGTCTCACATCTGGGTTTGCAGGTGTGTTATCCGTGGTTGTGTTCCTAAAAAGATTTTGGTGTATGGAGCATCTTTTAGAGGTGAAATTGAGGTGAGAGTTTGTTTGATCTGTTTCAGAAACATATGATATAAATCCACAATAATTTATCCAAAAAAAATAACCATTTCTTTCTTGGATTTTGGTTTTAAAGAGGAACATTTTAAGAAAATATCTTAGCTAGAGGTATTTAGTTTTGGTCAATTTATCAAATTTTAACTAGAAATGAATTTACTAAATAAAGAAAAACAGGTCTAGGAAAACTCATCAAGTGGAGACCTCCTTTTCATTTGCTAATGTCTTTGTCACATGCCCATTTGCTCACAATATTATTATGGCAACCAAATATAATCAATTGAAGCTGCCTCAAAAAGCATAAGGTGGAACTAAATTTATTTTCCATAGACCTTCATTGTTGTTATCCCCACCTTTCTCATGTTTGTACTACTTTTCCATGCATTTTTCATGCAATAGTATGATATATTCAAGATTTTCCTTGTCATAAGGTTTCTGACATTATCTGATACGTAATGTATGTATGTTTTGTAG
Organism: Vitis vinifera; assembly: GCF_030704535.1. Taxonomy (NCBI): domain Eukaryota; kingdom Viridiplantae; phylum Streptophyta; class Magnoliopsida; order Vitales; family Vitaceae; genus Vitis; species Vitis vinifera. The sequence goes on along the minus strand of NC_081809.1, from coordinate 12,614,771 downwards.
GATGCCAAGAATTATGGGTGGGAATTGAATGACAAAGTGGACTTTAACTGGAAAAAACTTTTACATAAGAAGGTTTGTTCTAATTTCTCTATTCCACCTCCACGCATGTGACATTTTCATTTATGGTATCACACAACTCAGCTGGCACAATTCAGTGTTACATTTATTCAATAAATGCTTTTAACAAAACTCTAATCAAGTGAAAATTTAAAATAAGGAAATTGATGTGGGGTGAGTCCTCTCATCAAATGTAGTCTTAAAACCACTGGCACAGAGTATGTAAATTTACATAAAACAAGCAAGATACCTGGACCCAATATCAATATGTAGAAGGTTGTCAATCTGGTATTCTTTAATTCAAATACCAATTAATCTGGTTGAACATCATAATGTTTAGCATCGCAATTGGTTATGAAAAATGGGACCACATCAATATCCATTTTCTCTTGCCAAACTCTCCTTCGGATACTCATTCTCGATTCACCACTTTGGTAATCCTTTTTAAGGTAGAGATAATTCTAGTGCTAATGGAGATGGAGGACATTCATTGGTGAAAAATAAATGGTTTCATTTTTGGTTTTCCTAGTTGTTCTTCTCAAATTGTATTTAGTTCTTTGAGAAAAATCCTTTCCAGGATTACATATGATAGCTGAAGGCAAAAAAGGGGGATATTTTTAGTATATCATGGGGAGAGTCATGAAGTTATTTGTTATCTAAACTCCGATTCTTTCAGGTTAAGATGCTTGAAATGAAGTTATAGATCTTTACACTATGAATGCTATGGTATGGTCCTAAAATTAACTGTGATTAGGACATTTTTGAAGATCATATACGTTTTGATTAGGAAATTTGTGAATATCAGATATGTTTTGATTAGGAAATTTGTGAAGATCAGATATGTTTTGTTAAACTTGCTTAAATGTTGTTTTCACATCTATAATAATTTGATGTGGGATTCTCTTCAGTTTTATGTTTCCTTTTGGGCTTACTGTGCAGACATTTTAAACCTTATCATTTGAGTGTAATTCAGCTTAACTGGCTGGCTGTCGATTTGCACTCCTTAAGGTTGGGTCTATAGGGTCTGGGTTCACTATACGTGTACAGGCCTTCTGTCTTTTTGTATAGCCCTCCTTGTTTTGGGAGGTTTTCTCAAATTTTTTTTATTAGGTTTGTACATCTTGGGGAGGACTTTTCATCCTTCTCATGTTTTTCTATTTTAATACAATTGTTCGTTTCTGATAAAAAAAAAAAAGAGTACAGGACTTCTTGTTGTTTTTGGTTGGGCTTGGCATTTCTGAAGGAAGTGCGCTTGATCTTCATTTAAGTAATTGGTAACCAATTATCGAATCTGCTAGATCTGGACATTTACAGAATTCAATTATACCTGGAATTCTTGGATGCCATTTCATGAGTTTGGAACAACCAGTGTTAAGCAATTGAAATCTTCTTGTGGGTGTTAGTGGTTTCCATGCAATGCATTTTTTTCTTTCTTTTTGTGGCTTTACAGACAATTTGTTTTTGATTTCTATTTTTTTTAGTTATTCATCACTTTTTTAACAGTTAGTCATGCTAATGAGTTTAAGAATGGGTTTTTTTCCCTCTTTTTCTGTAATTGCAGACAGAGGAAATAGTCAGGTTAAATGGAATTTACAAGCGGTTACTGACAAATGCTGGGGTGAAACTGTATGAAGGAGAGGGAAAGATTGTTGGTCCTAATGAAGTTGAGGTGACACAACTAGATGGCACTAAGTTGTGTTATTCAGCAAAGCACATATTGATTGCAACTGGTAGTAGGGCTCAACGTCCAACTATTCCAGGGCAGGTAAATTTTCTGATCTTCTTTCCAATATTGTTTGAGATTGAATATGGTATACACAAACTGGTTTTGAAATTATGAGTTTAAGATCCTGATTTCAGTCCATTTGAAATGGTAATGAGGATTTGAGTGTTTGCTAATTTTGAAAGGATGCATGAAGAAAATCTTGTTATCTACTTAGCTTGTGCCATGTGGACACATAAAAATCCAGTTGAAGTGGAGCTTAAATCCAGTTGACTCTTTTAGTAAAGAAATATAGCACACGCTGAAGAGATTGCTCAAGAAGCACGGGTTGTCAAGTCATGCGATTAGATGCTTAGCATGTTTAAGGTGTAGGAAACACCATAATATTTTCCAGCTGAAGAGACTGTAAATTTTGCAAAATCACTATGATCAAATGATTGTGGTTGATCGATATAAAGATTCACATGGACATCATAAAAATCATTGTGATTCCAATTTTTTATGATACAAAAATCTTTGTTTACTAAGAGAAATTTTTCTTCAAAATTTTGATTTGGTGGTGGATTGAGTCCCAATTGCTAATGACAAACACAAGGCAAAATTACGTTGGTCAAGTCATTGCATAACAAAGGGCATATTCTCAGATGAGAATTCTTAGGAACAATAATTCCTATTTGGAGAGAGTTATGAAATTATGTCCTTGCAATCTATAAATGGATTAGAAGGTTTTGAGAAATGGCTATGATGTGTCTCTCTGGGTCAAACTTGTGGATTGCTCTAAGAGCAGCCACATGGCAGCCTTAAATCACCTGATAGAATCCAAGATTCTAACCCAACTGAAGGCCTGAAAAAATTACCCGAAAGTCTCTCTCTTCTTTCACTCACATACACACACATGCACATCTGTGTTTGAATGGTTCCTACCCTGCCCCTGTCAGGAAAAGGTTCCCTCCATTACTCTTGTTTGTACTTAATTTTTCTACTTGTGGGAAATGTGACATTGTTCTCTTTGTCTTGGAGTTGGGGCGAATCAACAAATGAACAATTTCTTTTGGTTGAGCTTGAATACATGTCTTCTATTAGCTAGGAGGGTTAAAGACAGGTAATGAAAGACCTTGTTTCTCTAAGACTTGAAGGTATAGGTAGTCAGGGAAAAGAGAAAAGCCTATTCATCAAACATCTCGGGATCCTATTTTATTGATTCGTCATCAGTCTCAATGCACAAGCCTTAAGCAAGAAACCTTCTCAGCCAATGGGGCATGACAAGGTCTTTCTGCATGTTAGCTGCAATATAGAGCAGTTTATGAAAACATGCAATATATTCCCTATAAGTTCCTTGGGTACGATCATTGCCACTGAAAACTCTGGCACATTCACCTTATGAAGTTCTTTCAGTGGAATGAAGGCAGATCTAGGGATATCAAAGTTGACGCTCTTGGGTTGCCTATATGATGAGGTGTTGCAATGATATGAGATAGGCCCTTATGGGGTGACCTTGTGCAGTCAACACCCAGGAAACTGCTCAGTGGGGTGTGTCTTAATGATGGAGAGGAAAAAAAATTATTTATCTTAAAACTTGCAAAAATAGTCCAAAACTTCTTTAGAAAAGGAACAATTTACCTCCAAAAAAGTGTTAAATTTATAGACATTTAGAGGTGGTCACACATGTGAATCACATTCGTGGCATATTCAACATGTGCCAAGCTTGTTAAAGCCAAATATTTTTTCTTATGGATTAAGCAAATCAGGGTTGGGGTTAGGGTTTTGGAAAAGCCATGAATTTGCCAAGGAAGAGGGTTCAACTTCTAATCTTTGTCATTGGCATCATCGCTTTCAGCATCATTTATGTTGGTTATTTATAAGAATAGGTGGTGAACATTAGTTATGGGATGGAGAATAGGTGGAGAAGGTTCTTTGAGGTGGAGAAGAAGCTTTTTGAGGTTAGGTTTGACAACATCAAGGGGGGGGTAGTAAGCGGATTTAGTCACTTAAAGAAGTTAAGGTGCTCTCTTTTCTTTGGCTTTTGAAAAGGAAGAGATTGGTTTGCTGCTGGAGTAGTTGAAGGTGTTTGAGTTAGAGAGTTCCTTGGGTTTCATCAAGAAGTTCAGAGGAAAAACAAGGACACATCCTTTGGAGGTATGTTTTGATGGTAGAGGAAGGTTCATTGGAGTTTGTAATAAATTGAAGAGCTATCTTTATGGTAATTCCAGAGGGTGTTAGAAGCAGAGGATGGGAAAACTTAAGGATGGGGAGGCCATCTATGGTGGAAACCCCTTCCTATGCATCTTTGACTAGGCAAACGAGGGTGGTGTTTGCTAAGAAGACAATGGGCTATTTTTGAGAAGTGTAAAGTGTGCTCATATGCAAGTATCATTGAAGAGAAGGGTCCAATAAAAGGAGCTATTATCCTATTGGGGAGGTGGGCTCCAGCTGGGGTTTGGGAAGTGTTGTAGGGATAGAGGATCGGTTAGAGGTAGGAAGAGCTGTTGCAAGAATTTTGGGTGAGGGCTGTGGTGCACATTACACCATTCTCAGTCTTCAAAGGGTTGTTTTTCATGGATATTTTTGAAAGACATGTTGACATTAAGAGATGGGAATGTTATTAGAGAAAGGAGATTCTACTATTATTTTAAGGAGGTGGTTGCCAAGGGAATATATTATGGTGCTTGGAAAATTTAGGCCTAGCTGGATAGACTACGAGGCCTTCCCTTCCATTTGTGGCTTGAGAATCCCTTGCATCATTTGATGAAGTGTTAAGGGAGAGTTATTGAAATTAACTGGGGCACTTCAAAGCTAGTCAATATCTCAAAAATCAAGATGAGAGTAGAACTGAAAGCAAATGTGGTGTCACCAGCACTGTTAGAGGTGAAAGCTGAAGCTTGGTGCTTTACAGTGTCTGTTTCAGTCATTGGAGGTCAAGAAGATGAGTTTTTTGGGAGGGTTGAGTTAACTCATACTAGAAGTGGGTTAGACTCAGTGAGACATGGCCTCAATCCACACTCTGTTCTCTGTGCAATGGTTACAGTTACAACGTCCTAAGACATGTGGTAGTAGTCGGGTGCAAGTTGGGAACAGATGTCCTCCACTTCCCTTCCTTTTAAATTCAAATTCCGGGTCAATCTGGCCTTTAAATATGGAGAAAAATTTTAAGATAGCCCAGTCGAAAGGAAAGTGGGCTGTTCCAAGTACAGGAAGTACTGAAGTTAGAGAGAAACAGGAGAGAGAATACCTCTTTTCTTATGCATTCTAAGGTCTTGATCAATGTTTTCAGAACCGGATTGGTTATTGATCCGGAAAAGTTATCGGTTCACGGTTCACTAGTCGGACCGACGGTTGAACCGGTGACGTCATAAATATATAATTTATAAATTATTAAAATTTAAAATAATTATAAAAATAAAAATAATAATTTATATATTATTTAAAAATTAAAATTTTATTTGAAAATTAGAAAATTAGTTTCAAATTATAAATTTAAATTAAAATCATAATTTAAATTTAAATTTTAAAAATTTAAAATTCATTTTAAAATAAAAAAACTCATTTTAAAATCAAGAATTTATCTAAAATTGTAATATGTTCATTAATTTAAATTAAAAGCATAAGTTTTAAATATCATAAAATAAAAAATCAATAAATATAAAAGGAAATAAATAGTAATGAGATAAGGTAAAAAATAATTAAAAAAAAAAATTGGAATAATTGAAGAAGAGAGGAGAGGAGTGGGGGGTTTCCACTTCCAGCGTAGGGTGGGGGGCTTTCGACGGGCACTTCTAGTGTCGGGTGGGGGGTTTCCGACGAGCAAAAAGGGGAAAGTTTTTCGGCTTTTCCAGCGCAAGGGGTTCCAGCATAGGGGAGGGGGGTGGGGTTCCTGCGAGCAAAAAGAACTTTTCCGATGCAGGGGGTGGTGGTGTTCCAGCGTGGTCGCGGGCTGGCTTTGCAAGGGTGGTGGGGGTTCTGCTAGCAGGGCTTTTCCGGCGTTGGGACAGGGAGGGTTCTAGCGGGGTTGTCGGGAGGGTTTCAACGGAGAAGAAGAGCTTTTCCAGCGAGGTGGCTTTGCAAGGGGGGTGGGGGTCTCGCCGAAGGGGAACAACGACAATGGAGGAAAAAAAAATAAAAAAATTGAACTAGACGGTTCAGACGGAACCGTCCGATTCATACGGTTTGGATGGAACTGTCCGGTTCATACGGTTCAGACGGAACCGTCCGGTTCATACGGTTCACCGATCGGACCACCAGTTTAATTGGTCCAATTCCTGTCTGACCATTTTTCTGGCCCAATTGATCAGACCGGACTGGAACCGTGACCGACCGGTCCAGTCCGGTTTTTAAAACCATGGTCTTGATTGCAGGCTATATATCGAACAAAGCTTGAATCTAGAATCTAAACAATGAAACAATGAATCTAACAAGGAAAAAATAATTTTTTTTTTTTTTTGATTGGAAAACAAGGAAAAAATAATCCTAGCTAAATTTTAGGATCTACATAATATTGTAAACCGTACAACATTTAAGTATGGAAACTATTTTACATGCTCAACGGCCCAATCCCAATTCTTCCAACAGGAAGCCCACTTGGTTGGAGCCCAAGTGCCAGCCTCCTAGAAAGTTTTGAAAAGGATCCCCATAACCAGGAAAAGAGAAGCATAGTAGCTTGGGAAAATCCATCTGTGTTTAAGGACCAATCTAATTATTAGTGGAAAGAAGGCTCAGTGCACCTTTAAAAGATGAAGCTCAAGAGAAAAATCTATATCAAAGGTCTAAACCCAATGATATACCTTCTCTTAAAGGTATGAGATCAGTTTCCAACAGCACCGTATCTATCAACAGGTGGTCAAAGGCTCATAAAAGGAGTCTGTCTAGCAGTTTGATGCCAAAATCCAACCTCTTATGGCAAGATTTTCAAGGATCAGGATTGTGCAAGGTGTAGGAACGAGGCTATGCAAGGAAATGAGAGAAACTTTTGTGGAAATGAGAAGCTTATTTTAGTAAGAGTTTGTGCAGCATGGGCTATGAGAAAATTGAATCTTCTAATAGTTTGGAATTCTCTGATGAAGAGATGTGGAACTTATCCACTCAGTCGTAGAATGTTTTGGGCACTTATGTGAAGATTCTAAGGAGAAAGGGTCCAATTTTCAAGTCTTCATACTCTCTAATAATTGACCAGAGAATAACCTGTGAGGAAATGAATGTTTGCAACATGGGAATCAACATTTTCTGGTGGAAGATAAAGGGAGTGGGAGTCAAGATTCTGGCCATTTTGGTAGGGTTCCTTTGGGAGCATCCAGATTCAACCTTCCTACTTTTATAGCTACTGCAGGAAGTCTCATTTGTTTGGAATGCAATTTGGAATGGGTATACTTGACGATATGAATCATTTTGAAAAATAAACATATTCGTTCTTTAGCGGATCTCTTATAAATCTTTCTACTAGTCTATCTATCTATTAATTCCATTTTTGTCTAAATTGCAGAGTAAATGTGCCTGTAAATGCAGTATTTTATTAAGTATTAATATTATTTATTATATTATTCATTAATGATCATTAATGAATTACCATTTTAGTTATAGAGGGTTTGCTCTAAGGACTAAGGATAAGAAAAATGAAATATTCATAGGCCATTTGTGGCATGCAGAAAGGGCTCCTGCAGCTGCAGCAGGATTTGACAAAGGAATTGATTGTGATTTTGAACCTATTAAACTTAGATGAGGCTTTTGTTTTTGATAAGGAGATGACAATATTTGCTGAAGTCTCCTCACCTTTGTCCGACGTGATCCTTCAGTACCTCTATTTTCTTCTCTACATTTCCCAGTATTGGGGGTCTGGTGTTCCACTTGACTTGAATGTTGGCTCTTCTAAATGTCAAATTTTGGGGCCTGTGGGTCTATGGATACCTTTATCTGTACTGTGCGTGGCAGTAAGGCTTCCCCTTGTTTGAGTCCGAGTGCTTCTAAAGAGGTCCTTCCTTCCCTCTTGGGGGGATCCTGCTGGTTCATCTATTTTCCCTCTAGATGGATACCACATCAAGGGTCTTGAAAAAAATTGCAGAGAAAAGTATATGTTATTGCTTAGAAGAAGTATATATATATAAGTGTATATATATAGGAAACCTATAGAATCCCAAGTAATCAGGAAACTGAATTTAAAATCTCCTAAAATACAAAGTTCGATTTCTAAACTAATTCAAATCTTCAACTTCTAAAGATCTGCCAATACTCACCCTCAAGTTGGTTCAAAGATGTCCAACATGCCCAACTTGTCAATTAAGGGAGAATAGATGTTAGAAGGTAAGGCCTTAGTGAACACATCTGCCAATTGTGACTTGGAGGCTATGAATGGTGTGCAAATCACCCCTTCGTCGATCTTTTCCTTGATGAAGTGTTGGTCAATCTCAATGTGCTTTGTCTTATCATGTTGTACTGGATTATGTGCAATACTTATTGTTACCTTGTTGTCACAGTACAATCTAGCAGGTTCATCCACTTTTATATGTGGTTCTTTTAGAAGAGTGCTGAGCCATGAAGTTAAGAATTCAGTAGGGAACCCATGAAGTTAAGAATTTTGTCTTGGAATGTAAGAGGGGTCAATGACAGTAATAAAAGAATGGTGTTGAAGTCTTTCATAAAAGCGCAGGAGGTAGATTTGGTTTGCATTTAGGAAACCAAAATCCATGATATGTCCTTAGGAGTGGTCCGAAGTCTAAGGATAGGTAGATTCATTGAATGGGGTGCAGTCAATGCAGGCTTTTGGGGGGATTGTAGTGTTTTGGGATAATAGAGTCCTTGAATTGGTGGGATTGGAGGTAGGGGTTTACTCAATTTCTTGTCGGTTTAAGAATTGTGATGAGGGTTTTGTTTAGTTTTTTATTGGGGTGTATGGCCCTACTCAAGGAGGTGTTAGAGAGGTTTTTTGGGCAGAATTAGGGCCATAAGGGGTCTTTGGAATGACCCATGGTGTATTAGGGGTGACTTCAATGTTGTAAGATTCCCTCAGGAGCGTTCTGGTGGCACCCGGAGGCTGTCTGCAACAATGAGAAGATTTTCAAAGGCCATAGATGAGCTTCAATTGAGAGATCTGCACTTGATTAGGGGTCCTTTTATGTGGAGGGGGGGATTGAATAATCAAGTCCTTGCATGGTTAGACCGTTTCTTGGTGTCTGATGATTAGGAAGGCCACTTCAATGGGGTGTTATAGTACATGTTGCTTAGACTTGTTTCAGACCATGCTCCTATTCTGTTGGAATTTTTTTTTTTTTATTTTTTTTTTTAGGGGGGGTAGAGGCCCATCTCCTTTCAGGTTTGAGAATATGTGGCTCGAGGAGGAAGACTTTAAGGAGTTTGTGAAGTCTTGATGGATGTCCCTTAATTTTAGAGGGTCCCCGAGCTTTTTTTGGTTGAAAAATTGAAAAGCCTCAACCTTGTTAAAAAGGTGGAACATTGAAGTTTTTGGGAATGTAATTGTTAAGAAATTAGAGGCCCTATCCCAAGTGGAATTCTAGGATTCTAAAGAGGTGCAGGGTACCTCATCCTTTGAGGAGGAGTTTGCCAGGGAGAACTTAAGGGCAAATTTTGAGAAACGGGCTCTAGTGAAAGAAATAAGTTGGAGGTAGAAATTTAGGGAGGTTTGGCTAAAGGAAGGGGATAGAAACACTAGTTTCTTCCACAAAATGGCAAATGCTTATAGGAGGAGGAATGCTATGGCTAAGGTGAAGATTAATGGAGTTTCTTTCACAGAGGAGGTTGACATAAGGGAAGGGATCGCTCAGGCTTTTCAGTTGCTTCTGTCGGAACCTCCAGGGGAGTGGCGTCCTAGTATAAGGGACATGCGGTTTTCTGTTCTACACAATCAAGATGCAGCAATGTTGGAGGAACTGTTTCGAGAGGAGGTGCTGTTCATTGCCTTGTCAGAGTTGAATGGAGATAAAGCACCAGGGTCGGATGGCTTTTCTCTTGCTTTCTGGCAACATTGTTGGGATGTAGTCAAGGTTGAGGTCATGAACTTTTTTAAGGAATTTTATGAACAAGAGTGCTTTGTGAAAAGCCTCAATGCAACTTTCCTAGTGCTGGTTTCAAAGAGAGGAGGAGTTGAAGAGTTGAAAGATTTCAAGCTGATAAGTCTAGTGGGCAACCTCTATGCATTGGCTAATAGGCTTAAGAAAGTGGTGGGAAAAGTGGTCTCAAAATTTTAGAATGCATTTGTGGAAGGAAGACAAATTCTTGATGCGGTACTCATAGCTAATGAGGCAATTGATTCAATGTTGAGAAGTAATAGTGTTGGGGTGCTTTGCAAACTTGATATTGAAAAAGCTTATGATCATGTAAGTTGGAATTTTCTTTTTGAGGTGTTAGGAAAAATGGGTTTTGGTCAAAGATGGATTAATTGGACTAGTTGGTGCATCTCAACTCCAAGGTCCTCGGTGTTAGTGAATGGTACTCCTTCAGGGGTTTTTTTAGAGCTCTAGGGACTTAAGGCAAGAGGACCCATTATCTTCGTATTTATTTATTTATGGAGGTGCTCAATTGCTTTCTTGGAAGGGCAAAAGAGGGTGGCCTTTTGACTGGTTTCAAATTATTAAGAAGAAATGGGGAGGGCTTGGAGATCTCCAATTTGTTGTTCGTAGACAATACTTCGGTTTTTTGTGAGGCTTCCTCTTCCCAAATGACTTATTTGAGTTGGTTACTCATGTGGTTTGAAGGTATTTCAGGTTTGAAAATCAATTTAGATAAGAGTGAGCTTATTCCGGTTGGGAGAGTGTTGAATGTAGTAAAGTTGGCTGCTATAATTGGTTGCAAAGTGGGTATGCTCCCAACCTCTTATTTAGGCCTTCCTTTAGGAGCTGCCCATAACTCGGTGGTGGCTTGGGATGAGGTAGAAGAAAGGTTTAGAAAGAGATTAGCAATGTGGAAAAGACAATAAATTTCTAAAGGGGGAAGGCTAACTCTGGTTAAGAGCGCGCTAGCTAGCTTGCCAGTCTACTTTATGTTGCTTTTCCGGATGCTGAGGAGAGTTCACTTAAGGTTGGAAAAGATTAAAAGTGACTTTTTGTGGGGTGGTGGGGCTCTAGAGAGCAAGCCTCATGTAGTGAAATGGGATATTGTTTGTTTAGACAAAAGAAAAGGAGACCTTGGAATTGGATGTCTTAATTCTCTAAATAAGGCTCTCCTTTGCAAATGGTTGTGGTGCTTTGCTAAGGAGAGTGATGCCCATTGGAGAGAAGTTATTTGTGGTAAATTTGGGGAATTGGAAAGGGGTTGGTGCTCTAAGGAAGTGAGGGGCAGCTATGGTGTTGGACTTTGGAAGGTTATAAGGCTCTTGTGGGAGTTAGTTTCTTCCAGAACTCTTTTTGTGGTGGGCAATGGGAGAAGGGTCAAGTTTTGGAAAGATAGATGGTGCGGGGATGAGCCTTTGTGTCCTTTCCCTCCTTGTTCACTCTAGCTAGCTCAAAAGAGGCTTGGATGGCGAATTTGTGGGTGCAATCTTCTGAGGGGGGGTGGTTGGAACCCAAGCTTCTCTAGGCCTTTTAATGACGGGGAGTTTGGGACGGTGGGGGCTTCTTGTTAAGGATCTAAGATAGGGTGGTGGTGGAGGAAAGGGAGGATGTGGTGTTTTGGGTGGACACGGAGAGTGGGTCCTTTTTTGTTAAGTCCCTTTACTCTATCCTTGAGGAAGTTAGGGTAGACCCTTTCCCTAATAGTGTGGTGTGGAATGCTTGGGTTCCTCCTAAGGTTAGTTTTTTGCTTGGGAGGTAGCCTGGGGGAAAGTCTTGACTTTAGACCAATTAAAAAGAAGAGGGTGGTCTTTAGTCAATAGATGCTCCCTTTATTATGTTCATGAAGAGACTTTTGATCATATTCTCTTGCATTGTGGAAAGGTAAGGTTGTTATGGGAGCTCTTATTCTCTTTGTTCAAGGTGAGTGGGGTGATTCATTCTTCGGTTAGAGAGACCTTGTTAGGGTGAAGTGGCTCATTTATTGGAAGAAAAAGGAAGAAAGTGTGGAGAGCAACTGCCTCTTTTGGGCAATTTGGAAGGAGTGAAATAGAAGATCTTTTGAGAATGTGGAGTTTTTTGTTCAAAGGTAGAAGTTTTTGTTTTTGTGCAGCTTATTATCTTGGACAAACTTGTTTATAGAACATAATTTAGTAGCTTGATGTAGAATGCCTGTCTGTAAGTGAACCACCCTAATCAACATTGGTACAGGCTTCAACACGGTAGTGGTCGTGTTTCTCAAATAGAAGACCTTTGCCCAGAGTATGTTTCAAGTACTTGAGAATGTGAGTCACTGCTTCCATATTACAGTTCATTAGAGCGTGCATGAATTGACTAACAAGGCCAACAACATAAGCTATGTTAGGTTGAGTATGAGACAAATAAATCAGTTTTCCACCAATTGTTGATATTGTCCCTTGTCTACAACTGTTCTTGAGGGGTTAGCGCCCAACTTATGATTAGGATTGATGGGTGTAGTTTCAGGTTTGCATCCCAACATTCCAACCTTGTTTTAGAGGTCGAGGATGTATTTTTGTTGTGATACATAGATACCTTTCTTTGATCTTGCCACCTCAATGTCGAGGAAATACCTCAAACTGCCCAAGTCTTTGATGTTGAATTCTTTGGCAAGCTTCAACTTGATCATTTTTTTTTTATTGGAAACGACACAGAGATATATTGATAGATAAAAAGAAGTACAAAAAGAAGGATGAGAAATCCTCCCGTTAAAGAAAACTAAACTACAGGAAATTACACTGTAAAACAAGCGAACTCTTTATAAAGGACCATTCCTTATGGAGTACACACCGCTAACCAATCAAGTTGTAACACATTAAGGGGAGTCCCCTTAAAAACCTTGGAACAGAAAGCCCAAAGAGAAGCAAGGAAAACAATAGAGTCCCAAAGATACTTTGAATTCCTTACTTTATCCTAAAAAATCCTCGCGTTTCTTTCCCACCACACAACCCGAATTAGAGCGATGCTTGTAGCTTGCCACAGAACTATCCCCCTCTTAGAAGAACCAAAACCATTAAATTTGATGGACATCATGTCAAAGATGCTCCTTGGGGGGACCCAATCCATCTTAGCTAATTGAAATAACCTGTGCCACAACCCAATCGTCAAGGAACAGTGAAGAAAAAGATGATTTGCTGATTCCCCATGCTTCATGCACAAAATACAAATATCAGGACTAAGGGCTTTGTAGGGTCTTCTCACTTGTAGCATGTCATTACTATTCACCTTCTTGTGTGCCATTAACCAGACAAAGGACTTCACTTTGAAAGAAACTTGAGAATTCCAAACGAACTTAGAAGGGAAAACCTGAGGAGATCCAGAAAATTGAGATAATGCTAGAAAAAAGGATTTGACTGAAAAAAGCCCTAAAGAAGATGATGGCCAAAATCTAGCATCTAGAATCGAAGGAGATAAATGCAATCCATCAAGTGACCGTATGAGGCCTTTTAAGTCCTCTATCTCAGAATCTGAAAGGTTATGGTAGAAATTTAAATTCCAAGAGAAAGGACGAGTAGGATCGAGAACTGAAGAAATAGGAATGTTTTTATCCAAGACTACTCTAAATAGTCTTGGATATTGGGTTCCCAAAGGTTGGTCCCCCCACCACAAATCTTCCCAGAACCGAATTCTTTCCCCATTTCCTACCACAAACCAAGTAAACAAGGAAAACTCCTGAAAGACTTGTGCAATAGCTTCCAAGGACAGGGATGTGACCATCTGACTAAAGTGTTAGCATCCCAACCATTAGAGTGTGAACCATAAATGCTTAATATGACCTGATGCCATAGAGCTGAACACTCTCTAGGGTACCTCCACAGCCATTTCCCTAAAATAGCGAGATTCTTCAGAAAAATATTCCCAAAACCCAAACCCCTAACCCCCTATTGCCTTCGGTTTACACACAACATCCCATCTCACTAAATGATCTCTTTTGCCTTCCCAATCCCTGACCATAAAAAATCCCTTTGCAACTTCTCGATTTTGGCAGCCACTGAAGCGGGTAACTTAAATAAGGAAAGGAAGTGACATGGCATATGGGTAAGGCAAGATTGGATAAGAGTTATCCTTCCCCCAAAGGATAAGTAAGCCTTTTGCCACTCATCTAATCTTCTTGAGATTCTCTTAATCACTGGATCCCAAAAGCCACACGCCTTGAGGTTCCCTCCCAAAGGAAGACCCAGATAGAGTATAGGCCAGCCAGAAGCCTTGCAATCAAGCATCACAACCAATCTTGAAAGATGAACCTGATCAAGATTGATGCCATAAATATTACTCTTGTCAAGGTTGACCTTGAGCCCAGAAATGTGCCCAAACACTAGCAAAAGACTCTTGAGAGTCTGTAGATCTTCCTCCCTAGTGTTAAAAAAGAAAATGGTATCATCAACAAATTGCAAATGGGACACCCTAGTTCTGTTTCTACCCACCTTGAAACCCTCCAACATATTTCTTTCCTCTGCTCTCAAAAGCATCCTACTCAGTACATCTACGACTAAAGTAAACAAAAAAGGGGATAAAGGGTCACCTTGTCTTAATCCTCTCGATGCCTTAACCCACCCTTTAGCGCTACCATTCACCAATACTACATAAGATACCGAGGACAAAAATCCACTCATCCATTTCCTCCATCTAGAATTGAACCCCTTCTTCTCCAACACTTGATCCAAAAAATCCCACTTCACGTGATCGTAGGCCTTTTCAAAGTCAATTTTGAAGACGACACCTTCCTCCCCTGATCGTCTTCTCTCATCCACTATCTCATTCGCTATGAGAACCGCATCCAAAATTTGTCTCCCTTGAACAAAAGCGCCTTGAGTAGAGTGGATGGTTTCATGCAGAACCCCTCTTAGACACCCTGAAAGCACTTTGGCTATTATTTTGTAGAGACTAGTAATCAAGCTAATGGGTCTAAAATCTGAGATTTTCTTTGTCAAACTCTTTTTGGGTAATAGAACAATGAAGGAGGCATTAGTGCTTTGATTGATAATTCCGCTCCTATGAAATTCTGCAAATACTCTCACTAAATCCTCCTTAATCACATCCCAATAGTCTTGGAATACTGCAATGGTAAAGCCATCAGGCCCCGGAGCCTTGTCCCTATTCAACTGAAAAATGGCCTTAGAAATCTCTTCTTCAGTGAAAGGGGAATCCAACCTTAACGCGCTCTCTTTCGAAATAGGGGACCAATCTAATCCTTCAGCACTCCAAGACTCTTCTGTAGGACTCGTGTAGAGCTTTTGAAAGTAGTAAGATCTCCTCTGTGATACTCTCGGCATTATTCAACACTATGCCCCTTTTATTTTCCAACTCCTTGATATATTTCCTATTTCGCCTGCCATGAGCCACTTTATGAAAAAACTTAAGTTACAATCCCCTTCCTTAACCCATTTCACCCTAATTTTTTGTCTCCAATGGATTTCCTCCCTCAAAATTAATTCCTCTAGCTCCCCTTTTCTTAAGACTCTTTGATTTAACAATTCAGAAGTGAGACCCCCTACTTGCTCAATGGCATCAAAGTTAGCTAAATCATTGAGGATACTTTTTTTCTTTTCATTAAGCTCTCCAAAAGAAAACTTATTCCACTCCTTCAATTTGGCTTTAACAGATTGCAAT